>NC_089222.1:53343595-53648618 GCF_963924675.1 Phocoena phocoena
TACACACATTATTTTATTTAACTACATTAACTATTTAACTACATTCCCATTCAAGATTGCTGAGGATGTGGGAAGCTGGGAACACTTGTGCTCTGTTGATAGGAGTATAAACTGGATAAGTTCTTCTGGAGAAAAAGTTATTGCTGCAGAGAAGCATTTGTAAGACTGCTCTGTGACACTGGCTGCACAGCAGAACTTAGCTATGCAAAACTCATATATTTAAAAAGTCACAAAGAGACAGCAACTTGTATTTTGTGAGAAATATCTCCTCATAAGAGGGAAAGGAGGCCATTTTATCAGTAGTTTTAAGCCTTTTACTAGACATTTAAATTAGTAAAAAAAATGAAAAAAATTTTCACATATAGTCATTTATTTAATCCTCTATTCCCAGAGGCCAAACACTATGCCCATTATTGTGCCTTGAACATATTTGATAGTAATAAATAATCTTAGATGAAAAGAAAAATTAATGTAGATGAGTTTTTAAAATCCTAATAACCCAACATGTACATACAGCCATATGGCTAATTTTAAAAATGATAAGTGGGGGAGAAAAAAAAGAAAAAACACAACTAAAATGTAGACTATATCACAAACACTACTCGTATAAATAAGGAATAGATAAACATAAAATACTACTACATATTTTACAAGCATAACTGAAGACACATAACAAGCATAATAGAGTATGAGGTGGGGGAAGATTAGATAAAAGAAGTGGTCAGTAATAAAAGGGGAAATAGATAAATAAGTAGCTTTAGGATACTTGTCATGACCATGTGCCATGAAATGTTAGGAATGGTTAACCCAATTCTCTGCCCTTGAGATCCAATAAGCAAACAAAACCCCCTCTATTATACAGTTTATTAACAACAAAGGCAGAACTTGGAGCAAACTCACAAAACCTCTGTTCCTAATCTTACCCTCTTTCTATATTGTGTACTGCTTTTAAACTAAATATTTCCACAATGTATTCATGATATAAGGATCATTATAATTCAATTCAAAGACGTTTATTAAGTAGCAGTTGTGTGTGAGAGATTGTCTTAGGTGTTCAAAAAGAATACTGTGTAGCCAAAAGGGTAAGCCAAATAAAACTTATAAATAAGTTTTATAAAACTTATAAATAAAACCTGGATAAGTTAGGTCCAATTCCATTAAAAAAAAATAGAGAAAAACTAAAACAGAAATTGACCTTCACCAAGCCTTTGAAGCAATATAAGCCTATACTGAAATTGTTTCATAGTATAGCACCCAGCAGGAATTCTGAGAAATGCCATTTACCCAGCTGTCTACCCAAAGTCCTATTCATCCTGGCAACCACTCCCTCCAAAACGTATCTTCTTGGACTCTTTCAACAATTCCAACCCTTCTCTCTCACACCTTCTTTTCAAACTTTGTTTAGTTTTTCTTCTTCCTAATGTAGCTACTTCTGTTCTCATCTTGAGCTCCACAGCTCTACTTATTACCCTAATACGCAAAGAAAGGGCTAACACGTAAGGTTCAGGGAGGAAGATTATAAAACACTTACATAGGGTGACAGTCCCTTTGGAGACAGATGTATTTCAGAATTCCATTTTTTTTCAGATTTTTGGAAGTAATACAGTGCATAAGAAACACTATTAAGGAGACTCTGCTGCACTGTTTATCACAGTTGTATTATTTTTTCTGCAACGAAACATATGAATATTCACACTCTATGGAACTGAGACTTAACATAAGTTCAGTTCAAGTTTTGCCCTGAAATAAATTCAGATCAGGTCAAGTTTTGCTGCCAAATGAGTTTTTAAGAGATTTTCATATCTTTGAATTATGAAATTGAGGATAAGGGAATGTGGTTCTGTACATCAATTTCAAAAATCATAATCACGAGTTAATATACATAAATTCATAGACCGTTGTATAGGTCATGGTAAATATATAATGGGTGTTGGCTATGATTATTATTAATAGTAGTATACACTTTTGTGGCACTGGATAATACATTCACTGTTTTACTTAATCCTTATAACCACTCTTTAAATTAGATATTCTTATTACCCTCATTGTATAGAGAAGGAGAGTGAGGCTCAGTACTGTGTCCAGAAGTATGTGGGTAGTTTGTGGCCAAGTTGAAGCTCCACGTAAGGTATGTCTCATTTCGAGGCATGTGCTCTTAATCATACACTATACTGTGACTGCTGACCTCAAGAAGAAGCGACCTCTGGTCAGAGATGACAGAATAAACATACATTTACCTATTCTTCCTCCTGAAAGCGTAATAAAATAACAGTAAAGGATATTTTAAAATGCTATATCCATGATGGGGTAGGGGTGTGGAGGAGAGAAAGGATGGTAGAGGGAAAATAATAAAATTTTGGAATTTGGAAAGCCGATGAACAAATTATAAAGGATTAAATACTACCAAGGAAACTAAATCCTAAACCCAAACCAACCCAATTTAAATTACAGAATCCACAAAGGCTCAGGAAATGACCAAATTAGATATCTCTAGAAGTGAGGAGAAAATTGGAATTTTAAAAAAGGGAATATTGGTTAAAACTCTTTAGATGCAGAAAAATGAAAATTCTAAGAAAAAATAAAAAGGAAATGCTAGAAATCAAAGATATTGTAGGAGAAGTGAAGACTGCCCTTGATGGCCTCATTACTAGACTTGACACAGCTGAGGAAATAATCAATGAGCTTGAAGACAGGTAAACTGAAACTTCCCAAACTAAAATGCAAATTCTCTTGAAGAAAAGAATTAATAAGGCAGATTGGAATTTCCAAGAACTGAGGGGAGATTTCTAAAGGTGTAACATATATGTAATTGGAAAACCAGAAGGGAAAGAAAGAGAAAATGGAGCAGAAGAAGTAATAATGTTCAGGAACTTTATAAAATTAGTGACAGACACCAAACTACACATCCTGGAAATTTAGAGAACATCATGCAGGATAAATACCAAAAAGTAAAAATAAAAAACAAATGAACAAAAACAAAAAAAACAAAATACCCCTACAGTTAGGCATATCATATTCAAACTGCAGAAAATCAAAGACAAAGGGATAATCTTAAAAACGCCAGATAAAAACAACTTACCTATAGAGGAATAAGGACAAAAATTACATGGGGCTTGTCATCAGAAACCATGCAAGCAGGAAGAGGGTGGAATGAAATATTTCAAGTGTTGAAAAAAAAGGAAAATCCCCACCAACCTAGAATTATATATTCAGCAGAATTATTTTTCAAAAGTGAAAGAGAACTAAAGACTTTCGTAGACAAACAAAAACTGAAGAAGTTTATTTTCAACAGACTTACTTTATTAAAAATGTTAAAAGAAGTTCTTTGGGCAGAAGGAAAATGCTGTACACCAGATATTTGGATCTCCATGAAGAAAAAAAGCATCAGGGAAGAAATAAATGAAGGCAAAGTAAAATTTTTCATTTTTCCTATTCTTAATTGAATTAAAATGTAACTGTTTAAAGCAATAATAGTAACAATGTATTGGGTGATTATAGTGTATAGATAAGTAAAATGCCTGATAACAATATCACAAGAGATGAAAAGAAGGAATGGAGGATTCTCTGTTATAAATCACTGTACTACATGAGAAGTGGCATGATATTGTTTGAGGGTAGGCTTAGGTTAGTTTAAAAAGTGTACTGCAAACTCTAATGCAGCCAATAAATTTTTAAAAAATAAGTAAAATTGATACACTGAAAGAGGAAATAAAATAGAATCATATAAAATGCTGTTTGGAACC
The DNA here is from genome assembly GCF_963924675.1 of Phocoena phocoena. NCBI lineage: Eukaryota > Metazoa > Chordata > Mammalia > Artiodactyla > Phocoenidae > Phocoena > Phocoena phocoena. Next base: position 53,347,339 of record NC_089222.1, read on the forward strand.
AGGGAAGGCATAAAAAGGGAGGGTGGGCAGATAGATGCAAAGAACAAGTGTAACAAATAGAAAAGTGTTACAAACTAGATATTAATCCAATATCAATAGTTACTTCAGTTATGAATAGTCTAAACAGACCAATCAAAAGGCAGATTCTGAGGGTGGATAAGAAAATAAGACTCTAATATATGTATCTATAAGAAACCTCTTTAAATATAAAGACAGGTCAAAAGTTAAGGGATGGGGTTTCCCTGGTGGCGCAGTGGTTGAGAGTCCGCCTGCCGATGCAGGGGACACGGTTCGTGCCCCGGTCCGGGAAGATCCCACGTGCCGCAGAGCGGCTGGGCCCGTGAGACATTGCCTCTGAGCCTGCACGTCTGGAGCCTGTGCTCCGCAACGGGAGAGGCCACAACAGTGAGAGGCCCACGTACCGCAAAAAAAAAAAAGTTAAGGGATGGAGAAAGATGTGCCATGCTAACCCTAATCCAAAGAATGAGTAGAAGACTTAATTGACATTTCTCCAAAGAAGGCATACAGATGGCCAACAGGCACATGAAGAGATGCTCCACATCGCTAATTATTAGAGAAATGCAAATTAAAACTACAATGAGTTACCACCTCACACTGGTCAGAATGGCCATCATTAAAAAGTCTACAAATAACAAATGCTGGAGAGCGTGTAGAGAAAAGGGAACCCTCTTGCACTGTCGGTGGGAATGTAAATTGGTGCAGCCACTATGGAAAACACTATGAAGGTTCTTTAAATACAGAGTTGCCATATGATCAAGCAATGTCACTCCTGGGCATATATCCAGAGAAAACTCTAATTCAAAAAAAATGCATGTACCCCATTGTTCATAGCAGCACTGTTTACAATAGCCAAGACATGAAGCAACCTAAATGTCCATTGACAGAGGAATGGATGAAGATGTGGTACATACATACAATGGAATATTACTCATCCATAAAAACGAATGAAATAACGTCATTTGCAGCAACATTGATGGACCAAGAGATTATCATGCTAAATGAAGTAAGCCAGACAAAGACAGATACCATATGATATTACTTATATGTGGAAACCAAAATATGATACAAATGAACTTATTTACAAAACAGAAACAGACTCACAGACATAGGAAACAAACTTACGGTTACCAAAGGGGAAATGGGAAAAAAAGAACGCTGGAGGAGCAGCGTTAACGTCAGAGGTAGACGATTTCAGAACAAGAGAGATTATCAGGAATTAAGAAGGGTATCACAGATGAAGCCCCCGCTGTGTGTCTAATAACATGACACCTTTTTTCACTTACATTACCTCATTTATTCCTCACAAAAATACAATTGTTAGGAGGCATTTATTCTTTGAATATAAGGAAATTAATAAGATGCAAAAAATGGCAGTGCATTGGTTTCATTTTATTAAATTCATTTCATTAAAACAGCAAACAGAAAACTGTCACTTGAAAACTACAAACAGGAACTCAACGCGACATCATGTTTGCTCATCTTGTATTACACTGATTATTGTCATATAAGCCTATTCAAAACTGCTGACACCTTTGCTGCTCCCTGGTAGACAAGAGACCCAGGAAGACGTGTGGTCAGCAGAACCTTTCACTTCAGCCTGTTGCCTTGTGTGGTCTGTGGTTATCTTGTCTCGTCTCGTATGCTCCTGATGCCCCGCAGTCTCTGTCACATGCAATCTTGGTGGCAATTTCAACTGCTTCCCAGTGTCTCACAGTTTTGCCACATGGCTCGATGTTGTGTTTGGTATGTGCTTAGCAAATTTCATCTGCCTGCCAGGTTTACGTTTGCTCCGCTTAATGCAGCTCCTGCCTCAGTATCCTGCTACCATCTATCATCCACAAACATCTCACCCTGCAGAGCAGAGCTGGAGGAAGTGTGGCTTCAGTCTTGCTGGGCTGGCTGGAATCCAGGGTCTTGTTGCCAGTGATCTGCAACTCCATTTAACAATAGAAAGGGCTGATGATGTGGCTCGTGAAATCCACGTGCTGGCAAAGCTACATCTCATTACCACTGCCGCGTACTTCAGTATTTCAGGCCACTGACCTTGTTCATGGATACATTATCCTTTGGATTACCAACTTTATACACTCTCCATTTAAAAAGTAGACAATATATTATTTGGTCTGATGTGGAAAATGGCCCGTTTTTTTTTATATCTTTACAGTAAAGAGATAGTTGGTGTCATTCATTATTAAGGGTATGTGGTAATTCATTAACTTAAGCAAGAAATTAACATTTTAGTGTTATAAATATTATTCTTTAAAAAAATTGTCAATCAACTACAGGACCATAATAAGTAAAGCCCAGATTGGACTTAAAAACAAAATAAAACAAGCAAGCAAATAGTTTAACCTGGATATTCATGCCCCAGGCCTCCTCCACACTTCCTGGCTTTGGGGGTTTATTTTATACATACAGGTTGTATTTAACACACTCTTATGTAGTGATCATTATATGCCAGATAGTCTTTTAGGTACTTTACAAGTATGACATCATTTAATGCTCATAACAACTGTATGAAATAGGTACTATTATTATCCCCACTTTATTGATTAAGAAACTGAGACACAAGAAGCTTAAGTAACATGCTGTAAGTCACACAGAAAGTGGCAGGGCTGAGAGTCCACCTAGGCAGAGCTGCTGCATAATCTCAGATTATAACCACATCTGTGTTTTATCATCTCACCCAACGAGAGTGTATTCCCAGGGCTAAATTTCAGTATTACTTCAAGCCAGACTCTTCATTCTATGGAAGCGTAGTTTATTATTCTCTTTCACGATACATATAAGGACACCCTAGATGTTTACTGATTGCAGAGAAACTAGATGTGATGTAAAGCAGTTTTAACCCCAAACTAACAATTAAGTAGAGCAGTGAAGTTTAGTGAATTGCTAACAGAAACCAAATGAGATTTACAGGGTTAAGAGGAACAATCTGATGAGAATTATATTGTCTACCTCCGCACTGACTGCGACCCCTTGGATAAATGGAAAACAACAACAACAGTGTCAAATGAGTGAGGCAGCCTGGTGTGGGCAAAAGATGACAGGTTGGGGGTCCCAAATAGAAGTTCTAGTCTCTCTCATCTCCTGGAATATTTCAGTTATTTTGGGCGTCAGAATGTAACTCCAGTTTGTTTCAGACAAAGCAAGTCTCCAATCCAGCTTCCCCCTTTCCTCTCAGGACATCTTTGAAGGGTAGGTGCATAGCTCCTCACTTTCTTTTCCTTCGGGGCAGACATGTTTTCTACTTTTTTTTTTTTTTTTTGGTTTTATCTGGCAACATCTAACTGGACAAAGCAGATCTTACTTAAATGTATTTATTCATCCTGGTAGCCAATGAAATTATAAGTACCTACGTACTAGGTACTAGGCTGTGTAACTAGGTTCAAGGCTATGTTCTGAGAATACAAAGTGAGAGACTAGGCTTCTGTCTTCAGAAAGTTCAGTCTAGGGCCTTCCCTGGTGGCACAGTGGTTAAGAATCCACCTGCCAATGCAGGGGACACGGGTTTGAGCCCTGGTCCGGGAAGATCTCACATGCCGCGGAGCAACTAAGCCCGTGCACCACGACTACTGAGCCTGTGCTCTAGAGCCCGCGAGCCACACTACGGAGCCCGAGAGCCACAACTACTGAACCCATGTGCCACAACTACTGAAACCCATGCACCTAGAGCCCCTGCTCCGCAACGAAGAGAAGCCACTGCAATGAGAAGCCTGCACACTGCAACAAAGAGTAGCCCCCGCTCGCCACAACTAGAGAAAGCCCACCCGCAGCAGCAAAGACCCAACACAGCCAAAAATAAATAAATAAAATAAATAAATTTTTTTAAAAAGCTCAGTCTAGTGGGAAAGATAGATGTTTAAGTCTGCTGAGGTAGAGATAGGTCAAAATTATTAGAGACTCACAGAGAAAAGTAACACAGAGAAAGCTTCACAGAGAAGATAATGTTTCAAACATTCTTGAGAATGAGTGAACTGGGTGGACCAACAGGGAAATGAATAGGACCTGAAGATACATAGCCTGTGGGAGTACAGGTGAAAGCATAAAGTGCTTGGTAGGGGAGGATAATGGAGGAAGTGGTCCATGAATTAGGAAGGTGGCAGGTTATTCATTGGAAAAGATGAGATAATCAACTGTCCTCGGGGTGTGGTCTGAGCAGCCTCAGCATCACCTGGAAACTTGTTAGAAGCGCAATTTTGGACTTCCTGGTGGCACAGTGGTTGAGAATCTGCCTGCCAATGCAGGGGACACGGGTTCGAGCCCTGGTCCGGGAAGATACCACATGCCATGGAGCAACTAAGCCCATGTGCCACAACTACTGAGCCTGTGCTCTAGAGCCTGCGTGCTGCAACTACTGAAGCCTGCCCACCTAGAGCCCGTGCTCCACATCGAAGAGTAGCCCCCCTCACCACAACTAGAGGAAGCCCACACACAGCAGTGAAGACCCAATGCAGCCATAAATAAATAAATAAATAAGAAATGCAATTTTTCAGGACCTACACTGGACCCACTGAATCAGAAACCCTGGGGTTGGGATCCAGAAATATGTGATTTAACAAGTTCTCCAAGTGATTTTCATGCAAGCTAAACCACTGACATAGAGTGAAAAGCGAAGCTCCCAAATAATCCCTTTCATATGAACCTTATCCCTCACTTTTCAGCTGGCTCCTTCAACAAGTCTGAAGGCTGAAAATTCCTAGGAAGAAAAATTAGAGAGCTAAACCAAAATAAATTCTAACTGGTGACTCCTAATATTTATGGAAAGAGGTTTTTATCTATAGCTCAAAATATACAGGCATACTTACATTCACCTCTGTTTATGTTTCAAAACTGAGTATTGTTAGTGATATTTTCTCCATAAACTCAATTCAGAAACAAGTGCACCACCTTTCTATTGAGTGGGCTGATCTCCACTAGCATGACTAAGCTTGAGAAAACTAACTCTTGATGTTAGAGATCACAGCGTTGAGTAAAGAACTACCAATGTAATATCCTTCAGTGCAAACGGCTTAATAACAGAGCTCCGTGAACAAGCCCAGTTGACCCTTGAACAACATGGTTTTAAACTGTGCAGGTCCACTTATACCTGCATTTTTTTCCATAGTAAATACTATCAGACTTCACCATTCATGGTTAGCTGAATTCACGGATACTGAGGAATTGTGGATGGGGAGGGCCCACTATAAATTATGTGTGAAGTTTTGAGGGTTGGCATTGTTCAAAGGTCAACCATGCATCTAGGTGGTGCCATCACACAAAATACTATTTACAAATATGCACAGGTGGGGAAATAGGAAGAAAAACTACTTAGATATCAGCTAAGGTTGATAGTTAAGGATGAACTTCATTTTGTAGTGTGTTAATTTAGTATAATTAATTTTTTAAAGGCCACTATGTCACTCATGCTATTTTGCATGTTTTAGCACCTTTTGTTTCCTCTGAAATAAACACATGAAAAGTGTAATTAAATAGCCATAGAGGAAGGCTAAGACAGTGGTTTTGAGCATATTAATTGAGTGGTAATTTCAACAATGAAAAAGTACAATTGACAATGTGATGAAACATTATTGAAGAATGGTTCTCTGAGGACTGGGATTTTAATAGGTTGAAAGAGAAAGTGTTGGTGCAGAAAAGTAAGGGCAGGGCTTCCCTGATGGCACAGTGGTTGAGAGTCCGCCTGCCGATGCAGGGGACACGGTTCGTGCCCCGGTCTGGGAAGATCCCACATGCCGCGGAGCGGCTGGGCCCGTGAACCATGGCCGCTGAGCCTGCGCGTCCGGAGCCTGTGCTCCACAAAGGGAGAGGCCACAACAGTGAGAGGCCGGCGTACCGCAAAAAAAAAAAAAAATAATAAGGGCAGAGATGATGCCTGATGTTAATGCCTCCAGTGATAATAAAAATATATCGAATGAATTTTATGACAAAAATACATTTGCAAATATGGAAAATTATGTTTCTTATTCAAAGAATGTCATGAGGTATGAAGTCTCCTGATGAATAATAACTAAAATAAGGTAATAAAGAGAGAATGTAACAGTCAGTGTGAATCTGAAGAATATAATTCTCATTGGGTTTTAACTCTCATTTGATTTCTGTGTGCAAGTTATGGAGCTTTACTGCCCCAATGAATTGTTAGGTTTTGGTCAAAACTAATTTTTTAAAAAATCTATTGTCTAAGTGTTCTGTGGCCAGTGGGCACATCTTACTCATTGTACCAAGGAGATTCATTGAGGGTCAGCCATTATAGCCTCATTTCATTCTCAACTTATTCACCGTATTGACAATGAATTTAACTATATCCTTTGCTCTTCTTGTGATGTGAGACATGTACTCTACCTGAAACACCTTTCCATAAGAAGATTCTCAGCAGTAAGCCACTTCTACAACTTATTCTAAGGATAGTCTTTTCATCATGTAAGCACATACTAAAAATGAAGTTCAGTGCCAACTTCTGTCATCTTTCTTGTACAAGTCTGTTCGGAATGCTCCCGCATGTGCTGTAGCTTATGAAATATCCTAAGGTTACCCACTGAGTCCATCACTGATTTATTTAAAGAAACCCCTTTCTTCCAAGAACAGCTACTACAAAGAGTTAAAGTCTTTTGCTTTGGAAGAAAATTACGTGCTGGGTCTAGAGATGTCCTAAATCTCTTATGTTTCATTTCCTGAGTGTTCAGGTGACCTTTCATAATCCCTACACATTCTTAAAGTGGTCTTCTTCCTCCTTGTCTAGGAATCTTGAAGAAGAACTGAAGAAACATACTCCAGCTCCCTTAATGCCTTTCCTTCTAGACCTGCAGTAGCCAGTGATGCTTGATTATTTTGTTTTAAATTGTTTTTTTTTTTTTTTTTTTTGCCGTACGCGGTACGCGGGCCTCTCACTGTTGTGGCCTCTCCCGTCGCGGAGCACAGGCTCCGGACGCGCAGGCTCAGCGGCCATGGTTCACGGGCCCAGCCGATCCACGGCATGTGGAATCTTCCCGGACCGGGGCACGAACCCGTGTCCCCTGCATCGGCAGGCGGACTCTCAACCACTGTGCCACCAGGGAAGCCCCGGGAAGCCCCTAAATTGTTCTTTAGTTATTTGATGTATATAACTCTTGAGGCAAAGACCATGTGACATTTTCCTTTTATGTGCTCCACACAACCCATCAAAGTCTTGAGCATCGAAAATTGCTCATTGAATGTAAACATAATTCACTTAGCGAGCTCTAGTTTCAATTGAATTTGTTTCACATAGTAGGAGACTCCTCAGGCATAAGAAAACAAGAGAGACTTCCTTAAAAGCCAGTCATTTAGGAAGGAAGTACCCAGTCTCCAGTGCCAGTTGCCTCATAATTTTACCTTCAGATCCAGAACATAATTTTTTTTTACCTCAAAAGAGGTTATCTTATGGGAAGCACAGTCCAAGATCCCTCAGTTAATTTCTGTATTTCCATAAGCCTTTTCACTGGCTCCAAGGGATTTATTTTCCATTGAGAATGAAGCATTCAAGGACATCAGGGAAGAAAGATAAGACTCAGTAAGTTAGTGAAGCTGTTGGAGCTCACTCCTTGCAAAGGACAAAATATGCATACCCGAAAAATGAAAACAGCAATAGGGTGACTTCCAGACCAACCAACGCAGTTGGGGTTTCTGGCAGTGAGGGTGCGGTGTGTTTGGAATTGTCTGTGTTCACGGTGCCTTTGTAGGCCTGTGACTGCCTGTGCTTAGGAAGATAAGGAACATCGAGAGGTAACAGTTTTCTGCGTAAGAATGTGAGAAACTCAAGTAAAATAGGTAGGACCTTCAGGTTGGGGCAACGGTAGCTGGAAAGTTTGTTGAAGTTGAGCTACTGATGAGCCCAGAATAGAAATAAGGCCAATCCTCGGATGTTCCAACCACTTTCCTGAAAATGATGTTTCTGAGGTCAATATTCACAGTTCTCACAAGTCAAAGGCATTTTTCTCTGTCCTAATTCTCCTTGACTTTCCGTAGCAGTTGACTCTGGCTCCCCACTATTCGCAATAGTCTCTAATTTGACACCCAGCCTGCTACATTCTTCTGTCCTCTTTCTTTTTGCCTACTCTTTTCTTTTCAGAGAAAAGGTGCAGGAGGCTACAAAAGGCTGAATGTCCACCATGGATCTACTTCTGATTAGCTCTGTGTGTTGTGAGGGGAGAGAGGGAGAGGAAAGCCTGTTCCTAGGGCAGGTCAAGGACACCCTTCAAAAGAAACTCTGAGCAAGTGACTGCCAACTCTGTACAGGAGGGATGTGGAGTGAAAGTTAGGTGGGGAAATCTGAGTAGATTCTAGCCTTCTCAGAAAGGAGCTTCCTGTGAACCTGAAGGGAAATATAGGTGAAGTAAAGTATAAAAGAAACAATACACATTGTAGGTCAACTTTGTGCTGGGCAACACATTTATTCATTATAAAAGGAAAAATTTTTAAACTACACCAAAATTTAAAACCTCTGTTTGTTGAAGGACACCACTGAGAAAATGGATAGGTAATCAACAGTGTGGGAAAAAGTAGTTGCAAAACATATGCCTGAGATGTCATGGTCTCATTTTATCTCAGGAAAATCCTTTAGGAAGAAATTATAATCTCCTCTTTTCCAGAAGATGAAAAACATCAGAAAGTTTTAATTTTTTCAATAATTTTTATGAAAAATTTCAAACATCAACAAAGTTGAAAGAATTTTATAGTAAGCATTCATATATCTACCATTAAATTTTGTCATTAAAATGTTTTATACCTATTTTACTACATATTTATCCATCTATTTATCCCTCTATCTATCCATCAATCCATCTTAATTTTTGATGTAATTCAAAGTAAATTTCAGACATCAGTACATTTCTCCCCAAATACTTTGGCACATGTATAACTAGAATTCAATATTTTGCTCATAATTTTTTTTCTTTTGATAGAAAACACACATACAAATGCACAAATCTTAAGTGTTTTTTAACAAAGTTTTGACAAATGCAAACAGACCTGTGTAACAAAACTGTGATCAAGGTACAGAACACTGGCATCGCCAGCATGCTTTATCCCAGTCATTCCCCAATCCAAAAGGCAACTACTCTTTTGATATTTTTTCCAGAATAGTTTAATTTTGCCTGTTTAGAAGTTCTTATAGATGGAGTCAAAGAGTATACACTTTTTCCTGTAAGGCTTCTTCTACTCAGCATAATTATTTTGAGAACTGTTCATGTCATTTGTATGTTAGTACATTTTCCCTTTTTATTGTTGAATAGTATTTCATCCTATTATTATTATACCATAGTCCATTTATTTATTCTTCTATCAATGGACACCTAGGCTGTTTGCAGTTTGAGGCTATTATGAATAAAACTTCCATGAATATTATTATACAAATCTTTTATGAATATCTATTCTTATCTTTCTTGTGTAAATACCTAGGAATGGAACTTCTGTGAGATATTTCTCCAAGTGACTGTATCATTTTGTATATAAACAATATATGTCAGTTACAACTGCTTCACATCCTTAACCAACACTGGTGTGCTCAGACTATAATATTATTCAGTTTGGTAGGGTTTGTAGTAGTTTTAATTTATTTCCTGGAGACTAATGATCTTCAGCACTTTTAATGTACTTATTGGCCATTATTTATCTATTTTTATGAAAGGTTTGTCCAAATATTTTGCCCAATTAAAAATTAGGTTGTTGGACTTTTTATTATTAAAATATAGAATTATATATGTCCTGGATACTTGTTCTTTATCAGATACACGTTTCACAGATATTTTCTCCCACTCTGGGACTTCCCTACTTATCTTCTTACTGGTATCTTTTGATGAGCAGAAGTTTTAAATTTTGATGTATTTTAATCTATCCGCTTTTTAATACTTACTGTCTTCTATCATCTAAGCTAGCTTGTCTAGCTCCGAGTCATACAGATATTCCCCAGTATTTTCTTTAAGAGCATTAATGTTTTGGATGTTACAAATTAATTTTTGTATATGATATGAGGTAGTTGTTGAGTTTTATTTTTTTCCATGTGGATATCTAACTTTCTAGTACCCTCTGCTGAAAAGACTTTTCTTTCTCTATTGTATTGCTTTGGTTCTTCTCAGAGACTTTTAAATAAATTACCCAAGATTTCACAGGTAGTAGGCCAAGGAACAAAAGTCAAAAATCACATTTGACTGAAAAAAGCTATTTACATCCTTTCCCAAAATGTATATGGCTAATAAAAAACAGTGTGAATAAAAATAGCCAAGAATTAATAGTCACTGTGCTGTTTCTTAGCATAGATTGTTTCATTTAATTTTCAAATCCACTCTATTAAATAAACATTTTTATAATGCCAGCTATGAGCTAAGGAAACAAACTGATAGTGGTAGAAAAAGTTGTTAAAATCACACAACTCCTAAGTGACAAAACCAAAACTTGACCCAGGTCTATTTGAATGTGTAAACTGCATTCCTAAGCAGTGTGCTGTATCACCCCATAATGAAGATCAATATGCCAATCATACATTTCACCTGGTGAGAAGTGATGACATTAGCTAAGACTGCTTCTACTCTAGAAAACAGGCAAATTTGAACCTACACAATACCTGGAGAAAACTGGAATTTCAAACCAGCATTTTAAAAAATGGTATCGTGATGTCTTTAATGACTTATGTTTTCATCTTTTATATTTTGCTTATAGTGTTTAAATAAATCTACTTGCAAATATGATTTGAAAATAGTGTAACAGAGATTAAGAATAGAATGTTGAGGTTTTAAAATTCCTTTTTCTTTGTTGAAACAAAGCAGGCTGTTCGATCCTCTGAAATAATTTCTATTGAATATAACAAGAGGTCTGATCTCAAATCAGATTTTCTTAGTTTCAGGAAGTCTGAAGAAAAGGCGCTATGATTTAGAGTACTACTAGGGTAAAAACTATTTGTTTGGAGACTATTTGGTCATTATAGTCTTAGTGTTTCAACAATGACCTAAAGAAAAAGGTGTTATCTCAATATGTGCGATTTATTGCAAGCATATTACTAAGAACTGTACCTTCTATTTTGCAAAAGCATGTGAAAAATTGAGGCTCCATACTATATTTTCTTAAATATAGTTTAGCAGTGACTTGAAATTGCTTTTATAGATAAAAAGATAACAATAGTATTTCCTCAGACGGAACAAGAGTTTTGTTCTTTAAATAATAATGGAAAATTGAACATTGCAGAATAATATATTTACCCCTGTTTCATTAAGAGCAGGCACCAATGCCTCTAATAGAAACAAACAGACTTTTAAAAAAATTCTTTTCCTTTGTTTGTTTGTGTGGACTGTTTAATGCTTCCTGGAGCTCTACATTAGTGCGTGGGAAATGGGGCTGTGCAGAATTTCTGGGCTCTGCTAATGATCTTCCAGTCACAATCTCCACATTGTAACACTTGTTGGACTCTAGTTACCTCTTGTTTCTGTGTTTGAGCCCACATTTTGGGTTCAACAAACACATGCTTTTCTATGCTTACATGGAATAAAGAAAACAATCTAAGTGCAACCTTCTAAGTATCTCTTTCCTAAGGACTATATCTTAGGAAATACAGATTTATACCTCTAATTCATAAGGGGCCTCCCTACACCCACGCTGCTTACATTTTAAAATTGAGGTGAGGATTAAACAAAATTGCTAAATAATTGTATATTTATGAAGTATCAGAGGGTGGGTTCCACTGCTAAGCAAAAAATTGCTTTCTCATTCCTTAATTTTATTTAGTGTTGTATCACCCATCCAACAGTGTTTACAAGAGCTAATAGTGAATATCTGTGAAAATTGTATAGTACACTTAAAATAGTTTTTGAAAGATTTTAAAGAGTTAAAAACAAATCCACCTTGAGTGTAAAATTAAAATTGTTAAGGGAAGTTACCAATGATGAATCGATGGGATTTCTAGAGTTCTAAATATTTCTATCTTCACATTGAAAGAAATATTAAATATAATAGAAATGTGTCATTAGGTCAGAAATTCTTGTATTTTTCTCTGCCTTTACTTACTATGTTTCTTATATTTAACTTATCATAAGCGCAAACCAAGATTACTAGATTCTGAACATTCTAAGTGCATTTGAGTGTCATCAAGTTGCCCGAATTTTGAATACTGGCTGCATTTAAATACAGGTATACTTCACTTTATCGTGCTTCTCAGACATTGCATTTTTTACAAATTGAAGGTTTGTGCAACTCTGTTTTGAGCAAGTTTATTGATGCTATTTTTCCAACAGCATTTGCTTGTATCCTTGTGTCATATGTTGGTAATTTGGTAACACTTGGTAATATTTCAGACTTTTTTATTATTATTATATTGGATATGGTGATCTGTGACCAGTGCTCTTTGTTTGATGTTTCTACTGTAATTAGTTTGGGACGTTGCAAACCATACCTATATAAGATGGCAGCCAATCGATAAATGTTGTGTGGTCTGACTGCTCCACCGACCAGCCGTCCCACCATCTCTCTCCCTCCCCTTAGGCATCCCTAATCCCTGAGACACAGCAATACTGAAATTAGGCTGATTCATAACCCTAAAATGGCCTTTAAGTGTTCAAGTGAAAGGAAGAATCACACATCTCTCACTTTAAATCAAAAGCTAGAAATGATTACGCTTAGTGAGGAAGGTATGTTGAAAGCTGAGGTAGGAGGAAAGCAAGGCCTCTTGAACCTAAGAGTTAGCCAAGTTGTGAATTCTCAGGAAAAGTTCTTGAAGGAAATTAAATGTGCTACTCCAGTGAGCACAAGAATGGTAAGAAAGAGATACAGCATTATTGCTCATATGGAGAAAGTTTTAGGGGTCTGGATAGAAGATCAAAATAGCCACAACAGTCCCTTAAGCCAAAGCCTAATCCAGAGCAAGGCCCTAACTCTCTTCAGTGCTATGAAGGCTGAGAGAGACGAGGAAGCTGCAGAAGAAAAGTTTGAAGCTATCAGAGGTTGGTTCATGAGGTTTAACGAAAGATGCTGTCTCCAGAACATAAAAGTGCAAAGTGAAGCAGCAAGTGCTGATGTAGAAGCTGTAGCAAGTTTATCCAGAAAGCCTAGCTAAGGTAATTAACGAAGACTTTCAATGTAGATGAGATAGCCTTATATTGAAAGAAGACGCCATCTAGGATTTTCATAACTAGAGAGGAAAAGTCAATGCCTGGCTTCAAAGCTTCAAAGGGCAGGCTGACTCTCTAGTTAGGGGCTAATGCAGCTGATGACTTTAGGTTAAAGCCAATGCTCATTTTCATTGGCTAGACCTAGGGCCCTTAAGAATTATGCTAAATCAGCTCTGCCTGTGCTCTATACATGGAAGAACAGAGCCAGGACGACAGCACGTATGTTTACAACATGGTTTTCTGAATATTTTAAGCCCACTCTTGAGCCTGCTGCTCAGAAAAAAAGATTTCTTTCAAAATATCACTGCTCATTGACAATGCACTTGGTCACCCACGAGCTCTGATGGTGATGTACAGCGAGATTAGTGTTGTTTTCATGCCTGCTAACACAACATCCATCCTGAAGCCCACGGATCAACGAGTACTTTCAACTTTCAAGTCTTATTACTTGAGAAATACATTTCATAAGGCTACTGTTGCTATAGACAGTGATTCCACTGATGGATCTGGGCAAAATAAATAGAAAACCTTCCAGAAAGTATTCACCATTCTAGATGCTGTTAAGATCATTCATGATTCATGGGAAAAGGTCAAAATGACAACATTAACAGGAGTTTGTAAGAAGCTGATTCCAACTCTCATGAATGACTTTGAGGGGTTCAAGTCTTCAGTGGAGGAAGCAACTGCAAATGTGGTGGAAATAGGAAGAAAACTAGAATTAGAAGAGGAGCCTGAAGATGTGACTGAGTTGCTTCAATCTCATGATAAAACGTGAACGGATGAGGAGTTACTTATGAATCAGTAAAGAAAGTGGTTCCTTGAGATGGACTCTACTTCTAATGAAGAAGTTGTGAAGATTGTTGAAATGACAACAAAGGATTTAGAATATTATTACATAACCTTAGTTGATAAAGCAATGGCAGGGTTTGAGATGATTGAGTCCAATTTTGAAAGAAGTTCTCCTGTGGGTAAAATGCTATCAAACAGCACTGCATGCTATAGAGAAATCATTGGTGAAAGGAAGGGTCAATCAATGCAGCAAACTTCATTGTTGTCTTATGTTAAGAAATTGCCATAGCCACCCAGCCTTCAGCAACCACCACCTGGTCAGTCAGCAGCCATCAACATCCAGGGAAGACCTTCCACAAGCAAAAGTATTACAACTTGCTGAAGGCTCAGATGATGGCTAGCATTTTTTAGCAAGTTTTAATTAAGGTATATACATTTTTTAGACATAATGCTATTGCATCCTTAATAGACTACAATGAAGTGTAAACGTAACTTTTTTATGCACTGGGAAACAAAAAAATTCATGTAGCTTGCTTTATTTTGATATTCACTTTATTGCAGTAGTCTGGAACTGAACCCACAATATCTGTGAGGTATGCTTGTATATTTTTATGAACTGCAAATTTTTCCATTTCCTTTAAGTTAGTGAGAAGACAAGATTCCATTTACAGAAATTAATTTTACAGTAAACCCTTAGATTACATATCTATTCTATCAAGCGAAGGATTACAGTTTTAGCCAAGGTCAGGTAGACAGTTCTATATATAAGTGAGATGGTGACTGACAATTGAGGTATGAGTTAGGATTTAGCAATAGATTGAGAATCATCCAGATCCATCTATTGAGCTGCTACCATATGCACATACTATTATGTTTCCTTGAGAAAATTGCAAAGAAAAATTTCTAGACAGTTCCTGTCGTTGGGGATTTTATGATCTGATAGGAGGGATAAGAAGTGAATAAATCTTAAACACACATATATACCTACACACAAACACACACACATATAAGTACACATAGCAATATGTAGCAAGTAAATATAGAGAACAGCCAGACAAGATAGAGTGTGTTACTGGTAGTCTAGAGAACTTGTACCAAGTTCTATCTCTATCACTGTTTCATTTTTACAATTAGATATTTTTTTCTGTTTTATTCCCCCCAAATATTCAAGATGGTCCAAAAAATAGATATAATTTACAAGTTATTTCTTTCAGACAAAGATAGTTGATGACATTTATGTGAAGGAAATATTTTAGAAGGAAAAGTAATTTGAAACCAAGAGGGACTCTAGGGTTCTAACTGGGAGCTCTGAGGTCTTAAACATATTCTATGGGTGGGCAAAAATTGGAGTATGAGCTTTCTAGAAGGCAATAAAAAGGAGATCTGATAAAGTTTGTCATTTAAAAGGTCTAAGGAAAGAAGTTGCATGGGAAGAAACTCATCTATTCTCAGAACTCAGCAAGAAGAGAAGTGTGTTCCATCTATCCTCAAGAAGAGAATGTTGTGGGAGAGAGTCAACATCTGCAACACATCATTGCTATAAACACAACGGATTTCATGAGATTGTTTCTAAGACATCCCTTCAGATCGGCTGCTGGTTTACTATTAATTTGGTCTGAAGATCAGTTGTGTTCTGTAGTTTTGGACTAGTCACTTGCCCTTTCTAAGCTTTAATTTCTTCATGTGAACAGTGAGAGAATTAGATTGATTAGATGTTTAGAGAATAAATTTCAGCTTAATGCACCAAAGAGAGGTGAAGTCATTGGTGTCAATGATGGCAAAGGAGGCTTAGAGGAAGAAGTGTGAGTTTGGTCACATATAAGTTGATATCCTCACAGAAACATTAAGGAGACAGTTGGAAGCAGGGCAACAGAGAATGATCAGGACTGAAAACAAAAGTTGTAGGTAACGTCATGTATCACAAATTAGAGCTATGAGAAAAAGAACTTCTCCTGGAGGGAGTACATGGGTAAGAGACAAGAACCAATCCATAAAGAAGGATGTGACAATCAATCCATAAGGAATACCAGAATTAAGCGATGAAAGAGGAGCCAACAAAAGTGATAGAGAAAAACAAAGTTCAAGAATTTTAAAAGGATATAATCATAAATGATGATTTTATGAATTGCAGTGAAAAATAATACTTGAGGATAAGATACGTTAATAAGTATGATGCAATAAAATTGATTTTTTAAAAGATTTTTTTTGATGTGGACCATTTTTAAAGTCTTTATTGAATTTGTTACAATGTTGCTTCTGTTTTATGTTTTGGTTTTTTGGCCGAGACGCATATGGGATCTTAGCTCCCCGACCAGGGATCAAACCCGCACCCCCTGCATTGGAAGGCAAAGTCTTAACCACTGGACTGCCAGGGAAGTCCCTGATGCAATACAATTAATGAATTCAAATTAAATACATAAAAAACTTTCATTAGATCAGTAATTATAGATGCTAGTTGACAAAGAAAGCTTTTAAAAATACTAGTAAAACAGTTATTGCTATAAAAATATTTTATATTGTATAAAAAGTGATGAAATAAGTAAAAAAAAGAGAGAATAAGACTATCATAAATGCCAAAAGACAAGCAAAAATTTCTGCACCTATGAAAAATATAGCTTACATCTGGCTAACAGATCCAGGGTGAGCTTAATGGAAGTAGAAAAATTGAAAATGATCCTCAAAGAACAAAAGCCACAGGATTAGAGCATAGAGGGGGAGACATGTGTTCTGAGCATCAGAAATAACATGGGCAAAGACTTGGAAGTGAAAAAGTTTGAGACTTTCAGGGAACAGCTAGTAACTACGTTGGTCACGTAGAGTATTCAAGTATATATAAGGCAGTACTTATTGATGTGTTTGAAAAGTTAGATTGAGTCGCTCAGATGCTGGTGTGAGAAGTTATATTTAATTTGTTGGACGATAGGAAGTTATTGAAGCGTTTTGAGCTAGTAAGTGACATGATCAGAGAAGTTCAGGAAGACACATTTGTCAGTAATAGGACGAAGCGGAACAGGATTGGCACAGGGAGTGTGGGATGGGAGGTCTCAGAGGAAGTCCAGTTATGGCAAAGTATATGTAGATGGCCTGAACTAGGGAAGTTGCAGTGGGAATGGAAAGAAAGGGATTGAGAGGGCTGGCACACTTGACCAGGGGTTGAATGTCAATTTGTAACTACTGGAAAATGACAACGTGACCTAGGCTAATTCCCTACCTTCACTGCCATCTTTCTTACTTAGTAAAAATGGATTACAGTGTTTTGCTTCTACCTGTCTCAGAAAGGCTGTCAGAATTGATTACACGTATTTCCCCAAAGTAATCTAAAGTGCTTTAATTCCTTGGAACTGGATACTATGTAAATACGATTATTCATTATGTATAAAAGAGGAACACAGGATGATGGATGTGCCAAGCCTACACAAGAGAACTGTTTAAGAATACTGAGAGAGAAAGAAGCTGGATAATCAATAAGTTGTTTAATGTGGAGGCTAAAGACATTGATAGAAGGATACTGAGGGAAAGGGAAATAGAGGAGGATAACGCATTTGGGAATTAGGACTGATGAAAGAGGGACATGTTACGTTAAATAATTTCAAAAGAAAGAGTAAGTATTATAGTTTCCCTAGTAAATATTAAGTATAAAGAAAAAAGCTTAAAATAAAAGTCACTTTATTTTAGATCATTGGTAACATTTATGAAAAGAGGTGAAAATGGATTAGAGCACTTATACATATAGGTGTACATTCTAAATTTTACACCAAATGTGGTCCACACTTCTATGTACAGCCACATTTCTATAGAATAGCATTTTATTTCAAAGACAAGTCACTACAGTTCTAGAGTTCTTGTGACTAGAGTCAGGCGACTAGAGTTCAAAAGAAATGGGTACAGTTACAGGGTACTGGTACTGACATTAGGGAGTAGATGTAAAGTGCTCAGAAAAATCATGTTAGGATCAGGATTTTAGCTGATACCTGTATCAATAACCATGAAAAGAAAGGAATCCAAGTCAGTGAAACTGAGAGTTTGAAACTTCTATTTTTTTTGCATTTTCCTAGTATGATTATGGATCACATTGACCTAGTATTTATCACAGATTAAAAGTCTGTAATCAACTGTTAGAAAATATTGCATCATTTAGCATCAAATAAGCAATGTCACAGATGGACACCTAATGTCGTGGCTGTGTGCAGAGAGGAGGCTCTATTTTGGATTAAGAGGTGAAGTTAATTATGTCTGGCTTTTGGCCCTTCCCTCTCTTGAAATGTTACCATCCCAGCCGCTTGGCCTCTTTTTCATCAAGAGTTTCTTTAAAGCTTTTTATTCTCTCAGCTGATAATGTCTTTTCTAAAAAAAAATTTATTGGAGTATAGTTGGTTTACAGTGTTGTGTTAGTTTTAGGTGTACAGCAAAGTGAATCAGTTATACATACACATACATCCACTCTTTTTTAGATTCTTTTCCCGTATAGGTCATTACAGAGTATTGAGCAGAGTTCCCTGTGCTAGACAGTAGTTCCTTGTTGGTTATCTATTTTCTGTATAGTAGTGTGTTTATGTCAATCCCAATCTCCCAATTTATCCCTCCCCCCGTACCCTCTAGTAACCATAAATTTGTTTTCTACAACTGTAACTGTATTTCTGTTTTGTAGATAAGTTCATTTATATCCATTTCTTCTTTAAAATGTACTCATGAATGCTGAAGAACATTCTAGAATCACAAGAGGAAAGCTATAGTGGTAAAATGGGGACTAGAGTTATTGCTCTGAGGGTGAGAGGTGTCACTTCTTTCTATTTGTCCGACCAGTTGAGCATAATGAGTCTCATCACAGGAAGAAGAGAGTTCTGGGCTGAAAGATCAGATATTGGGAAAAGGCTTGGCTAACTCTGGCATCCTATAGTCAGAGCATTGTAAAGGGATGCCCTTACCAGCACTTCTAAGGATGTTGTTAGTATAATTACCAGAAACTGCAGGGGCATTTCACAGGGGGTTAGATGGGTGTGTGAAATCACTGATCCCACAGTTTCCAAACAGAGTTCTATGAGATTCTAATGTTCCTTAGATTTCCCTCATGGCCAAATGCAGGAGGTAAGGGACCAAGCAGGGAGGCCTCTGGGTCCCTGCTTCTGGTTCTGCTGCACCAGCTCTGTTTTTACATGTTTACTTGATGTGTTTACCATGTTCCAAGTATTATTACGCTAGCAAATAAGAGTCCACTCCTAAGATCAAGTAACTGGGATCCGAGGAATAAAGTGACTCACCTAAGTTCCCACTGGTCTCCCGTTTCAGAGTGCCACTTAATGTTATTAGGCTGATTTGTGAAGAGACCCAAGTGGGCTGAATTTCATAGCCCGAGTCTAAGAGACAGAGTGAAGGAAGATTTGGCATGTCCCTCTGAAGGGCTGCCAAGGCTGGGGTTTCACTGATGAGACCGTTCCATTCTCACCTTTGTGAGCTGGTCTGCCTCCACATACACCAAGGAGAGCTCCCTTTTTCTTTATGTGCATTGGCTTTTGCTGTAGCAGAACTAACTGTCTGCAAGGCAGATTTCTTACAATCAATTTGGAATGGCTCTGACTTTCTTTTACCCTTATATATGGCAATCAACTCTACATGGACGCCTGGAGGATGCTTCAGGGACTGAAGGACGAGAATGAGACAGAGTACCTCATAAACCAGGGCATGTCACAAAAACTGAGGGAAGAAGGTAATTATAGTACTCAGTACTATGGGGAGAACTAATTGGATCAAACTAATAAAAGGAGCTACTGCTTGAAAGTAAGTGGCATTAGCCTGTGTGAGAGCCTCAAAAACAATGTCAAATTACGCTTTGTGTCATTAAAATCTTTTCCCCACCCATCCAGAAGTCAAAAGTATATCCCTGGCAGACAGACGAGCTTCATATGCTTTCGCTCTATCTAATTTTCTGTTTGTCTGAATAAAAATGCAATGCAATAGTATTGAAACGAGGTGTAGATTTATATGCTTGACAGTAATAGCTCTAGACGTGGATTCTCTGCCTTTCCAGGGCCAATAAAGACCCCCTTCCCCTCTGTGGAGAAATGTAGTTATTCATGTAGCATAAACTGTTTTAACACTTAACTCAAGGCTCACAAACTTCAAGCAATTCTTCAGTAAGATGTTCATTTCTTTTTTACTTGCAGCCTAACACTGATATTGAGATGTCACTGGATTCTTTCCCCTATGAACTTTATGAATGTGTCGGGTAGGAAATGTAAAATGAGGTTCATTTCAGCTAGGGCAAAGAGAAGGCATGTATTGGGTAGGAGAAAAATTACTCAGTGCATCAGTCTGTAATGCATGTGTTAGACAGACTCGGACACAATTCTGGCCTCTTTTGATAGTGTGTTTATTTTTCCTTTTTCTTCATAAGTATGTTAATTATTTTCTCTGGAGACTTCATTGAAGAGTTAACAAGAGAATTGACGAGATTTTTTTTTAATTAAGCAAGGAATATACTTGAGAATGCATAATTTGTAATAAATAAGCATCAACACTTAAAACCCATGAAGCAAATTTCATTGGGACCTGCTTATTTTTTAACTTGAATACATTTGGTGAATAGCCATATTTCTTATTATTGCATATATTTTAATGCATTAAATAGGGTGATATACAGGTATATTTCAATATGGCAATAAAAATCAAATGGAACAAACCAAATTTTTATGATGGTGAGCCTGGAGGCCAATATTTTACTATATCATTTATTTAAATTCTCATCTTACTAGTCATTAATAGGAGAAAGGTGAGGTAATTGGTTGCTTCTTGTAGAGGGTGTACAGTTTAAGCATCCGTGTCACTGCCACTAATGGCAGAGATCTGTGAGATTTTCAGTACTGCAGATCTGACGACAAAACTTGGAACCAGTAGATTTCTAGAGAATTCCCAATTCGGCTTAATCTGTCGAGATTATTACATTACAGTGCCAATTGCTTTGTGAAAGTAGCAACAATACTCTATCAAAAATGCTTCTAACAAAATAGACGTGGCAATAATGTTTTATAACTAACTAATCACTACCTTATCCAGGGAGGAACATTATAGAATGAGATTATTTGTACTCCATGCCTATCCTTGTACTAGTCCCAAAGCACATGTATAGGACTTTTTAGAGTTATTGCATTCTGTCAGAGCAATATTATCTTTTAGCGGGATACTGGAGTGTGGAAGACAGTGCCTTGAAGTCGACCTTAAAAGAAAAAAACAACTTGGGTGAGTCTCCTGCCTTCAAGACTTAATATCATGCAATTAGGGGCCAATTCCTCACTATCCCTGAGTCTCAGTCTGCTCATCAAAAACTTAGGAGTACAATTCCTTGTTCCACTCAGGTCTCAGTGCCATTATGAAATTAAATATGATGATGAGGTTGAAATTATTTTGCAAACTCTGAGGCAAGAAGCAAATGATCATTGTTATATATGTATATGTGTGTGTATATATATATATATATATATATATATATACCTTTTTTTTCTTTAATTTATATTTTTTTGCGGTACGCGGGCCTCTCACCGTTGTGGCCTCTCCCGCTGCAGAGCACAGGCTCCAGACGCGCAGGCTCAGCGGCCATGGCTTACGGGCCCAGCCGATCCGCGGCACGTGGGATCTTCCCGGACCGGGGCACGAACCCGTGTCCCCTGCATCAGCAGGTGGACTCTCAACCACTGCGCCACCAGGGAAGCCCCCATCGTTATATTTTTAAAAGCTATGCATCTAGTAGTCTTACAAACACAGTTTTACTAACTATAAATGCACCATTTGAAATGAACTCTATATTTATATACAGTTTTTGGGTTTTTTTACGCTATAAATGTTTTTAATAGAGATCAAACTGTCATAACCTGATGTTGTATGTCTATAATGCTCTGCCATTAATATTGCACAATGTGCTTAGCTATTTACCATAGGAAAAAAAAGCATCAAATAATTAACAGTATAATAGCATTCCAACAAAGCTGTTAAGAAAGTGTTCAATAGCTTTGAAGCTAGCAATTCATGTATACATTAAACAAAACAAAACAAATTTCTATCGAAAGTAGTCACACTTAAAGAAACAACATAGAATTGTGGTTTCCAGGGACTGAGGGAAGGAGGAATTGGTTAGTTGTTTAACAGATACAAAGCTTCAGTTTGCAATGTAGAAAAGTTCTAGAGAAAGAAAAAGAAAGAAAGGAAAGACATATATATGACACAGCATGTGAGTTTTTAAAAAGAACACCTCTTCACAGATGATTCTTTTTTTTTTTACCTCTTTATTGGAGTATAATTGCTTTACAATGGTGTGTTAGTTTCTGCTTTACAACAAAATGAATCAGTTATATATATACATGTGTTCCAATATCTCTTTCCTCTTGCGTCTCCCTCCCTCCCACCCTCCCTATCCCACCCCTCCAGGTGATCACAAAGCACCGAGCTGATCTCCCTGTCTATGCGGCTGCTTCCCACTAGCTATCTACCCTACGTTTGGTAGTGTATATATGTCCATGCCTCTCTCTCACTTTGTCAAAGCTTACCCTTCCCCCTCCCCATATCCGCATGTCCATTCTTCAGTAGGTCTGTGTCTTTATTCCTGTCTTACCCCTAGGTTCTTCATGACATTTTTTTCCTTAAATTCCATATATATGTGTTAGCATACGGTATTTGTCTTTCTCTTTCTGACTTACTTCACTCTGTATGACAGACTCTAGGTCTATCCACCTCATTACAAATAGCTCAATTTCGTTTCTTTTTATGGCTGAGTAATATTCCATTGTATACATGTGCCTCATCTTCTTATCCATTCATCCGATGATGGACACTTAGGTTGTTTCCATCTCCGGGCTATTGTAACTAGAGCTGCAATGAACATTTTGGTACATGACTCTTTTTGAATTATGGTTTTATCAGGGTATAGGCCCAGTAGTGGGATTGCTGGGTCATATGGTAGTTCTATTTGTAGTTTTTTAAGGAACCTCCATACTATTCTCCACAGTGGCTGTATCAATTTATATTTCCACCAACAGTGCAAGAGGGTTCCCTTTTCTCCACACCCTCTTCAGCATTTATTGTTTCTAGATTTTTTGATGATGGCCATTCTGACTGGTGTGAAATGATATCTCATTGTAGTTTTGATTTGCATTTCTCTAATGATTAGTGATGTTGAGCATTCTTTCATGTGTTTGTTGGCAGTCTGTATATCTTCTTTGGAGAAATGTCTATTTAGGTCTTCTGCCCATTTTTGAATTGGGTTGTTTGTTTTTTTGTTATTAAGCTGCATGAGCTCCTTATAAATATTGGAGATTAATCCTTTTAATCATTTGCTTCATTTGCAAATACTTTTAATCATTTGCTTCATTTGCAAATACTTTCTCCCATTCTGAGGCTTGTCTTTTGGTCTTCTTTATGGTTTCCTTTGCTGTGCAAAAGCTTTGAAGTTTCATTAGGTCCCATTTGTTTATTTTTGTTTTTATTTCCATTTCTCTAGGAGGTGGGTCAAAAAGGATCTTGCTGTGATATATGTCATAGAGTGTTCTGCCTATGTTTTCCTCTAAGAGTTTGATAGTTTCTGGCCTTACATTTAGGTCTTTAATCCATTTTGAGCTTATTTTTGTGTATGGTGTTAGGGAGTGATCTAATCTCATACTTTTACATATACCTTTCCAGTTTTCCCAGCACCACTTACTGAAGAGGCTGTCCTTTCTCCACTGTACATTCCTGCCTCCTTTATCAAAGATAGGGTGACCATATATGCATGGGTTTATCTCTGGGCTTTCTATCCTGTTCCATTGATCTATCTTTCTGTTTTTGTGCCAGTACCATACTGTCTTGAATACTGTAGCTTTGTAGTATAGTCTGAAGTCAAGGAGCCTGATTCCTCCAGCTCCGTTTTTCGTTCTCAAGATTGCTTTGGCTATTCGGGGACTTTTGTATTTCCATAAAAATTGTGAAATTTTTTGTTCTAGTTCTGTGAAAAATACCAGTGGTAGTTGGATAGGGATTGCATTGAATCTGTAGATTGCTTTGGGTAGTAGAGTCATTTTCACAGTGTTGATTCTTCCAATCCAAGAACATGGTATATCTCTCCATCTATTTCTATCATCTTTAATTTCTTTCATCAGTGTCTTATAATTTTCTGCATACAGGTCTTTTGTCTCCTTAGGTAGGTTTATTCCTAGATATTTTATTCTTTTTGTTGCAATGGTAAATGGGAGTGTTTTCTTGATTTCACTTTCAGATTTTTCATCATTAGTTTATAGGAATGCCAGAGATTTCTGTGCATTAATTTTGTATCCTGCTACTTTACCAAATTCATTGATTAGCTCTAGTAGTTTTCTGGTAGCATCTTTAGGATTCTCTATGTATAGTATCATGTCATCTGCAAACAGTGACAGCTTTACTTCTTCTTTTCCGATTTGGACTCCTTTTATTTCCTTTTCTTCTCTGATTGCTGTGGCTAAAACTTCCAAAACTATGTTGAATAAGAGTGGTGAGAGTGGGCAACCTTGTCTTGTTCCTGATCTTAGTGGAAATGGTTTCAGTTTTTCACCATTGAGGACGATGTTGGCTGTGGGTTTGTCATATATGGGCTTTACTATGTTGAAGAAAGTTCCCTCTATGCCTACTTTCTCCAGGGTTTTTATCATAAATGGGTGTTGAATTTTGTCCAAAGCTTTCTCTGCATCTATTGAGATGATCATATGGTTTTTCTCCTTCAATTTGTTAATATGGTTTATCACGTTGATTGATTTGCGTATATTGAAGAATCCTTGCATTCCTGGAATAAACCCCACTTGATCATGGTGTATGATCCGTTTAATGTGCTGTTGGATTCTGTTTGCTAGCATTTTGTTGAGGATTTTTGCATCTATGTTCATCAGTGATATTGGCCTGTAGTTTTCTTTCTTTGTGACATCCTTCTCTGATTTTGGTATCAGGGTGACGGTGGCCTCGTAGAAGGAGTTTGGGAGTGTTCCTCCCTCTGCTATATTTTGGAGGAGTTTGAGAAGGATAGGTGTTAGCTCTTCTCTAAATGTTTGCTAGAATTCGCCTGTGAAGCCATCTGGTCCTGGGCTTTTGTTTGTTGGAAGATTTTTAATCACAGTTTCAATTTCAGTGCTTGTGATTGGTCTGTTCATATTTTCTATTTCTTCCTGATTCATTCTTGGCAGGTTGTGCCTTTCTAAGAATTTGTCCATTTCTTCCAGATTGTCCATTTCATTGGCATAGAGTTGCTTGTAGTAATCTCTCATGATCTTTGTATTTCTGCAGTGTCAGTTGTTACTTCTCCTTTTTCATTTCTAATTCTGTTGATTTGAGTCTTCTCCCTTTTTTTCTTGATGAGTCTGGCTAGCGGTTTATCTATTTTGTTTATCTTCTCAAAGAACCAGCTTTTAGTTTTATTGATCTTTGCTATCATCTCCTTCATTTCTTTTTCATTTATTTCTGATCTGATTTTTATGATTTCTTTCCTTCTGCTAACTTTGGGGGTTTTTTGTTCTTCTTTCTGTAATTGCTTTAGGTGCAAGGTTTGGTTGTTTATTCGAGATGTTTCCTGTTTCTTAAGGTAGGATTGTATTGCTATAAACTTCCCTCTTAGAACTGCTTTTGCTGCATCCCATAGATTTTGGGTCGTCGTGTTTCCATTGTCATTTGTTTCTAGGTATTTTTTTTATTTCCTTTTTGATTTCTTCAGTGATCACTTCGTTAATAAGTAGTGTTTTGTTTAGCCTCCATGTGTTTGTATTTTTTACAGATCTTTTCCTGTAATTGATATCTAGTCTCATAGTGTTGTGGTCGAAAAAGATACTTGATACAATTTCAATTTTCTTAAATTTACCAAGGCTTGATTTGTAACCCAAGATATGATCTACCCTGAAGAATCTTCCATGAGCACTTGAGAAAAATGTTTATTGTTTTTGGATGGAATGTCCTATAAATATCAATTAAGTCCATCTTGTTTAATGTATCATTTAAAGCTTGTGTTTCCTTATTTATTTTCATTTTGGATGATCTGTCCATTGGTGAAAGTGGAGTGTTAAAGTCCCCTACTATGAATGTGTTACTGTCGATTTCCCCTTTTATGGCTGTTAGTATGTGCCTTATGTATTGAGGTGCTCCTATGTTGGCTGCATAAATCTTTAAAATTGTTATATCTTCTTCTTGGATCGATCCCTTGATCATTACGTACTGTCCTTCTTTGCCTCTTCTAATAGTCTTTATTTTAAAGTCTATTGTGTCTGATATGAGAATTGCTACTGCAGCTTTCTTTTGGTTTCCATTTGCATGAAATATCTTTTTCCATCCCCTTACTTTCAGTCTGTATGTGTCTCTAGGTCTGAAGTGGGTCTCTTGTAGACAGCAAATATATGGGTCTTGTTTTTGCATTCATTCAGCCAATCTGTGTCTTTTGGTGGGAGCATTTAGTCCATTTGCATTTAAGGTAATTATCGATATGTATGTTCCTATTCCCATTTTCTTAATTGTTTTGGGTTCATTATTGTAGGTCTTTTCCTTCTCTTGTGTTTCTTGCCTAGAGAAGTTTCTTTCGCAGTTGTTGTAGAGCTGGTTTGGTGGTGCTGAACTCTGTCAGCTTTTGCTTGTCCTTAAAGGTTTTAATCTCTCCATCAAATCTGAATGAGATCCTTGCTGGGTAATCTTGGTTTTAGGTTTTTCTCCTTCATCACTTTAAATATGTCCTGCCAGTCCCTTCTGGCTTGCAGAGTTTCTGCAGAAAGATCAGCTTAAAGAATCCCCTTATGGGGATTCCCTTGTGTGTTATTTGTTGTTTTTCCCTTGCTGCTTTTAATACATTTTCTTTATATTTAATTTTTGACAGTTTGATTAACATGTGTCTTGGCATATTTCTCCTTGGATTTATCCTGTATGGGACTCTTTGTGCTTCCTGGACTTGATTAACTATTTCCTTTCCCATATTAGGGAAGTTTTCAACTATAATCTCTCTAAATATTTTCTCAGTCCCTTTTGTTTTTCTCTTCTTCTTCTTCTGGAACCTCTATAATTCGAATGTTGGTGCGTTTAATGTTGTACCAGAGGTCTCTAAGACTGTCCTCAGTTCTTTTCATTCTTTTTTCTTTATTCAGCTCTGCAGTGGTTATTTCCACTATTTTATCTTCCAGGTCACTTATCCGTTCTTCTGCCTCAGTTATTCTGCTATTGATCCCATCTAGAGTATTTTTAATTTCATTTATTTTGTTGTTCATCGTTGTTTGTTTCATCTTTAGTTCGTCTAGGTCCTTGTTAAATGTTTCTTGGGTTTTGTCTATTCTATTTCCAAGATTTTGGATCATCTTTACTATCATTATTATGAATTCTTTTTCAGGTAGACTGCCTATTTCCTCTTGATTTGTTAGGCCTGGAGGGTTTTTATCTTGCTCCTTCATCTGCTGTGTGTTTTTCTGTCTTCTCATTTTGCTTATCTTACTGTGTTTGGGGCCTCCTTTTTGCAGGCTGCAGGTTCGTAGTTCCCATTGTTTTTGGTGTCTGTCCCCAGTGGCTAAGGTTGGTTCAGTGGGTTGTGTAGGCTTCCTGGTGGAGGGGACTAGTGCCTGTATTCTGGTGGATGAGGCTGGATCTTGTCTTTCTGGAGGGCAGGTCCACGTCTGGTGGTGTGTTTTGGGGTGTCTGTGGACTTATTCTGATTTTAGGCATCCTCTCTGCTAATGGGTGGGGTTGTGTTCCTCTCTTGCTAGTTGTTTGGCATAGGATGTTCAGTACTGTAGCTTGCTGGTCGTTGAGTGAAGCTGGGTGCTGGTGTTGAGATGGAGATCTCTGGGAGATTTTTGCCGTTTGATATTATGTGGAGCTGGGAGGTCTCTTGTGGACCAGTGTCCTGAAGTTGGCTCTCCCACCTCAGAGGCACAGCAGTGACTCCTGGCTGCAACACCAAGAGCCTTTCATCCACATGGCTCAGAATAAAAGGGAGAAAAAGTAGAAAGAAAGAATTAGTAGAAGTAGAAAGAGAGAAAGAAAGAAAGGAGGGAGAGAGGGAGGGAGGGAGGAAGGAAGGAGGGAATGCAGGAAAAAAGAAAGAAGATAAAGTAAAATAAAATAAAGTAAGATAAAATATAATAAAGTTATTAAAATAAAAAATAATTTTTAAGAGATAAAATAAAAAAACGGACGGATAGAGCCCTAGGACAAATGGTGGAAGCGAAGCTATAGAGACAAAATCTCACACAGAAGCGTATACATACACACTCACAAAAAGAGGAAAAGGGGAAAAATCATAAATCTTGGTCTCATAGTCCACCGTCTCAATTTGTGATGATTCATTGTCTAAAGGAGGGAAGGAAGGAAAGAAAGAACAAAGATAAAGTAAAATAAAATAAAGTTATTAAAATTAAAAGTAATTATTAAGAAAAATTTTTTAAAAACAAAAAACGGACAGATAGAACCCTCGGACAAATGGTGGAAGCAAAACTATACAGACAAAATCTCACACATAAGCATACACATACACACTCACAAAAAAAGGAAAAGGGGAAAAAATCATAAATCTTGCTCTCAAAGACCACCTCCTTAATTTGGGATGATTCGTTTTCTATTCATGTATTCCACAGATGCCGGGTACATATCCGCTGCTTCTGAGGCTGCTGGGAGATATTTCCCTTCCTCTTCTTTGTTCTCACAGCTCCCGGGTTCTCAGCTTTGGATTTGGCCCCGCCTCTGCATGTAGGTCGCCAGAGGGCGTCTGTTCTTCGTTCAGACAGGATGGGGTTAAAGGAGCAGCTGATTCGGGGGCTCTGGCTCACTCAGGCACGGGGGAGGGAGGGGCACGGAGTGCGGGGCGGGCCTGCAGCGGCAGAGGACGGCGTGACGTTGCAACAGCGTGAGGCGCGCCGTGCGTTCTCCCGGGGAAGTTGTCCCAGGATCACGGGACGCTGGCAGTGGCGGGCTGCACAGGCTCCCCGGAAGCGGAGTGTGGATAGTGACCTGTGCTCACACACAGGCCTCTTGGTGGCGGCAGCAGCCGCCTTAGCATCTCATGCCCGTCTCTGGGGTCTGCACTTTTAGCCGCGGCTCGCGCCCGTCTCTGGAGCTCCTTTAAGCAGCGCTCTTAATCCCCTCTCCTCGCGCACCAGGAAACAAAGAGGTAAGAAAAAGTCTCTTGTCTCTTCGGCAGCTCCAGACTTTTCCCCGGACTCCCTCCCAGCCAGCCGTGGTGCACTAACCCCCTTGCAGGCTGTGTTTACGCCGCCAACCCCAGTCCTCTCCCTGCGCTCCGACTGAAGCCCGAGCCTCAGCTCCCAGCCCCGCCCGCCCCGGCGGGGGAGCAGACAAGCCTCTCGGGCTGGTGAGTGCCGGTCGGCACCGATCCTCTGTGCGGGAATCTCTCCGCTTTGCCCCCCGCGTCCCTGTTGCTGTGCTCTCCTCCACGGCTCTGAAGCTCCCCCCGCCCCCGCCGCCACCCGCCGCCACCCGCAGTCTCCGCCCGCGAAGGGGCTTCCTAGTGTGTGGGACCCTTTCTTCCTTCACAGCTCCCTCCCACTGGTGCAGGTCCCGTCCCTAGTCTTTTGTCTCTGTTTATTTTTTCTTTTGCCCTCCCCAGGTACATGGGGGGTTTCTTGCCTTTTGGGAGGTCTGAGGTCTTTTGCCAGCGTTCAGTAGGTGTTCTGTAGGAGTTGTTCCACGTGTAGATGTATTTCTGGTGTATTCTTGGGGAGGAAGGTGATCTCCGCGTCTTACTCTTCCGCCAACTTCCCGCACAGATCTATATACAGTTTTGACATCGTATTTAATTTACTGTAGTTTCTTCAGTTGGTTTTACTGAACTTCTATTCGTTTGAAATCATTCCAAGTAAACCTTTGTTTTGTATACTCTTGAAGTTGTCATTTTAATGGATTAGTGTCTGGAAAAGGAACAGTAGGGAGTGGCTGAGGCTAAATGCTCATTGGCTCCAGGTACTAACAGTTAACAGTTGTTTGCCTTTTGGCTTTGGCCCTTCCTTACCCTTCTTTCTTTTTCCCCAGAGCCATCCTCTCTCATTTTCTAATTCCCTAATCCTTGTCCTTCTTTCCCAGTTGCTACTCTTCAAATCCTCCTTCATTTCATTTTGCTACCTCCTCCTGGGGTGTCTAATTATTAGAGAAAAAAATTCACAACGTTACCTAAAATTGATTACTTTAAAATTGTTGCCTTCCTTCACTATTATTAAAAATCTTCAGAATAGGAAATATGCATAATTTGTTCAAAATATTGTTCCATTGTGAACAACAGATATGACTCTTTCAAGTGTTTCTACTGAGTTATGAGCAACTAGACAGCTGGAACTGGGTCTAATTCATGGCTCTATTCCCAGTGCCTCACTTGGAGCTCTGAGTAACTAAACAAAATGGAAAATTGACAGATTGGTACACCTAAGTCAGTGCTTTCAAACAGCAAAGAGGTTGCACTAACACATCAAGAAAGCCTCAGTTACTACATGGAGACCCACTAGACCCTTTCTATGGAGAAAACCACACACACAACCAAATAATTGTACTCAAAAATTATTTGACAGTACAGAACTGAGGAGCTGCGAGGAGTACAAAGATGTCTAAAATAAAATCATTGACAAAGAGTTTATAACCTTGAGAGGACGAATTAAATGAGTTCTATAATAAAACTTGTTATATTAGTCCACATAACCCTTCATGATCTGACCCTTCACTTCTCTTTCTTAGTGTCTTGCCATCTCCTCTGACAGCGCTTCAGGTGTTCCAAATCGGTGCTTCTCAAACTGGGTTGAAGGACCGATTACTTTTGTTTATTTCTAATTCACATTGGACGCATACATGGTCCTACTGCATGTGACTAGGACGCTGCTTATGCCACATGTGAATCATTTGTCCAACAATGAGCATTGGTTTATACCATATTCAAGGCAATGATGAGTCCATTGATGCTTGATGTCACAGCAGGATCAAACTTCCATGAAAGTTTCTGCACACTTACTCCCAAATTCTGAAGTTAACTCTTTTGGACAGTCTGCCATTGAGTTGGGGGATCACAGTTTTAAATAACACTCTTTTAAATGACTTGCAGTTTGCAAACCACGTGGCATCCTCTGCCATTCCACTTGTGGTTTCTCCTTCCTGGAATGACCCTGACTTCTTCTCCCAACTAACCCCTGACTTGCCTGTCAAAATTCAGCACCTCAAGTCACCTCCTACAGAAAGCCTTCCAAGACTGTGACTCAAAACCCCATTACTGTGCTTACCCTCTGCATATATCACAGTACTCATTACCTGCATTCAAGCATAAGGGTTTACTTTTCTGAGTATGAATACCTTAAAGGAAAGGTCTGTCTTTTCTCTCCAGTGCCTAAAAGTGCCTGGTGCTCAACACTGACATTTAATATTTAATTACTGAATGAATGAATCACCAAATGAACCAAAGCACATTAAGTGGCACCGGCAACACAGAATAGGGAGATGTTAATTCTGTTTGAAGGAACTGGAGAAGATTTCACTGAAGAAACTGTATTTGAATTAGCCCTGGAAAGAACAGGAAGTTGGCAGGCATAGGAAGGGGCAACATATTTTAGGCTGCAGAAAGGCCAGGGCAAAAAAAAAAAAAAAAAAGAGGTATTGATCATGAATTCGTGAACTTATCAAGAAATCGTGACTTGTTTTATAGAGCTAGAATGCTGGGCCTTTTTCAGATAAAGCTGGAGAGAAATCTGGAGAGAGAGACTTACCTTGGACTTGGACTTACTTTGTGGGATGTGTGAAATCATTAAAGATTTTGGGCGTTTTGGAAAGATTCATTCATGGTTTCATTCCATAGCTCCTAAGTAACTGAATGTCATGTACTGTGTTTGGTCCTCCTCTTAAAACATAAACCCCATTCTCAAATAGCTAATGGAATATCCAGACAGGCAGCAGTGGAACCTATCTCAAAATTTTGGGTGAGAATTAAATGATTTGACCTGTAAACAGATAAAACAATGCTATCATAAGCATTGTTTGCATATCATTGCAAACAGTGGTAAGCACTCCCTAAATGTTACCCCAATACATACCTGACTTCTTCTTCCTTGATCTTATTATAAATGAATTTACAACGTTCTTAATGTCAGGTATGTCTATCCAATTCAACTGGACATTGAGTTAGTTCTGTTTGCCTCTCAGAAGTATGTTACAGCCAATTTTATCTATTCCAGCAGAATCTTAAGTCTACATTGTTTTTTTCCAGTATCCAGTATTCCAGTATGCAGAGCAAATTTTGTGCTCAGGGCTTTGCATGTGTTACTTCTACTGTTTCATCCTCACAACTCAATGAGGAAGATACTATTATTATCCCCTTTTTAAAGATGAGGAACTTAAAGGGGTTAAGGAATTTGCACTAGGGAATTTGAGCAAAGATCTGTCCCCAGAAATCAAGCTCTTAACCATGATATCTTATAGCCTATTTTTCCAGAAATACTTTTAGATAATTTGCAGTGATATAATAAGTGTATTGGGTAATTCCTTATGTCTGCTTTTCCCCCTTACTTCATGCTTCATTCTCTTTCAAATGTGTTTTCTTACTAAGAGTAGAATAGTTTCTCTTTCTCTCTTTTTTAGAGTCAGGTTTTGGAGGTTCTGAAAGCAATTCATATGGATGGGAAGAAAGATGGACTGGAAGATCTTTTTTAATCTTTCCCTTCTGAGAATAATTTTTTTCTCTTTATTGAATTATATGTAATACAGAATTATTATCATTCAGATGTCATTTAAACAGTCTACTTGAGCTTTTTCTTACTAACTCAGGGTTATAATTTTCTTGAGAGGTGAGTAAACCTTAAATCTTTCATTGGAGCAGGTTTTACTTTCAGTACAAAGGAGAATTCAAAGTTCTCACCATAGAAGTTCTGTAAGACCAGTGTATATAATGGGATTTTTATAGTTACTCGTTGAAGATAAATGGCCATTTCTGTTTCTGTTTTCCTGTAATGAACCATTTAATAAAACATTAAATTTCTCTATGTCATTTGCTAATACGCTCAAGTGCTATATTTCAGATTTAAGAAAACCATTCTCCTTTCAGGCATTTTAATAAATTGAGAAGCCTTGTCATTTATTATGGTAAATATGAACTTGATCAAATTAATAGTAAAGGACTTCTAATTCATCTTTGGATGCTTTCATTCCCTTGGGAAATACAGTTTTTATAATATGACTTTTAAGCCACTTATATTTTTTTTTCATTTTTCTACATTAAGATTAATTACCTGCTGATTGACAGTTTGAGTTGGGTCCTATTTTCCTCCCGCTTAATTACATCTAATCATTTCCTTATCCTTCTATAATTTCATGACAACTCTACTGAAAGTATTGTGACTGTAGATTGATGTTCCACAGCTTCTTATATTCTTGTAATTTAGGGCCTATTAATGGCAGACTGGGGGGGAAAAACCAGGAACTTAATTGGCTTTAAATTGGCCTTAAACTGTAATTAGAGGAGGAGAGAAGTAAGTCATAACTTAGGCGTTTTTTATCACAACAAAATTTAGAGGCATTGATGTGTCAGGGCACTGTTTTTGTGGGGGGAGAGGAAACTTCCTGGTAATTAGACATGTGTTAATGCTGCAGCGCTTAGCAGAAAAAGAAGCCAGCCCCGGTGGAGATGCTGATGAACCTTAATTTGCCAGCAGGGACTCCTGGATGTCTCATTCTAATAGTCTAGTCCCAGGTCTGTAGGTGGCCAGGCAGAAAGGTGAAAGGATAATTTGACATGTATATGAAACCCCCCACCAAGACACAGCACATAAAAATGAGTTGCTCGGCAACTGGATTTGAGGAATGCCCTTCCATAAAGTTTTCTCGTCCTCCTTATATATCATTCTTGCCACCAGTAGCCAGCTCTGGCTGAAAGTAACCTTGATCCTGCCGTGGTCGTGGTGTGGATGTCCATGGGAGGGCAGTCTGGCTGCCCCATCTGTCATCCGTTGATCCTCCAGAGTTGATTCTGGTCGTCTAACTTGCTAAGTGGGGGTCCCTTTTTTTTCCCCCCTTCAACTGTCCATCTGTATCCATTGCAAAGCTCAGTGAAAAAGGATGACCTTCCAATATAGAGAAGAATCATCTTCGGTCAAGAGAGTTGTTGAATTCCCTGGTTATAATTACAAAATCAGCTCGTTTCCTGTAATTTGCTAAGACCTCCTACCTCTTTTACAGTAGAAAGGAGATAGATGCTGAAGAGAAGTCCTTGTGTAGTCAGAGATAGAGTAAAATATTTGGATTGGTATTATCCCATGGCATTGATTGTGATTTTGAGGGAAGAGAGAGTTGTAGTTAAGATGATTTCTTTGCATTTGCAGTGAAGTGACTGTAGAATGCAGTAACAATACAGATGGCAAATGGTAACAAGGCAGGTAAGAATATATTTACCAGAATTTTTTATGCCTCCTTTGTCAAGTGAATGAGCTCAGAGCCTTTTATATCATTATTCATGTAAAAGCAGTCTGTGCATGGGGAATTAGGCAAAGAGGCAGTTTTTATTTTCACAGTTGACTTTTAGAATTATGAAAATTTAACTTCTTTAACTCCCTTTGCTTGTACATCATTTTGACACATTCTGTAATGAAATTTTATGGCAAAGTAAAGCATTTATACTGGAGAGTACCTGTTTCAGTTAAACTAGATAAAAAGCACATGAATTGGACACACTTCCCATTCCACTGCAGATGAATCTCACTTTTACAGATTTTGGAAAAGAGCATTAGGAGTGCCATGTTGTAGCACTAATAAAGAGATTTATGTATTTCATCTTGCTTCTTTCTTGCCGTTTCCCAGGGCCCATGAAATTGCCTGAAACACAATAGGTAAATACTCATATATATTTGTTGAAGAATTCATAAATAAATAGATGAATACCAATCAAAAACTACTTGAGGAATTTGTGTTATAAATCAACTTGCATATATATTTTAAATATTAATAAAAATATTAATTAATCTCCTATCATTATTTTTTTCTGACCTACTTCTGCCAGAAAGTGTAAGGATAGTTTGGAAGTAGATACATGCATTGTACGGTTATTGTGAAAAAATAATAATCCATACCATTTTTCTAAGATTTTTTTAAAGCAGCAAATTTCTATGCAGAAATATCTAAAGCACTGAATTTGTCGATACCTTCTTGCCTATAGATAATTTCTGTTGCCAAAAGTTCAGCATATCCTTGGGCAAGATACTGAGAACTCTTAAGCAAATGCCAGGTCTTTCACATTCAACCCTGCAGGATTGAGGATGAAATGTGAGTAATCTGATCTACAGATATATTCACAAATGTGTATAACAGCTGTATGTAAAGAGAATATGAACAGTTTCCCATTGCTGTTTAATACTTTTCTGAGCTTCCACAATGTGCCTGGTGCTAACTAGGGCACCTCAATTATTCTCCATCTGTGCTCACTACCAAAGCTGCCAGCCATCAGACTGCTTGGGCCCTGAAGCCTATGGCAGAGAGCCTGACAGGGTAAATGGTGCAATCTAGTATTTCTTCCTGGGCGAGCCTAGGCAGTTAATCTAGTAAAGGGATCACTTTGTGCCCAGCATTGACTTAGACTATGAAATAAAGCCATGGGTTAGCATGTCCTCCAAGGCAAATTTGCATGGAAAAGATGCTATGTTGGAATTCCATATAACAGTATTTTCAGTGCCAATGGGATAAGATGGCTTAAAAACAAAGATACTATAAATGAAGGGGTTTTAGGGGAGTGTGGGGGAACTTTAGTAATCAAATTTATGAATAGGATATAATATGCATCAGCCTCTACTCCCAGTTTTACCTCCTATTAAATAGTGTGCTAAACCAAATCAGATGGCCTTTTCTGCAAAAACCTTGGGAAAGCAATACATGCTTTTTAAGCTAATAGCCATTTTTAAATCTTGAGACTCTGGCTGGTGAAAATGAACATCTATGACTTCTGGCAATATTTGAATCAAGTCATATGCCACTCTATATGGATTCTTATTTCTAATTCTTTTAATAACCACTCAAGTTAGATGTTATCACTAACTGACGGGAAGAAACTGAGGCACAGAGAAGTTAAGTAATTGTGCCGAATTTGCATGGCTATCTTGTGTCTAAGCTGGAGATTTGAAGCTGGCTGTGTGATATATAACTCACATTCTTGTATACACTGCATCTAAGGGCTCAAGGCCCTCATGGATTTAGAAATAATTTATGTGGCTTCTGAATTCTCATCTTTGTCCCCTTTAAAACTGCAGGTGAGAGGCACCCAAAGAAGTTACTTAGCTTTCCTAAGGGCATTGAGAGTAGTCATCATGGTACCACCAGTGTTGGACTAGAAGCCTCAATTCAGGATCATTTTTATTTTTCATTTGTGTTTTCACATGGCATTCATTATGTACTCTATAATAAGAAAAGTTGAGTTGGGGGATGAATATGGTAGGGGAAGCAGTGAATTGGAATGTTTTCCCTTTTCCAGCTAAACCTGAACAGGCCACCCCATCTCATATGTTAGCGGATCACACAACTTCAGCCATGCACAACTTGGACTTTTTGAGTTGATGTGAAAATAGAGAAAGAGGAAAAAGAGGAAGGGCAGGAAAAGAGAAAATGGGAACGACCCTGGAACTGATTTAAAACTGCAAAAAGAACCAGAACATGTGTTCTCCTTTACTCTCCTTGAGCAGTAAGGTTTAAAGCAAGTGGAACCAAACATTTCCTTGAGGCTCCTTATCTTTACTCTCTCCCTCCCCAGGCAAATATTCAT
The DNA here is from genome assembly GCF_963924675.1 of Phocoena phocoena. Taxonomy (NCBI): domain Eukaryota; kingdom Metazoa; phylum Chordata; class Mammalia; order Artiodactyla; family Phocoenidae; genus Phocoena; species Phocoena phocoena. The sequence continues at coordinate 53,383,981 of NC_089222.1, forward strand.
TTTTCTTGAAGGAGATTGCTGATCAGAATCAAACTCTCCCTTCCTCTTTCTTGCCATATCCCATCCTGCCCTACAATTCAACTTGCTTATTCCTACGCATTCAAGATTCCTCCACTTTCAGTCAATAAATGATGAGAAGAGCCATGCTGTAATTTTGTGCTTTTCACATTCTTAACTTACTTTACAATGGGAGTTTGAGGTGCCTTTTGCCGGCTCAAGCTGATAAGAAAAAATACATAAGAGTGTTGGCTTCTTGAGCTTCCATCAACGTTGTGAATTATATAATGAAACCTGTCTGGCTTGGAATTCTAAAGCTATTATCCTCTAGCACTGAGATGGGACACCGGAAGAGCCATTTAGGATCTCTTAGCCATTTATAGCTTGTGAAATCAGATTCTTTTCCTCTTAAAAAACATTTGTTGAGGATAGTTATTCAACTTACCACCTTGTCAGTATTTTGCATTACCAGCCCTTGGGGGAACACACTGAATCCTAAGGTATGATTTCTCCATAAGGTTATTCTGCCTCTTAAATGAGGTCTCAGTATCTATTCTAGTTGTGTTTGAAAAGTTTTCACTTGGGATCTTCTGTGACCTTGGTGTTGTGTGCCATTTGTGCATCATTAAAATGTTGTAATGAAGTTCTGCCACACACAGATTGTAAAAGGTCAAGCAGAAAGTTGGGAGCCAATGAGGTTGGGAGTAAAAATTGTGCTTGCTGCAGAAGTTGAGGGATTCATTATATTGATGCTATGGGGTTTTCGGCAGAGTAATAACTGGGTTAGCAATAGAATGTAAATCTTCTCAGCCACTTAGTCTGAATCTGCTTCTTCTTGATTTGTGGGGATATATTTTTAACACAGTACAAGGAAAGTCATTACACTCAGAGGAAAGCCAGTGGAATTGGTAAATTCACTGTAGATGGGTCGGCCAAAAAGAAGAGTAGAGCTAGAGGAATAAAGCACATCAGCCTTCCTGGTTGCCACTCTAAGAAATATTATCAACCCATATGAAATAATTGTCTCAGAAGAACTTTGCATAAATGATTACTTTAATTCTTAGAAGGATATACAGTATTGTTTTTAGCTTCAGTAGTCCAGAAGTGCAAGTATAGCTAATTAGAATGCTTAAAATCATCATCAACAGAATTAATTAAATGGATTTGAGATGAAAATAACATCAAAATAGCAGCAGCTTCAAACCAGTTTATTAAGGACCAGCAAGATAAGCTAATGAGGTCTTGGCTACTCTAAAAGGGGAAGAAACTCTAAAGCTACTGGTTCTCTATTGAATATCCTCTGGATGCATTTTCTTAAAATGGAATTCTAGAAATTATGTGCAAAAGTGCAGCAGTTGATTGCATGTCTCACAAGCTTACATATGGAGTGAAATAATTTCTTCTTTAAACAAGCCCTAAACCATCTGTTGACTTAAGTCAGCTCTCTAAATTTTACTTGGAAATAGTTAGAAGTCTAGATAATCCATAAGAATATGTGGCTCAGTGTGTTTCTTTAATTTATTCATGGACTTTTCTCTGTGTGTGTATGGGGGGAAGGGATAAGAAACCTTTTTCTCCAGAAGGATAAAGAGTCAGTAAGATATGTCATAAAATTAAGACTATTATTAGGCGTCTCAACTTGATTCAGCTCCATTGATCTAAGTTGAGTGATTTAAAAGCTTTAGAGAAATGAAAATGACTTTTTAGAAAATTTGGGAGTAAAGGGGCAATGGGAAATCACAGATAATTTTATTGAAAAGCTTGTTTTGTAATTATCAAGTGTTAAGGTTTCAGAGCCTATAATTTAAGGTAGAAAACCTACCTATAGCTCTATTTTCAATAGGTGGCACTCTATTTTGTATAGAAATTGATTCATTTTCTTTATCAACACTTTATAAATGACCTCCTTGGGCCAAGTGGAGTATCTCTTGCTATTGTTCACATATAATAATCCCAACATTTAAAAAAAAAATTTTGTCCAAAAATTCTAACTGATTATACATCAACTAAGAAGACAGTGTAATTCGATGGCTTGAAAGTATTCCTTGGAAGGAAAACAATGATTGTATGAACTGGAATGTTACATCACAATCCTTTAGAACTAGAAGGACTTAATGTGTGTCATATATACCATTCATTAATATAGTCTCATTGTTCAGAAGAGATAGCTATTTTTCTGTCTAGATTTTTTTCCTCCAAAGTATGTGTTGGTGAAACCATTGGCTTTGTGATCAAGAAACATAGTCATTTATTAATATGTCTTTATTACTTTAGAACTGCCTTTTCTATTAAAATATATGTACCCAAAACACTCTGTTTACTAATTTAACAATGATTTAAGTATGATAATTATGTATAATAAATATTACATTCATTATGTTCACCCCTAAATATAATATTAAATACTAATAATAGCAACCAGAGTGTTTTCTTGGCAATGGTACCAATCTCATTTATTTACTCATTTATTCACACATCCAACAAACAATTTCTTAGCAATTGCTCTATACCAGCCTGTTGTAACTTTCCCCTCAGAAAAGAGCCTATTATCTAGTAGAGAACCAGATATATAGGAAAATAATGGCAATCCAACATGGTAATGTATATAGTAGAAGCATACAAGGGTACGTACGGCAAGTAGCATCGTTGTCGAAAGGGTACTTTGCTATATATAAGAAATCAGGGTGGTTGTGAGAAATAAGTGAGATATGGGTATGGCATTCAGAAAGTATTCACAGCTATTAGTTAACTGGATCACCATCTACCAAATATGTATTGAGGATCTTCTCTGTGCCACACACTGTACGAGACTCTTTAGATATAAAAGTAAAAAGGACAATCTCCTTGCCCTCAAAGAGCTTACTGCCAAGTAAAGGAGACAATAGAAGAATAGGGGAAATAAAATCATTACATCATTCCATAATGATAAATGCTTAAATCATGCTTTTAGCAACCTGCAGGGGAAGGACTTATTAGCTTCCTGAGTGGATTGGGAAGACTTCACTGAAGAGAAAAAGTGGAGGAAGAAGAAGCAGCTTAGACAGATGAATTGGAATTTGCTGGACAAGGAAAGTTGATCAAAGGGGCAGGAATAAAAAATAGAACAATAAGATGGTCTGAAAAAGCATGGCAATGGAGTCGAATATTAGAGTATAAATTTCAGGGAAATGTCTCATAAAGACTTAAGGGGTAAGGTTGATCACACCATGAAATTTCTTAACATATGAGCATGCAAGTTTTTCTGAAAAGCATAGATCTTTCATTTTAATTTATAACGTTGCAGTCTTAAAATGGCACAGCAAAGTAAAAGAAGATTTTAATACAGTGGACTCGAACAGCATGGGTACACTTATATGCTAGATATTTTCAGTAGTAAACACTAGAGCACTACACAATCCATGCTTGGTTGAATCTGTGGATGCAGAGGAACCATAAGTATGGAGGAACCTCAGGTACTGAGGAACCAGGGGTATGGAGGGTTGACTATAAGCCTCACACAAACTTTCAACTGTGCAGAGGGTTGGCACCCCTAACCCTCCTATTGTTCAAGGGTCAACTGTACATCAATTTCACTCTAAGATAGGACAAAATGAAATAGATGTAGAAGAACTAAACAACATAATCAATAAGGTAGATACTATAAATATATATTGAAATGTACATCATGATAATAGAGCATATACAGTCTTCTCAGGTGCACTTGGAACATTCATAAAAGTTGACCATTTATTAAGCTATAAAGAAAATCTTAGTATGTTATAAAGTTTCAATAATACTGACATGTTCTTATCAACATACAACAAAACTAGATATTAATTTAAAAAGACTTTTCAACCTGGCAATATCAGAATTCTCTACTAAGCAACTTCTGAGGAAAAAGGAAAATACAAACACTGATTTCAGAATTTCCAAAAATTAATACTGAAACTCCACATATTCAAATCTAAGTGATACAAATAAAGCAATGATAAGAGAAAAATTCATAATCTTAAATATTTATATAAATATGAAAGAATGATATAAATGAATTAATTTCTCAACCCAGGAACATAACAAGTAAAGCGTTAAAAAAAAAAAACACCAGAAAAAAGTAAATAATGAGGAAAGAGAGTGAAGTTAATTAAGTATTATAGAAATGAGAAAAAGAGAAGAAATAATAGACACTTTACATATTGGCATTTTGACACATTAATAAATTAAACAAGCCACTATCTACCAAGATCAAGAAAAAAGGGGAGAATAAAAAATAAATGGAAATAAGATATATATCTTACTATAGACTGAAACAGAAAAAACTAAAAATTATGAGACTCTTTCCTAACTCTCTGAAAATAGATTAGAAAACTGAGATAACACAGATAATTTTCTAGGAAACAGTGTACATAGACCATAATACATTCACACAATGGAGCACTATGAAACTGTGAAAAATAATGAGAAATATCTGATTAAAAATATAGAATAGTCTCTATGATATATTGTGAATTGAGGAAAGCAAAATTCATAATATTTATGTTGACAAATATAATTTAAACTCTCAGCAATAATATCATCCTTAATGATTACTAGAAAAATTTTAAAGTATGTTAGACGTGAGGAATCAAGGAAGTATGCCTCATAATCAACAAAATGGCAGTTAATAGAAATAGAACTTGAGTGATTCTTATTTTGGAACTATTAGAAAAGGACTTTAAAGCCTCTATTTTAAGTATATTCAGTGATTTAAAGGAAAGGGTGTTCACAATAAATAAATCTATGGAGAAATCTCAGCAGAGAAGTAGAAACTATAAAAATGAGCCAGATGAAAAGTTTAGAGCTAAAAGTTACAATATCTGACATTTTAAAAATCAAGGAACGGCTTAAAATAAAATTGGAGAATGCAGAAAAGGTTAGTGAACTTGAAAACAGACCAATAGAGAGTACTTTATCCAAAGAAAACAGGGAAAGCTTGGAAAAAAGTGGAGTCTCAATAACTTGAGAGACAATGTCAAAGTGATCTAAGTTACATGTAATATGAGTCCCAAAAAGAGAGGAGAGAAAAAATGGAGCAAAGAATTTTTTGAAGAAATCATAGTTGAATGCTTACCAAATTTGTTTTAAAATATCAAGTTCAAGAATTTCAGTCAATACTAGACAGGATAAATAGAAAGAGAACCTCATTCAGATAGATCTCAGTCAAACTGCTAAAATCCAATGTTAAAGAGAAAACCGTCAAACCAGCCAGAGGAGATAAAATATCATTTTGTACATGGGAAAAGTGATACGAGCCATAGCAGAATACAGATAAGGATGGAATGGCATCTCAAACGTGTTGAAAGGAAGGAAAAATTGAACCCAGGATTTTATTTCCAGTGAAAACATCTTCCAAATTAAGGATTAAATGAATACATTTTTAGATAAATGACAACAAACAGAATTCATCATTGACAGACTTGTACTATAAGAAATGCTTTAAAAAAGTTCTTTATGCTAAGGGAAATGACACCAGTGGAAATTTTGATCTACAGGAAAGAATGGAGGTCACTGGAAATGATAAACTGGGAGGGGGTCAATAAGAGATAATCACCTTTTTAAAAATTTCTTTAAAAATTTCTGTCTGTTTAAAATAATGTACTGTGGGATTTATTCCACATGTAGCCTTAAAGTATATGACAACAATAACAAAGGATGGGAGAATAAATGAAATTATATTCTTGTGAGGCTCTCATATTTTAAAAGTATTAAAATTTATTATCAAATGACTTAGCAAAAGAATAATATGTGTGTGTGTGCACAGGCTTGTGTGTGTATGAGAGGGAGAGGGAGAGAGATTAAAACAGAGGATGTGGTAAAAATGTTAATAGCTGGTGAATTTAAGAAAGGGCTTATAGGTATTTATTAGTCTTTCAACTTTTTATAGTTTGAAAAACTTTAATAATAAAAAGGGAATAAAGGAAATAGCAGATTCTGAAGTACCTAACTGGATAAATTTTAAGGATGAAAAAGAAACAAACAAGGGAAGAGTCTAAGAAAAAGATATTGGAAGCTGCATAAAGACAATACTTTATTCTTAATATAATGCTAGAATTTAGTAGGTGTAAAATATTTTGGGTAAGTTAGTTAATGAATAGGAACTTGAGAGATGGGAGATTAGAAAGAAGAAAAGGAAAATAATTCTGAGTATTAATCCACCATCTTAATTTAACAAAATATAGTATAGTAATTAAGAACATGAACTGTGGAGCCAGATTCATAGTTTGAGTCTGAATCTTGACTCCATTACTTACTAGCTATGTAATATTGGACAAATTACTTAACTTCTCTATGTCTTACTTTTGAACAAGTTTAATTACAATACTGTCTGTATAGTTGATATAGGGATATACATATATATGTACATGTACACATCATATACACATATATATACACATACACACATATATGCATCTTAATATATAAAGTACTTAAAGGAGTGGTAAACACATGATAAGTACTATAGAAGTTTTAGCTTTTGTTATATTAAAATTTTTAAAATATTTTCAAATAAAGCTGTATATTTAATGAGGTATCTAATTATTTTATTAATAAATACAATAGATAGCCCCAGAATAAAATTTTTATGACAGATTCTTCATTCATTATTTGTCAGTTATTTAATTATATCTTCTGAAATATATGTGGAAAATATTCAAAAGACATAACCAAACCTTGACTTTTGAAAGAGAGATTCTCTTGGTGCAGAGGAATAACTCAGGCATGATCTAAACATTTTAAGACATTACTGTAAATCCATCTGCATGATGTGACAGTTTTCTTCTACACTGGCCTGCAATGATCCCACGTCCTCATAATCACACTCTTGTGTAATCCCCTCCCCTCGTGTGTGAGCACAGTCCCTACTGACTCTCTTCTAGTGAAGAGAATATGTCTAATATGTGAGGAGGTTATAAAAGAAACTGACTTTTGTCTTGTCCTTAATTTCCTCCCCCCTCCACCAGCTCTCCTCACTTTACTTGGTCTGAGGAAGCCAGCTGCTGTATTGTGAGCGGCCCTACAGAGAGGCCCATGAGGCGAGGAGCTAGGGCAGCCTTTGACCAATGGCCAGAGAGAAATGAAGTCCTCAGTTCAACCGTCTAGGAACTGAATCCTGCCAACAACTACATAAATGAGCTTGGAAGCAGATCCACCCCCTAGGTGAGCCTTAAGATGACTGAAGCCTTCGTCCATACCTTGACCACAGTCTTGTTAGAGACTGAGCCAAAGGACCCAGCGAAGCAGCACCAAAATTTGAGACCCATAGAAAATGTGAGATAATAAATGTCATTGTTTTAAGCCATGAAGTTTCAGGTTAATTTGTTGCATATCACAAAATAACTAATACACTTGGCTTTGTAAAAGTGTATTTTTAAAACAAATTTGAATAGCTTAATGACATTTTTTGAGATCTTAAAAGGGCTATCACAATAGACTTAATGCCAACTTCACCACTGTACAAATGATTCTTAGACTAATTATTCATGGTCTCACTAATACAAATTTGCAGAGGCAGTTTATTCTTCTTTTTTTTTTCCTTCTGTTCCCCTCATTTAGAACAGATGATCTAGTAACTAAACCCTCTTGAAAATAATGGACTTTTTAAAATGAAAAGATTTCAGAATTCTTTGGCTCAAAGAAAAAAGTGAAGTTATATCAAGATACGTATTTGACATCCAGTAAGTTTATTTCAAATCTGTATATAAGTAACCTGTCAACATATTCCAAGGTTGAGTATGCTTTTAAAAAGTTTCTTTTCTTATTTAGTTTTCACTGTTGACCAAGATGTCAATTCTATCTCAATATAGCTTTTAGATGGATTATGGAGCGAATCTTTGTGTGTGTATCAGTATGTGTATCTTGTAGACTTAGTTGATTTTAGGTTATGGTCAATTCTACTGTGGTGAAGTAACTAGTATCTTGTCAACAAGCATGTCTTATAGGATCTCGAGGTAAAACCATGTCTCTGTGACACCCTTTTTCTTTCGGCGCTAACCTTAAATTGGTTCTTGTGGGCAAAGTGTGTTTTGGCAGGACTTCAAATGTGAATGACTTGTGTGTGTTGGAAATTATGACCTGTATACAAAAAATCAGAACCAACAATCTTTCAAGTGACTGGCCTTGTGTTTGATAGAAGAGAGTTGATAGCTAGTAAGTTCTTCAAATACTCTCACTGAAGTTAATGTGTTTTTCTCAGATTGTGATGCTCTTGGTGATAAAAATTATAACACAAAGAAATTTATTTGACACAATCTAAAATCCTTTTCCTTCCCTCTATTCCTGAGTTCTTTGCTTGATAAACATTATAACTATTTCTCTGTTGCACTGAAAGAAGTTGCCTTTGGTAACTCCAGATAAGGAAAAAATTCAAAAACATAATCACGAAGGAAAATAGGTAAATAATGATACTATGTTTAAAGTCATCAGAGTTGGCAAATCTTGATCTTTTTCCTTCTGTTGCTGAGAGACTGAAATAAATTTGATAAATTTACCTTTCTACCTTCCAAGCCCCATTAAATTAATCATAGTACAAATGGGAATTCAGTAAAACTAGAATATATTTGGGGGTTATACTTTTACTGACTGTAGAGGTAGTCTGAACAGTAGTAACTTTTACTTCTACTGAATATTCAGAAATAGTAGATCAGTAATTGCAAATTCAATATCTGGAATTGATTTTCTTCTGTTTTAAATTAGAGAAGAGATTTATAATGGTGTCTGTTTAGAAAATGTGGCTTAAAAGTCCACATGGAAAGTGTTTACTTTTCTTCTCAGTGACATTACAGAGTTTGATGAAGTCTTAATTGGGTTAAAGTAGGCATATCTGAGGAGATTTCTATGAAAATAATTATTCTCAGGTCTCCCTTGCTCTGATGGGCATACAGTGTTCTACCAGAGGAATTTCATTTGGCAAATTTGTTATGAATCTGTGCAGACCAGCTCTGTTGCCTAGTTTAAGTCATCTGTTACACCCTGTGCCAGGGTCCCCAGATGTCTAAACTTAGACATCCTTGAAGAAATGGAATAATCAAATTCATCTCTTTGAAGAAAATACTTTGGGACATTTGGGAGAATATTCAAAAGGACATAAATATTAAAGAAAGTAAGTGTAGAATGTTCAAGCAGAGAGAATTATCTTGAGAATCAGGACACAAAAGTCCCGAAAAGCACACCCTAGTTCTTTACTTTGAAGCTATGTAGGATTTCCTCTCAGCAGGCTGGCCTGAGGCAGAACTGGGAAGTAGGTAAGGTTGGAGTACTTTTTTCCCCCTTGTGTCATTCCTTCTAGCACTATATGTGCATTTGCATTTTAACTGGGCTTCCTTGCTTTAACTATTGGAAATTGACATTTCAGGTGCTGTGAAAATAACTGAGAGAGAAAAGTGTTTCTGAGTATGGTGACCTTTCAGAGCTTTTCCAAGTTCACTATACAGCGGCTGCCTGCTCTGTCTAAGCACCCCAGGGCCCTATCTTGAGGATAAGTTAGTGAGTACAGTGAAAATGTTGTATGAAATGCAAACATTATATGAAATACAGAAACATCTATTGGAAAGCTTCAAGTCTGTCCCAGCCTACCACCATGAGCCCAGTCTGCTAGGTATTCTGACCTCTACGTCCCCCCTATCAAAACCACGTGTGTACTTAATTTGAACCTGATAGGTACATTTTGCACTTAGAATTACATAACATTAGTTGCTTATCAGAAATGTTCACCTTAGACTGACTTTATTTGCAGGCTTTTAAAGTTTGTTTTAAAATATTAATTTAGAAAATGTTGGTGTACCTGAAGGAGTTATATTTGATATAGAAATGATCCTAGCCACATGTTCCCTTTAATCAACCTTATTTCTGCTTCATTTTAAACTCTTAACATGATGTTTACCTAAAATAATAGATGGAGTAAAAATACATTTTTAATTTTTAATGTAAAATATCAAACTGAAAGCATTTTGTTGAACAGCAAGTATACACCACATTAAGGTGTGTGGGGATGGAGTGATACCAGACATTTATTTACACCTGTAACATGCCAGGTATGGAGAGAAATGAGTTGGTGGGGAGAAAAGCGTTATCATTGTACATATGTGTGTATATATCTGTGTGATTCTGTGCTGAACTGTCGGGTAGAGTCAAGGTTTCACAGGAGGGAATCATTAGCAGACAAGAGACGTGCACAGGCGTTGGAGAGGGATAAAGAATGGGGTTTAATCTTTCCGGAAAAGCCAGAAGAAGCTGCATGATATAGAAGTCAGAATAAGTCATATGTTACCTGTAGCAGAACCTCACAGGGCAGTAAGCTTAAATACTTAGGAAGAACTTCATTGCCTTTGATGCAGGTGTGCCCTGCAGTTTGTGAGCCTGCGTGTAATATGATCAACATGGTGTTTTGGAAATGTAAATGATAGCCGGGCACAGGCCAGATTAGAAAGGAAGAGACCAGATGAGGGAAAGAAGCTAGGAGGCTGTTGCAGTGACCAGACAAATGATGACAGTGGGAATGAAGAGGAAGGGAATACCCTGGGAGATATTTTGAAGAAGTAATTAATGAGACTTTCTGTTTATATAAATATAGCACATGAAGGAGGCTATGAGACCCCTAAGATACCCAACTGCATGTGTATCATACAATTTCTTCCTATATATGATAAAAATAAAATCTGTGTTATCTAAACATATATTTTCTGCAGCAAGTGAATATTTTAAGGTTGGATGAAGGAGAAATACAACCAAGTGAGTTGATAGTAGTGCATGAAGGTGTGAAACTGGACCACACAGGGGACAGTGTAGGGAGTTCATTGCTTACGCAACTGTCTAGATAGCTTTTGGCCCGGAAGTCAAGAGATGATAAAGACACCATCTCGGTGTGTCACGTAAGTGTCAGGAAAGTAGTTTGAACCTCAGTCTTGTTATTTCTGAGAAAACTGTATTCTCGAGTGGTTATTAACACATGTAGGGGAGGAAAACTTTTCCCTTCTTCCTTTTGAGGTGCTTTGGCTGATCTAATAATTAAATTGACATAAGACATATTAACAGGAGATAAACAAATTTAATTTTTTACGTATGGTAGCCCCAAAGATATGAGAGTCAAAGAGGTGACCAAAACAGGTAGCTTTTATACCTTTTAGGAAAAGAAACAATAACTTTGTGTTGAATTGACAAAACAAAGGGTTTGGGGCTTGGGGTAACAAATTAGTGAAGAGGTAACAAGATTTCTTTATACAGACTTTGGCCCTGAATTCCCTGTCTCTGGTGATAGGATGTCTTTTTGTCCCCTGGTGCAGGGAGGTTCCCCTTCACATGGGAGATGTATTTCTTGCTTTCAGGAGAAAAAAGGAGGATCAGAGTGTCCTTCTGGCGCCTGTAGTTTCTTAAGTAAATTTAAATCAAAATAATCAATATGCCAAAGTGGCATATTTGGGGTGGCATATTTTGCTCCCCTTCACACAGGATCCAGAGGCAGAAAGAACAGGTTTTGGTTCCAACTGTAAACCTTACTCCTTGTGCAACCTGGGCTGGGTGGAAACATCACTAAGTCTCAGTATCCTCATTTGCAAAATGGAGACAATAGAGCCTCCCTATAGGGTGATTATGAGGATTAAATGAGACAGCTAATGTACAGTACTAAGGATGGCATTCAGTCATTGATCAGTACATAAATATTAGTTGCTGTTGTTATTACGGTGCTGTTATAACATGGACAAATGAACTTAGAATGATGATTTGGGAGATGGTCAGAGGCAATGTTGAAGTTGGATCTTTTCTGCAACTCTAAGGGGAAACTAAGGCTGCACAAGGCTGAATTAAAGAGAACTTAGATAGAAGATTTCTGCCTAAGATTTTTTTATTAAATTGAAAATAAAAGTCTTGTAACTATGCATTATAGTTGGTTATTATTTGCCAGATAATTTATAACATGCACCTCACAGTCCCTGACATTTTAATATAAAAGTTTGTATGCTAAATATCAGAATATTTATCTTACTAAAATGTCTGGAATGGCTAACTATATAAACTGATAAATTACTATGAAGTTGGTCTACTAATTAAGAGTAAGGAGCATGGCTAACATATGACATTTTTTTAAAAATGGAAGTCTAAATAGGAAAACTTTTCTATTTCTTGGTGCCCACATGAAAGAAGAACAGGGATTTGAGGCAGCTTTTAGTTTTCTGTTACTGTATCATTTGATAAGCCTTTATTTTAAAAAAAGATGACTGATGATTTGATCCTGAAAGCCAGAGAAATGTTGGTAGAATATTGAAGGACATAGGTTTGTAAGGAAATAAATTTAATTAAAAAGGAGGTGATGGGGCTTCCCTGGTGGCGCAGTGGTTGAGAGTCCGCCTGCCGATGCAGGGGACACGGGTTCGTGCCCTGGTCCGGGAAGATCCCACATGCCGTGGAGTGGCTGGGCCTGTGAGCCATGGCCGCTGAGCCTGCGCGTCCGGAGCCTGTGCTCCGCAACGGCAGAGGCCACAACAGTGAGAGGCCCACATACTGCAAAAAAAAAAAAAAAAAAAAAGGAGGTGATGAATGCTTAATTGTGTTGTGTGAAATGTGAGACAAAAAGAGTTGGCTATACCACCTAAGAAGATGTCAGCTGCAGATTTGAAAATGTGAAGCTGGCAGGCAGGTAAGAAATAGTCTCAGGTCATCCAGTTATTTATTAAGCACATGTTTACTGTGAGAAACTATGGTAAGAATTTCCAAGGACATAGAGATAATTTTCTGCTTTTAAGTGGTTTGTATACAGGTTAGATCTGGTTGCAGGATCAGGACATACAATGCCTTCAAGAAACATTTAGACAAGCAGAGATTAGAAGGCGTTCCATATGGAAGATATCTGAATGAATAAATGAGTAGAAGAGGTGTATGGTTGCTAACGTAGCAATAAAAACAGTCGTGCTACTTGGCTACAGAAAAGGGCAAATATAGTAGAGAATCTTTGGAAAGTAAGTCTGGGGTAGGCAAATACTTTTGCATTATTGTATTTAATACTCACAGTTGCACTAAGTGGTAGTTGCTTGCTTTTTCTATTCTACAAATGAGAAATTTGAGAATCAGAGAATTCATTGGCTTGTCTAACATCATTTAACCAGAAAGTGTGATATGAGGACTCGCAATCCCAAGGAGAGACTTTATGTCTTTGGGGAAAGGGGCAAAGGAGAAGGAGGTTTTGATCTTGGGTGAGCTGAAAGATGGTGTTGTTATACAGGGACCAGAGAAAGCCAGCAGAAAACTAACTTTGGCATGATCATGAAGAGTTTGTTCTGAGATTGCCATGTAACAGATACCAGCGGGACATCCAAATCAAGACTGGAAGATGTAGGCTCAGGAGTTAAAAGTTGACAACTTACAATAATAAAACTATGAAAGTGGTGGGCACATCAAAGGTACTGACAACAAAATAAAGGGTTGTGTTTCAACGGTGAGGTCTGAGTTGAAACTGGGCAACATGAATATGAGGCCAGCTGGATCCGTAAAGCTGTCTAATTGCTTCCCACAATGTTTTCAGTCCAGGGCAGGAACAGACAAAGCAGACACTGTGGGTGTCAGAGGCAAAGGTATTGGTGTGGCTGCTATAGCATAAGGTAATAGGTTACTGAGGATTGTTTGGGGAACCCTACAGAAGTTCATGACCGGAGCAGCTATGAAGAAGCTAATGGTATACAAGTGACTGGGGAATAGAAGAGTGAATCATTGCCACTAGAAAGTGTTCATACCTGTGCAGTGTATTTGAAACATAAAAGACTCAAATTAAAGACATTAAGATATATTGCTGCTCCCAACGTAAAGAGTATAATATTCCCTTCTTAATAAAGTGAGTGACTCTGAATAAAACATGCCTTTTTATGTGGAATTTCATCTGCATCAAATAGTTCCATTACCTAAACAATTCCTTAAGTTTTCTTTGTATGGTATTAATATGTACAACATATAGCTCAACTATTTTATTTTCTCAGATTCTCAAGAGAAAACAAATCAATAAAAAATAAAATTTTAGGTTTAATGTGTTCAAGAAGCATGGATTGTCAAAGAAAGACCTAGAAAATATTTAATCCAACCTTTTGGGTTTTATTTTTTCTTGAATGAAGAAACCATGTAAAGTTATACTAGGGGTACAGAGGCCATTACTTTAATACCATTAGAATAACAATATTCTAATCAATCATGAAGTTTATATGCAACTTTTACATATTTCAGTATTTTATTTCATTAAGATTAACTAAGAGTTTATGCTGTGTATATTTCAATAACTTTTAAGAGATAGCTTTCAGAGTTTTTGCTGGGGGGAGGCCACTTTAGAATATCTGAGTAGCATCAGGATGAAATGTTTAAGAGTGTATTTTTTGAGCATAGAGCTGACAAGATTTACCTAAAAGCATTTCCTCCACTGGTAGAAAATTCTAAACCTTGAAATCACTCCTTTGGATTAAGACACTGATTCTCTGCCTCAGTTCTCTTCCTTCTAGAAGTCCGCATAGGTAGCAGTGAAGCCTAAAAGATTATTTTCAATATTTTGGAAATCCTCATAAAAACCTTAATTTACTTCTTCACATTTGGTTGAACATATAGCAGTCCTAATTTCATGCTAATCAGAAGCACAGATTAACTGTTAGTGGCATCACTGAAACTTTTGGGATGTGATGGATGGAGAAGACTCGCTTACTGGTCATCACAGTGCCCATTTCGATCACTTATTTCCACAAAAATACAAAGTGATAGCCAAAATCTTGGAAAACATGAGATCAACGGGGGGAAAAATAAAGTGATCCTCTGTGGTTTAAAAAAAAACAAGAACCACTATTTTTAAAGTAATCATAATATCCTGACTTAAAATGTAAATATTGCCTGGAATGACACATAAACTGTTGGCTCCCACCTCATACAGAAGCAAAGACTGGGTTATCAGATACACTAGCAGAAAGCAAAAGCCAATACAATATGCAGAAAAGATGTCAATCAAATTGAAAGCAGTGAAAAGGTCAGGAACAAGACTCTTCTGGGAATGTTTGTAACATAAGCTTATTTGGAGTTCAGTGTAGAAAGATCATCTCAAAATAAAAGACTTGATTCCAAATGGAGGATTGAGGTAAGTGATAACTGCCTCAGACAAGCTCTGTTTAAGTCCTAGGAAAATAAAGAGAATCAAACAGACTTTATAAATCACAATTATTGCCCATTTTCTTTTGGCAAAGATGATGATGTGCTAATATTTATTGTTAAGCTTCTGTGATTTAGGTGTTGCTTGTGATTATTATTTCCCACTAATTTAAATTATGTTTATTTTAGTAGAAACAGACATGAAAAAGGAAATATTTAACTCAAAGCTATTTTTCATAGTTATAACCAATTAAAATACGAAAAGAGTGAGTTTAATTTCTGAGGTATTACTTATTTTCTTGTTGAAAATCTGGAACAAAATGGAAGTCATGATATTCAGGATTAGACATGAATTTAACTTTAGCAAATTACACAGGGTTTACTTTTCTAAAGAACAGAAAGTGTAGTTAGCACAATCAAAGTTGACAGCAGAGAAATCATCCACATTATCCCATAGCAAACATGGTGTAAGTTTCTGGGCTTCCCCAAAGAGGCCTCACTAGTGGAAACAATTGTGCATGATCTTAGCGCATAAGGATCACATCAGATCTTCTAAAAGCTCAACTGCTCCCTTCAGCCCAGCCTTAAAAAGCACGAAGGTTAAGCTGGCTGGGACACAGCCTTGTCCAGATATATGCTGATGACCACCACACCTGAGCCAGGAGTTTCTGATCAATCTTAGGGTTGTACAATATGCACAATATGATAGCTAGTGTATACTACAAACCTTGTTTGTTTAATTCTGAACAAACTTCTCATCCATCACTTTTGCCCTTCCTAAGATTACCTCACTTGAACCAAGCACATTCCTGAATTTAGTGCTGTGGAACCAGAGCAAGGTTTAGTTACCTAGATATCTCTTGGAGTGATGCTAACAGATCCATGGATGAGCTGTAGGAGCTATTTGACAGAGGACTACAGGATCTACCATAAATTTTCATCCCAAATTTGAGTGGCACTTAAAGGGTGTTCTTACAATAGTCTAGCTTAATTTTTAACGCATCTAAAAAAAAAACAATTCCAGCAATATTTGAAAAATGTATATTTCCATGTCCTCAGATCTGGAGAAATTTAGGATATAATCAATAATTTATTTTAAAGAAGCAGAGTAGCAAGTTAAGTTATTACATGAAGATAATGATTTTAAACCACATAATATTGGTTGATTGTGTTCCTTAATCAATAAATAAATAGCAAATCAATTTAAATGATAATCAGAGCCCCTAGGTTAGAAACAATTTTGATTAAGTGGATCTTTAAAATAAATGGCAGACATGATTTAAAATGTCACAAAATGAATCAAAATTTATTTCTGATACTCATGTTGGCAGTATAACCTGCCCAGAAATCACACATTCTAGCTGAGGGCAGAATGGAGCCACATAGGAGTAGACATTTCTGCAAATTAATGACTTTTCCTTCAGTTTTTAACCGCTAAACCTCATAAGCATTTGTGTATTAAAGAATATCTTAGAGGAAAAATAAAATAAAATATTTATTTTTTTACTGTTAGATCTAAAAAGAAAAATAAAGAGTACATAGAAGTAATCCACATGTGGATTATTGATCCTTGTGTATATCAGTATTTAGATATGTCTCCATGCAACCAAAAATAAGCTATTAATATCTTAATTTCATTGCTTCAATTAACTTTATCAGTATCAAATCATGCATGGAAATAGCTAATTTAATACTAAGAATATACACTACACTGTTCTATGAAGAATCACTGTGGGTGTAACAACATCTCAGATAGTAATTAAACTAAGCAACAGCACTTTATTTTACACATCTCTGCCCACGCTCTATCATTCAATTAGCTTGTAATTGCTAACCCAATTAAATCATAATTTATATTATGTTATTTATACCATATAACATATTATATGTTATTTGTCCAATATATATATCTCATGTCCAAAATTGAACCCATGAATCACCAAGATATTTTGTAATTTTAAAAATAAATATTTTTTCAGATGAATTTTGTTCTTCTTAGAAGTGATACAGGCATGTCATAATTTTAAATTTTAGAATATATTTAAGATCTGGTCTTTAGCCATTAGACCCAATTTTCCTTTATTGGTTTAGCTGCTTTGTTGGCATACAGAGAGAGAGCCTTAGCCTTCTTTCCATCACTCTATTCGAACTTCAGTGAGGTTTCCTGAACACTCACAGTGGGTCTGGCTCCACACCAGATTACAGCGATACAGGATGGGTCAGAGAAGACCCAGACAGTGTTCCACTGTGTTCAACCAAAGCTTTCATTGCAACTAGAAATGCTTCTCTATGTTCTCTTTCCCTAACAGACTCCTACACATCTTTCTCAATACAATTAAATTGTCATATGTCCTATGAAACCTTTCTTGAATCTACCAGGGAGAGTTAAGAGTTAGTTCCTCCCTCCTCGGGGACCATAAAATTAGAGTGCTTGTGTGTGTATATGTGTGTGTGTGTGTGTGTGTGTGTGTGTGTGTGTGTGTTTAAAAGTACCGCGGGTGGATTTAAGGTGAGTAGCCCAAAGGTTAATTATCAGGATTAACTTGTAATATTACTGAAATGCATTTGAATCATTCACACTCACTGTAATTTACATGACGCTAACGAAGCTTAATATTCAGGACTTCTTATTTCCATAGGCCCCTGTGAGTACTGGCAATTATCTGAAGGTATATAATGAACCACTTGCTTGTATTTCTGGTGAAGAGATCTCAAAAGAAAGGCATTTGAATCCCCGAGATTTCAATATTAGCTCTGTTTTACTTTCTTATTCTAAATAAATATTTACTTTATACCTAAATTAGTGTTAGGATTTTTTTTTCTTTTTTTTAAAGAAGTTACCCCTGATTGCATAAGCGTCGGGCAACACAAAACCTAAATCATCTTCTTTTGAAACTGCAAAGTAGATGTAAGAGAGCAAGTCACTGAACTAGTGAGTAAGCTTAGCATTTGTTTTGCACTCATCACTGCATTCAGTAGAGTCTTGCTAAGGTCCCGTACTAGAACCATAAAATTCTTTGCTTTTTTCCCCTTATTTCCTGTTCACATGTAATTTTTGCAAGGCAAGTTTCTGGAGACCCAAAAATAAATACATTGTAGTAGAGAAAGAAGAAACAACAAAAAAAGAAGAAACAAACACACTGAAGTCAGGGAAATCAAAATTTGAGGTTCAAATCCTACACCTAGCCTTTATTCACTGATATAATCATAACTAATCAATTTAAAATTTCTGATCCCTTATTTCTACATGTGTGGAATGCAGACAACAGTATCTACCTGGCAGAGTTTAGAGATGATTAGAGGTGACATATTTAAAATCTTTCATAGATCACAGGTAATCAAAAACTGATGTAACTGCCATTAGGATTATTAACCCTCTTAGTAAAAAATGTTTGGGGGAGTGGCTTCTGCCCATATCTCTTTCCTAATTCCAAGTGTAGCCATGAAAGTGTTTTAATTTGGTGCTAATATTACCTTTAACAGCTCTCTTTAATAGTGGGTAGCTTCTGATCTTCCCCAACAAGGAAAGACCTCTGAGTTCCATTTTTAAGAGAAGGACATGGCCTTTCTTAACTCAAGATATTTACCTTACCCACTAAGAAAATACCAGGGAGAAGGCTGGCAGAGGACACAGAATATTTTAAACCAAAACAATCAAACATGCAACTCAAGAAGATTTCTTCTTTAATAATATTTCCTCTTTCTGGATGACTGTACATTTTGGATACAGGAAAAGGCTAATATAGTCTATCTATATGCCTTCTGTTGATTTTAAAGAGCACCAATCACTTGGTGAAGGAGCTGAGATCATTTGGAAATCTTGGAAGTCACTGAAAATGGTAACTAGATAGTTCAAAATTCTTCTGTCCAAAGCAGCTCTGGGTAGGCCAGCATGTGAACGATTAACCTACAGAATTTTCTGCAGCTGTTAATAGAAGCTGAATTGTTCAAACAACTGGATATTAAACACATTCCCAAAAGAGGGTTTACTTTATGTATCTTATATGCATATTTTGCTGCTAAATCAGCACTCTGATGGACACATCAAGTGACAAATTACTATGAAATCTCATTTTTTTAAACATCTTTATTGGAGTATAATTCCTTACAATGGTGTGTTAGTTTCTGCTTTATAACAAAGTGAATCAGCTATACATATACATATACCCCCATATCTCCTCCCTCTTGCATCTCCCTCCCACCCTCCCTATCCGACCCCTCTAGGTGAACACAAAGCACCGAGCTGATCTCCCTGTGCTATGCGGCTGCTTCCTACTAGCTACCTATTTTACATTGGGTAGTGTATATATGTCCATGACACTCTCTCACTTCATCCCAGCTTACCCTTCCCCCTCCCCGTGTCCTCAAGTCCATTCTCTACATCTGCGTTTTTATTCCTGTCCTGCCCCTAGGTTCTTCAGAACCATTTTTGTTTTTTGTTTAGATTCCATATATATATGTGTTGGCATATGGTATTTGTTTTTCTCTTTCTAATTTACTTCACTCTGTATGACAGTCTCTAGGTCCATCCACCTCACTACAAATTACTCAGTTTCATTTCTTTTTATGACTAATATTCCATTGTATATATGTGCCACATCTTCTTTATCCATTCATCAGTCGATGGACACTTAGGTTGTTTCCAGGTCCTGGCTATTGTAAATAGTGCTGCAATGAACATTGTGGTACATGACTCTTTTTGAATTATGGTTTTCTCAGGGTATATGCCCACTACAGGGACTGCTGGGTCATATGGTAGTTCTATTTTTAGTTTTTTAAGGAACCTTCATACTGTTCTCCATAGTGGCTGAATCAATTTACATTCCCACCAACACTGCAAGAAGGTTCCCTTTTCTCCATACCCTCTCCAGCATTTATTGTCTGTAGATTTCTTGATGATGGCCATTCTGACTGGTGTGCATGTTGCTGTCCAGTTTTCCCAGCACCACTTATTGAAGAGGCTGTCTTTTCTCCATTGTATATTCTTGGCTCCTTTATTAAAAATAAGGTGACCATATGTGCATGGGTTTATCTCTGGGCTTTCTGTCCTGTTCCATTGATCTATATTTCTGTTTTTGTGCCAGTGCCATACTGTCTTGATTACTGTAGCTTTGTAGTGTAGTCTGAAGTCCAGGAGCCTGATACCTTCAGTCCATTTTTCTTTCTCAAGATTGCCTTGGCTATTGAGGATCTTCTGTATTTCCATACAAATTGTGAAAATTTTTTCTAGTTCTGTGAAAAATGACATTGGTAGTTTGATAGGGATTGTTTTGAATCTGTAGATTGCTTTGGGTAGTATAGTCATTTTCACAATGTTGATTCTTCCAATCCAAGAACATGGTATATCTCTCCATCTGCTTGTATCATCTTTAATTTCTTTCA
Organism: Phocoena phocoena; assembly: GCF_963924675.1. NCBI lineage: Eukaryota > Metazoa > Chordata > Mammalia > Artiodactyla > Phocoenidae > Phocoena > Phocoena phocoena. The sequence goes on from NC_089222.1 coordinate 53,404,477, forward strand.
TCACTGATGAAAATGTATAGTTTTCTGCATACAGGTCTTTTATCTCCTTAGGTAGGTTGATTCCTAGGTATTGTATTCTTTTTGTTACAATGGTAAGTGGGGGTGTTTCCTTAATTTCTCTTTCAGATATTTCATCATTAGTGTATAGGAATGCAAGAGATTTCTGTGCATTAATATTCTATCCTGCTACTTTACCAGATTCATTGATTAGCTCTAGTAGTTTTCTGGTAGCATCTTTAGGATTCTCTGTGTATGGTATCATGTCATCTGCAAGCAGGGACAGTTTTACTTCTTCTGTTCTGATTTAGATTCATTTTATTTCTTTTTCTTCTCTGATTGCTGTGGCTAAAACTTCCAAAATTATGCTGAATAATAGTGGTGAGAGTGTGCAACCTTGTCTTGTTCCAGATCTTAGTGGAAATGGTATCAGTTCTTCACCATTGAGAATGATGTTGGCTGAGGGTTTGTCATATATGGACTTTATTATGTTGATGTACGTTACCTCTATGCATACTTTCAGGAGAGTTTTTATCATAAATCTGTGTTGAATTTTGTCAAAAGCTTTTTCTGCATCTATTGAGATGATCATATGGTTTTTCTCCTTCAGTATGTTAATATGGTGTATCACATTGATTTGCGTATATTGAAGAATCCTTGATTCCTGGGATAAACCTCACTTAATCGTGGTGAATGATCCTTTTAATGTGCTGTTGGATTCTGTTTGCTAGTATTTTGTTGAGGATTTCTGCATCTGTGTTCATCAGTGATATTGGCCTGTAATTTTCTTTTTTTGTGATATCTTTGTCTGGGTTTGGTATCAGGGTGATGGTGGCCTTGTAGAATGAGTTTGGGAGAGTTCCTCCCTCTGCTGTATTTTGGAAGAGTTTGAGAAGGATAGGTGTTAGCTCTTCTCTAAATGTATGATAGAATTTGTGTGTGAAGCTATTTGGTCTTGGGCTTTTGTTTCTTGGAAGATTTTTAACCACAGTCTCAATTTCAGTGCTTCTGTTTGGTCTGTTTATATTTTCTGTTTCTTCCTGGTTCAGTCTCAGAAGGTTGTGCTTTTCTAAGAATTTGTCCATTTATTCCAAGTTGTCCATTTTATTGGCATATACTTGCTTATAGTAATCTCTCATGATCCTTTGTATTTCTGGATTGTCAGTTCTTACTTCTCCATTTTCATTTCCAATTCTACTGATTTTAGTCTTCTCCCTGTTTTTCTTGATGAGTTTGGCTAATGGTTTATCAATTTTGTTTATCTTCTCAAAGAACCAGTTTCTAGTTTTATTGATCTTTGCTATAATGTCCTTCATTTCTTTTTCGTTTATTTCTGGTCTGATCTTTATGATTTCTTTCCTTCTGCTAACTTTGAGGTTTTTTTGTTCTTCTTTCTCTAATTGCTTTAGGTGTAAGCTTGTTTATTTGTGATGTTTCTTGTTTTTTGCGGTAGGCTTGCATTGCTATAAACTTCCCTCTTAGAACTGCTTTTGCTGCATCCCATAGGTTTTGGATCATCGTGTTTTCATTGTCATTTGTTTCTGGGTATTTTTTGATTTCCTCTTTGATTTATTCAGTGATCTCTTGCTTATTTAGTAGTGTTGTTTAGCCTCCATGTGTTTTTAATTTTTACAGATTATTTCCTGTAATTGATATCTAGTCTCATAGCCTTGTGTTTGGAAAAGATGCTTGATATGGTTTCAATTTTCTTAAATTTACCAAGGCTTGATTTGTGACCCAAGATATGATCTGTCCTGGAGAATGTTCCATGAGCACCTGAGAAGAAAATTCATTCTGTTGTTTTTGGTTGGCATGTCCTATAAATATCAATTAAGTCCATCTTGTTTAATGTATCATTGAAAGCTTGTGTTTCCTTATTTATTTTCATTTGGAATGATCTGTACATTGGCGAAAGTGGGGTGTTAAAGTCCCCTACTATTATTGTGTTACTGTCAATTTTCCCTTTTATGGCTGTTATCATTTGCCTTATGTATTGAGGTGCTCCTATGTTGGGTGCATATTTACAATTGTTATATCTTCTTCTTGGATAGATCCCTGTTTCATTATGTAGTGTCCTTCTTTGTCTCTTGTAAAAGTCTTTATTTTAAAGTCAATATTTTCTAATATGAGAATTCCTACTTCAGCTTTCTTTTGATTACCGTTTTCATGGAATATCTTTTTCCAACCCCTTTCAGTCTGTATGTGTCCCTTGGTCTGAAGTGGGTCTCTTGTAGACAGCATATATATGGGTCTTGTTTTTGAATCCATTCAGCCAGTCTATGTCTTTTGGTTGGAGCATTTAATCCATTTACATTTAAGATAGTTATCGATATGTGTGTTCCGATTACCATTTTCTTAATTGTTTTGGGTTTGTTATTGCACGTCCTTTCCTTTGCTCGTGTTTACTACCTAGAGAAGTTCCTTTAGCGTTTGTTATAAAGCTGATATTGTGGTGCTGAATTCTCTTAGCTTTTGCTTGTTGGTAAAGGTTTTAATTTCTCTGACTAATCTAAATGACATCCTTGAGTGGTAGAGTAATCTTGGCTATACGTTTTTCCCTTTCATCATTTAAAATATGTCCTGCCACTGCATTGTGGCTTGCAGAGTTTCTGCTGAAAGATCAGCTGTTAATCTTATGGGGATTCCCTTGTATGTTATTTGTTGCTTTTCCCTTGCTGCTTTTAATATTTTTTCTTTGTATTTAATCTTTGATAGTTTGATTAATATGTCTTGGCATGTTTCTCCTTGGATTTATCCTGTATGGAACTCTCTGCACTTCCTGGAGTTGATTGACTATTTCCTTTCCCATATTAGAGAAGTCTTCAATTATAATCCCTCCAAATATTTTTTCAGTCTTTTATTTTTCTCTTCTTCTTCTGGGACCTGTATAATCCAAATGTTGGTGCATTTAATGTTGTCCCAGAGGTTTCTGGGACTGTCCTCAATTCTTCTCATTCTTTTTTCTTTATTCTGCTCTGTGGTAGTTATTTCTACTATTTTATCTTTCAGGTCACTTATCCATTCTTCTGCCTCAGTTATTCTGTTATTGATCCCTTCTAGAGAATTTTTTATTTCATTTATTGTATTGTTCATCATTGTTTGTTTGCTATTTATTTCTTCTAGGTCCTTATTAAACGTTTCTTGTATTTACTCCATTCTATTTCCAAGATTTGGGATCATCTTTACTATCATTACTCTGAATCTTTTTCAGGTAGACTGCCTATTCCTCTTCATTTGTTTGGTCTGGTGGGTTTTTACCTTGCTCCTTCATCTGCTGTGTATTTCTCTGTCTTCTCATTTTGCTTAACTTACTGTGTTTGGGGTCTCTTTTTCACAGGCTGCAGGTTTGTAGTTCCCTTTGTTTTTTGTGTTTCCCCCCAGTGCCTACGGTTGGTTCAGTAGGTTGTGTAGGGTTGCTGGTGGAAGGGACTGGTGCCTGTGTTCTGGTGGATGAGGCTGGATCTTTTCTTTCTGGTGGGTAGGACTGCATCTGGTGGTGTGCTTTGGGGTGTCTGTGACCTTATTATGATTTTAGGCAGCCTCGCTGCTAATGGGTGGGATGTGTTCCTGTCTTGCTGGTTGTTTGGCATATCATGTCCAGCCCTGTAGCTTGCTGGTCGTTGAGTGGAGCTGGGTCTTAGCGTTGAGATGGATATCTCTGAGAGAGCTTTTGCTGTGTGATATTATGTGGAGGCAGGAGGTCTCTGGTGGACCAATGTCCTGAACTCGGCTCTCCCACTTCAGAGGCTCAGGCCTGACACCCGGCCAGAGCACCAAGACTCTGTCAGCCACACAGCTCAGAAGAAAAGGGAGAAAATAAAAGGAAAAAAGAAAGAAAAATAAAATGTTTTTAAAATAAAAAGATAATAAAAAAGAAGAAAGAAGAGAGCAACCAAGCCAAAAAAACAAATCCACCATATGATAAAAGTGCTAGAAAGTATACTAAAAAATTAAAAGGACAGATAGAACCCTAGGACACATTGTAAAAGCAAAGCTATACAGACAAAATCACACAAAGAAGCATACACATACAAACAGAAAGAGAAAAAAGAAAAATAATAAAAACAATATATATATTTTAAAAAAGGAAGAGAGCAACCAAATCAATAAACAAATCTACCAATGATAATAAGCTCTAAATACAAAACTAAGATAAACATAAAACCAGAAACAAATTCGATGCAGAAAGTAAACCCCAAGTCTACAGTTGCTCCCAAAGTCCACCGCCTTAATTTTGGGATGATATGTTGTCTATTCAGGTGTTCCACAGATGCAGGGTACATCAAGTTGATTGTGGAGATTTAATCCACTGCTCCTGAGGTTGCTGGGAGAGATTTCCCTTTCTCTTCTTTGTCTGCACAGCTCCTGGAGTTCAGCTTTGGATTTGGCCCCGCCTCTGCTTGTAGGTCGGCTGTGGGCAACTGTTCCCCACCCAGACAGGATGGGGTTAAAGGAGTGGCTGATTAGGGGGCTCTGGCTCACTCAGGCTGGGGGAGAGAGGGGCCCGGAATGTGGGGCAAACCTGTGGCGGCAGAGGCCGGTGTGACTTTGCAACAGCCTGAGGCACGCCGTATGTTCTCCCAGGGAAGTTGTCCCTGGATCACGGGACCCTGGCAGTGGCGGGCTGCACAGGCTCCTGGAAGGGGAGGTGTGGTTAGTGACCTGTGCTTGCACACAGGCTTCTTGGTGTCTGCAGAAGCAGCCTTAACATTTCATGCGCATCTCTGGTGTCCACACTGATAGCCGCGGCTCGCGCTCTTCTCTGGAGCTCTTTTAGGTGGTGCTATGCCCTCTCCTCGTGCACCCCGAAACAACGGTCCCTTGCCTCTAGGGCAGGTCCACATTTTTTCTGGACTCCCTCCCGGCTAGCTGTGGTGCAGTAGCCCCGTTCAGGCTGTGTTCACGCCACCAAACCCAGTCCTCCCCCTGGGATTTGATCTCCAAAGCCAGTGCCTCAGCTCCCAGCCCCCGCCCACCCCGGCGGGTGAGCAGACAAGCCTCTCGGGCTGGTGCGTGCCGGTTGGCACCCATCCTCTGTGTGGGAATCTCTCCGCTTTGCCCTCTGCACCCCTGTTGCTGTGCTCTCCTCCATGGCTCTGAAGCTTCTTCCCTGTGACCTCCTGTCTCTGCCAGTGAAGGGGCTTCCTAGTGTGTGGAAACTTTTCCTCCTTCACAGCTCCCTCCTGGAGGTGTAGGTCCCATCCCTATTCTTTTGTCTCTTTTTTCTTTTCTCTTTTGCCCTATCCAGGTACGTGGGGAGTTTCTTGCCTTTTCGGAAATCTTAGGTCTTCTGCCAGCGTTCAGTAGGTGTTCTGTAGGAGTTGTTCCACAGGTAGATGTATTTCAGTTGTATTTATGGGGAGGAAGGTGATCTCCACATCTTACTCTGTCATCTTGAAGATCCCCCTCGAAATCTCATTTTTAAAATAAGATTATGGAGACTGTATTGTGGGAGAAAATGAAGTATTGCATTACTTTTAAAGTGTTGCTCCATTAAGATCAGAATGCATCAACGTAGATACCCTGACTAATTTTACAGGAATTTAATGCACTACTACATCATGGAAATCTGTGAAATAGCTTCACAAACTTGGTTTTTAAGTGAAACTTGTCTTATTTAAGCGAAGCAGTTTACTTTCTAAAGTTGTTATAATAGGTAATGTTATAATAGGTAATGTTATAATAGGTAATATATAATAATATAATGTTATAATAGGTAATGTTATAATAGCTAATGTTATAATAGGTAATGTAAGACTAATTATATAGATAATAGCAAATGCTCAGAAAATAGTCAAATAACATGAAGAAAGTTGGCATATTTAGACCTTTATCTTCATTGCTCAAGTTTTTGGTTAACAGTAATCAGGCAAGGAAGGCACATTTTTATAGAGCTCAAAATATCAAAAATTTGGTCTCTAGAGGGAACAAAAGCCAGAAACATCTTACTGATGTGCAGTTACTCTCTGATGAATTACAAAGCTGTTTCCTAAAGTCAATCCATGGGGAAGTCAGTGATGGAGGAACAAATTCAAACAGTTAAATGTCTACATATGCTATGTAGCCTTTTGCCTACAGAGGGAAAATACTCAGTACTGCTAAAACTTAAGTAGAATATTTTAAAAATCTAATTTATATGATGGATTTATTGTATTATTAGAAAAAGAATTACTATTTAGTGAGTTTTTTAAGGAGAGCAGCAAATGTAAGTTCATTTTGCTAATCAATTTATGACATGTCATGTTGCAAAAGGATGACCAGCATATGTGTTAGATTCATCCCTTTTGGAGAAAAGTTTTCAAACACTTGATTGTGTATGTTCTGGAATCAGCACAGTCTGTTCACTGAGGAAATCAGACGTGTTCAATAGCATTTATTACAAGTATTAACAGTAATCAATTGTCCATCTGAAGGGTTCTGGGCAAAAATTTAGACCATATCATTTGTGAAGGCTCTTACAACACTAAAATTCTATGTTGTCTCAATTTTGTTCTCCTATTCATGTATATATAGGATTCTTCCTCACAAAAAAGCATATGGACATTTCAAAAACAAAAAGCAAACAAAACAAAAAATGGTAATGGCCTAATGGAAGGAGCTTACTCTTAGGGTCAGAAGAAAGATCAAAACTTAAATCCCGACTGCCACTTCCTACATAGGTAACATTAGGGTTATCATCCAATCTTTGCGACCTGGTTCCTTTTTCATAAGGTGATATTAAAGATAGAAATTACTTTCCCAGTTTTGCATTAAAGTCTCTGAAAAAGAAATGGACTGGCAATTTATTTATGGCTGTTTTACATTAGAAGCAACATTGGATTTGTCATTTTAAGAGAAATTTTATTTCAGTCATGCTTTGCAACTTCCTACTCTGGGAGTATCTTGCATAATCCTTCCCCATCTACAAATCTACTTTTATATTAGCTGTATTTCTGTAAATTCAGATTACTTTTCTTTATTACTTTAGTGAAACAAAATACCATGATATAATTACATGTGTGCATGTGTGTGAGTGTAAATGTAAGTATATTTTTCTCCTTCTTTTCTGTTAGATTGCAGTGTTAATGCATTTGGCTAAAGACTGTGCATGATCTCCAAGTATTACATCTGATTCTTTTCACTCTGCTGTCATAATTTTTGTCCAAAAAAGCATTGCACCAACAATGCCTACATCCAGAATGTATAGCCGATGGGACAGAGATGATAAATCATAAGAGACAGAATAAATTAACCCTTTTGTATCATTCTGGTAGAGATTAAATATCAGAAATCTGGTTGCTGTGTTGTGTGGGTGGCTGAGTTTGAAGATCATATTCATCAGGGGGTGGGCAGCACATCTCTGCCATGGACTTAACTGTGAGTTGTAAACTACACAAGAAAAAGTCTGCATTGCTCCATGTTGCTTATGTCAGAGGGAGAAAGACATGCATTGTATTTATTTATAACTTGGAAAAAGAATGTCACTTAAATTATAGAAGTTTACCTTGCATTATTTAATCAAATTTAAGGACATATCTACTACCTAGTTTGTTCATATCAGAGAGCAAAAGAGGGGTTCTTATATGAGGTATTTAGGCTGCAAGACTGATACTGAAAAGTGTACAATGGCTACAGTATTACTATTATTATTTGGTGATGGGTGTTAAAATGAGAGTCTAAGAAATGGATTTCATTATTCAAATTATACTTTGTACTTGCCTCTCTGTTTAAGTGAAAACATCAAGCAATTTTAAAACAACCTTCAATTTGGGGATTTTCCAATGAGGCAAAACACACATTTATGTGAGATGTATACATATATTCTCAATACTTTCTTGATATGACTACCCATTCTTCCCTTTTTATATGCATCTTAATATTCTTTAATCTGATACTTTATTTAGATAACTGGGCCAAGGAGAAGTTCATTAAAAAAAGAAAGTAGCAATTTAAAGAGGTAGATGGTAGATATTCTGTCAGGCTTATTCATACTAGCTTTAGCAATCATTTTTCCATGACTTTTGGTTTAAAACAAGACCAGTATGTAAGCAGTTGGTGGCATTTTATTCAGTCATTGAAAAATAATAATCAGAAAAACTGCATAATAGATTGGAGAAGATTTTAAGATATAATAGTAAATTGAATAAAAGGATATATAATATATCTCAAACATGAATGGAGCTTTGTTTATAAAAAATGTGAAACATTTTAAAAATAGGAAAATACACCAAAATAGTAACAGTTTCTTCTCCTTTGTGTGGTAAAATTCTGATCCTTTTTTTTCTTTCTACTTTGTTTCCTATTTACAGTATTCTTTTCTTTTTTTTTAAATTTTATTTTATTTAACTTTTTATACAGCAGGTTCTTATTAGTTATCCATTTTATACATATTAATGTATATATGTCAATCCCAATCTCCCAGTTCATCCCACCACCAGCACCCCGCAGCCACTTTCCCCCCTTGGTATCCATACATTTCTTCTCTAAATCTGTGCCTCAATATCTACCCTGCAAACTGGTTCATCTGTACCATTTTTCTAGGTTCCATGTATATGCGTTAACATACAATATTTGTTTTTCTCTTTCTGACTTACTTCACTCTGTATGACAGTCTCTAGATTCATCCACGTCTCTACAAAAAACCCAATTGCTTTACTTTTTATGGCTGAGTAATATTCCATTGTCTTCTTTATCCATTCATCTGTCGATGGGCATTTCAGTTGCTTCCATGACCTGGCTATTGTAAATAGTGCTGCAATGAACATTGGGGTGCATGTGTCTTTTTGAATTTTGGTTTTCTCTGGGTATATGCCCAGTCGTAGGATTGCTGGATAATATGGTAATTCTATTTTTAGTGTTCTGAGGAACCTCCATAATTTTCTCCATAGTGCCTGTATCAATTTACATTCTCACCAACAGTGCAAGAGGGTTCCCTTTTCTCCACACCCTCTCCAGCATGTATTATTTGTAGATTTTTTGATGATGGCCATTCTGACCAGTGTGAGGTGATACCTCATTGTCCTTTTGATTTGCATTTCTCTAATAATTAGTGATGTTGAGCTTCTTGGCCATCTGTATGTCTTCTTTGGAGAAATGTCTGTTTAGGTCTCCTTCCCATTTTTGGATTGGGTTGTTTGTTTTTTTAATATTGAGTTGCATGAGCTTTTTATATATTTTGGAGATTAATCCTTTGTCCATTGATTCATTTGCAAATATTTTCTCCTGTTCTGAGGGTTGTCTTTTTGTCTTGTTTGTAGTTTCCTTTGCTTTGCAAAAGCTTTTAAGATTCATTAGGTCCCATTTGTTTATTTTTGTTTTTATTTCCATTACTCTAGGAGTGGATCAAAAAAGATCTTGCTGTGATCCACATCAGAGTGTTCTTCCTAGGTTTTCCTCTAAGAGTTTTATAGTGTCTGGTCTTACATTTAGGTCTCTAATCTATTTTGAGTTTATTTTTGTGTATGGTGTTGGGGAGTGTTCTAATTTCATTCTTTTACATGTAGCTGTTCAGTTTTCCCAGAACCACTTATTGAAGAGACTGTCTTTTCTCCATTGTATATCCTTGCCTCGTTTGTCATAAATTAGTTGACCATAGGAGTGTGGGTTTATTTCTGGGCTTTCTATCCTGTTCCATTGATCAATATTTCTGTTTTGGGGCCAGTACCAAATTGTCTTGGTTACTGTAGCATTGTAGTATAGTCTGAAGTCAGGGAGTCTGATTCCTCCAACTCCGTTTTTTTCCCTCAAAACTACTTTGGCTATTCAGGGTCTTTTGTGTCTCCATACGAATTTTAAGCTTTTTCGTTCTAGTTCTGTAAAAAATGCCATTGGTAATTTGATAGGGATTGCACTGAATCTGTAGCTTGCTTTGGGTAGTATAGTCATTTTCACAATGTTGATTCTTCCAATCCAAGAACATGGTATATCTCTCCATCTGTTGGTATCATCTTTAATCTCTTTCATCAGTGTCTTAAAGTTTTCTACATACAGGTCTTTTGTCTCCTTAGGTAGGTTTATTCCTAGGTATTTTATTTTTGTTGCAGTGGTAAATGGGAGTGTTGCCTTAATTTCTCTTTCAGATATTTCATCATTAGTGTATAGGAATGCAAGAGATTTCTGTGCATTAATATTCTATCCTGCTACTTTACCAAATTCATTGATTAGCTCTAGTAGTTTTCTAGTGGCATCTTTAGGATTCTCTATGTATAGTATCATGTCATCTGCAAACAGTGACAGTTTCACTTCTTTTCCTATTTGGATTCCTTTTATTTCTTTTTTTCTCTGAATGCCATGGCTAGGACTTCCAAAACTATGTTGAATAATAGTGATGAGAGTGGACATCCTTGTCTTTTTCCTGATCTTAGAGGAAACGCTTTCAGTTTTTCACCATTGACTATAATGTTTGCTATGGGTTTGTCATATATGGCCTTTATTAATTGAGGTAGGTTCCCTCTGTGCCCGCTTTCTGGAGAGTTTTTATCATAAATGGGTGTTGAATTTTGTCAAAAGCTTTTTCTGCATCTATTGAGATGATCATGTGGTTTTTCTTCAGTTTGTTAATATGGTATCACATTGATTGATTTGTGTATATTGAAGAGTCCTTGCATCCCTGGAATATATCCCACTTGATCATGGTGTATGATCCTTTTAATGTGTTGTTGGACTCTGTTTGCTAGTATTTTGTTGAGGATTTTTGCATCTATATTCATCAGTGATATTGGTCTGTAATTTTCTTTTTTTGTAGTATCTTTGTCTGGTTTTGGTATCAGGGTGATGGTAGCCTCAAAGAATGAGTTTGGAAGTGCTCCTTCCTCTACAATTTTTTCGAAGAGTTTGAGAAGGATGGGTGTTTGCTCTTCTCTAAGTGTTTGATAGAATTCACCTCTGAAGCCATCTGGTCCTGGACTTTTGTTTGTTGGAAGATTTTTAATCAGAGTTTCAATTCCATTACTTGTGATTGTTCTGTTCATATTTTCTATTTCTTCCTGGTTCAGTCTTGGAAGGTTATACCTTTCTAAGAATTTGTCCATTTCTTCAAGGTTGTCTTTTTTATTGGCATAGAGTTGCTTGTAATAGTCTCTTAGGATGCTTTGTATTTCTGCAGTGTCTGTTGTAAGTTCTCCTTTTTCATTTCTAATTTTATTGATTTGTGTCCTCTCCCTCTTTTTCTTGATGAGTCTGGTTAATAGTTTATTAATTTTGTTTATCTTCTCAAAGGACCAGTCTTTAGTTTTATTGATCTTTACTATTGTTTTCTTTTTTTTATTTCATTTATTTCTGCTCTGATATTTATCTCATCTTTCCTTCTGCTAATGTTGGGTTTTGTTTGTTCTTCTTTCTCTAGCTCCTTTACGTGTAACCTTAGGTTGTTTATTTGAGATTTTTCTTGTTTCTTGAGGTAGGCTTGTATTGCTATAAACTTCCCTCTTGGAACTGTTTTGCTGCATCCCATAGGTTTTGGATCGTCGTGTTTTCTGTGTCATTTGTCTCTAGGTATTTTTTGATTTCCTCTTTGATTTCTTCAGTGATCTCTTGGTTATTTAGTAATGTATTGTTTAGTCTCCATGTGTTTGTGTTTTTTTACCTTTTTCCCTGTAATTGATTCTAATCTCATAGCATTGTATTCAGAAAAGATGCTTGATATGATTTCAGTTTTCTTAAATTTACTGAGGCTTGATTTGTGAACCAAGATGTGATCTATCCTGGAGAATGTTTCATGCACACTTAAGTAGAAAGTGTAATCTGCTGTTTTTGGATGGAATGTCCTATAAATATTACTTAAATCTATCTGGTCTATTGTGTCATTTAAAGCTTTTGTTTCCTTATTAATTTTCTGTTTGGATAATCTGTCCATTGGCGTAAGTGAGGTGTTAAAGTCCCCCACTATTATTGTGTTACTGTCGATTTCCTCTTTTATAGCTGTTAACTGTTGCCTTATATATTGAGGTGCTCTTCTATTGGGTACATATATATTTATAATTGTTATATCTTCTCCTTGGATTGATCCCTTGATCATTACGTAGTATACTTCCTAGTCTCTTGTAACATTCTTTATTTTAAAGGCTATTTTATCTGATATGAGTATTGCTATTCCAGCTTTCTTTTGATATCCATTTGCATGGAATATCTTTTTCTATCCCTTCACTTTCAGTCTGTATGTATCCCTAGGTCTGAAGCGGGTCTCTTTTAGACAGCATATATATGGATCTTATTTTTGTATCCATTCAACAAGCCTGTGTCTTTTGGTTGGAGCATTTAATCCATTCACAGTTAAGGTAATTATGGATAAGTATGTTCCTATTACCATTTTCTTAATTGTTTTGGGTTTGTTTCTGTATGTCCTTTTCTTCTGTTTTTTTTTGTGTGTGTGTGGTATGCGGGCCTCTCACTGTTGTGGTCTCTCCCGTTGTGGAGCACAGGCTCCGGACGCACAGGCTCAGCGGCCATGGTTCACAGGCCTAGCCGCTCCACGGCATGTGGGATCTTCTTGGACCGGGGCATGAACCCGTGTCCCCTGCATCAGCAGGCGGACTCTCAACCACTGCGACCCCAGGGAAGCCCCTTTTCTTCTCTTGTGTTTCCCACTTAGAGAAGTTCCTTCAGCATTTGTTGTAAAGCTAGTTTGGTGTGCTGAATTCTCTTAGCTTTTGCTTCTCTGTAAAGCTTTTGACTTCTCCATCGAATCTGAATGAGATCCTTGCCGGCTAGAGTAATCTTGGTTGTAGGTTCTTCGCTTTCATCACTTTAAATATGTCATGCCACTCCCTTCTGGCTTGTAGAGTTTCTGCTGAGAAATCAGCTGTTAACCTTATGGGAGTTCCCTTTTATGTTATTTGTCATTTTCCATTGCTGCTTTCAGTAATTTTTCCTTGTCTTTAATTTTTGCCAATTTGATTATACGTGTCTTAGTGTGTTTCTCCTTTGGTTTATCCTGTATGGGACTCTCTGCACTTCCTGGACTTGGGTGGCTCTTTCCCATGTTAGGGAAATATTCGACTATAATCTCTTCTAATATTTTCTCGGGTCCTTCCTCTCTCTCTTCTCCTTCTGAGACCCCTGTACTGCAAATGTTTTTGTGTTTAATGTTGTCCCAGAGGTCTCTTAGGCTGTCTTCATTTCTTTTTATTCTTTATTCTGTTCCACAGCATTGAATTCCACCATTGTCTTCCCTGTCACTTATCCGTTCTTCTGCCTCAGTTATCCTCCTATTGTTTCCTTCTAGTGTATTTTTCATTTCAGTTATTGTATTGTCGATCTCTGTTTGTTTGTTCTTTAATTCTTCTTGGTCTTTGTTAAACATTTCTTGCATCTTCTCGATCTTTGCCTCCATTCTTTTTCCGAAGTCCTGGATCATCTTCACTATCGTTATTCTGAATTCTTCTCTGGAAGGTTGCCGATCTCCACTTCATTTATTATTTTTTTCTTGGGTTTAATCTTATTCCTTCATCTGGTACATAGCCCTCTGCCTTTTTCATCTGTGTATCTTTCTGTGAATGTGGTTTTTGTTCCACAGGCTGCAGGATTTAATTCTTCTTGCTTCTGCTCTACAGTTTTCTTTAATGAACACAGATTTCATTCTTAAAGGAAAATAACATATATGTTAGATGAACATATATTAATACAATGTTGCATAGTACAGCAAAGTGGTTAAGCATGCAGATTCTGGATCCAGACTGACTGAGCTTGAGAGGTGATTCCTCTTCAGCAAGTAGTCTCAACTTTCTCTACCTCCATTTCTTCATCTATGAAATGTGGATACTTAAGAGTTTTCACTCATCTGTCTTCTGTGAGTAATCATGTTAATGTATATAAAGCAATTAAAATAGTGCTTGGCACATTGGAGGTAGTCCATATGTATTAACTATGATGGTTAAATTTATAATTTAAAAAACGTTGCAAATTGAGGACAACCTAACCTTCAGTGTTCTTTGAAAACACAGTTATAATCTAGAATTGGATTTATAATATTCGGTAGCATCCCATATTTTGAGGTCACTTACTTAAAATTTGTAACATAATTAGCTATTTGGAACATAGTTAAAATATGGATATTTAAGTCTTTGAATATTTAAAAGATAGATGTAAGAAAGTTCATATATAGTGCTTGTGTAATTCATCCTTTAAAAACTCTCAAACCTTCAGAGTAATTGTTCTTATTTTGCAACCAGTGCTAATACCCTGATCTTAATTTTTTCCCTTCTAACCACAGCAAGCAAGGCAGATGAAAAATGCTGGCCATAGTAACAGGGTTTCTGACAAGAATACGGAGAGTTAGCCAGTAGCCAGATTGTTAGGACAGGGACATTATAGCCATGTATTATGAAAAATAACAACAACAACAAAGTGCCCAAGAATCATTCATTCTGTGGAGGAAAGTTTCTGGGAGAAAAAATATAATTTTGTATTTTGCAGTACAATGAATACAAAAAGATGATGCTTCTGCTAAACTGTTAGTAAGTTACAATTCGAATTCACTATCTCATAAAGCAGAAACATTTTTTCACATGTTTTAGAAGTTTTTTTTTTAATTTAGTACTTTTGTGTGGGAAGGGATATGGGAAGAAATAATTACATGAAAAGGCTGATCACCTAATTTCAGATAACTGAGTACTAATACAGAAATTCCAAATTACAGTTTTTAAAGTTCTCTCCTTCTGAGTTTCTCATATATTTTTCTAAGATTGTACAGGCACTTAAATTACAGCTACAGTCAATTTATTTAACTAACATACATTCCTGAAGATTTATTAATGAGTAGGTTACAATAAAAATCCGTGTATCTTCTCATAGCCCTTTCTCTGTAGGTTTTACTTCAAACAAAAACAAAAACGCCATACTCTTTTCCACTCTTCGAAAAGATGGTATGGAGTAAAAAACGGGGATGTGGGAGGGAGAGTCAAAAGAAACTGAACATGTAAATCATATTCTTATATTCTTTGTTCAGGAGAACCCATATAACTGAAATAAGGGTGAGATTATGGTTGGGTTTATCAATATTCAAAAGTAAAGAGTGATTAGAAAGGATTATCTGGTCTAAATAGAGTGATGTCAACCTGTTAATAACTTCTCTGAGCAAATACTGTTCCTGACATTTAATGCTCCAAATTGTTCCTATAATCTTTGTTTCACTCTTATATGCCACAAAAGCCAATTCTTCTGTAATTCGATCATGATTCATGTTTTTACTCTAGAATGATGAGCTTCAGTCTTGATAGGTTACTAAAGTTGACTTCAAATATTTAAACTGTGCGAACTAACTCTTTTTAAAAAACCTAATAGGAAGACAATTGTAGTTCATCTTTTTTTTTTTATCAAAACTAAGACTATATTTCCTCAATTATAGAATATCTTTGATTGTAAGAATTATCACCGGGCTTCCCTGGTGGCGCAGTGGTTGAGAGTCCGCCTGCCAATGCAGGGGACACGGATTCATGACCCGGTCCGGGGGGAACCCACATGCCGCAGAGCGGCTGGGCCCGTGAGCCATGGTCGCTGAGCCTGCACGTCTGGAGCCTGTGCTCTGCAACGGGAGAGACCACAACAGTGAGAGGCCCGCATACCGCAAAAAAAAAAAAAAAAAAAAAAAAAAAAAGAATTATCACAAGTTAGAAACAATCCTTGAAAGAAAAACAACACTATCATATTTAAAACATATGTTGATAGTTGGTTGTGAAATGCAATCCAATTTCATAAAAGCTACAATTATAAAAATATAAAAATGATTTCTTAAAATTTGCACCTTAGGAATGGATACGTGGTACATATGTGATAAAATGTTAGGTATAGTTGTTATATGAATGCTTACTGTATTCTTTTGACTTTGCTGTGTATTTGAAATTTTTCCAAATAAAATGTTTGGGAAAACATGCTTCTTAGAATGGGACAATTAAAACCTCCTGATTGAAATTAAGAAAATAGCATTTATTAGGCCTTCAGTTGCTTTACTGAAGTATCTTTCTATTATCACTCACTTATGAATATGCTTTCATGAAGTTGTATTCTCATAAATCAAGTATGAGTCAAGTCATTTCCTTGGCAATATAGTTCCTGTAAGTGATTTCACTCTTATCCAGTGGGTCTTGTTCAAATTTCCTTCTTCCATTACTCAAAACTTCATGCTGAAGAATTTTCATAACACATAGCTCTTCCTCTTAAGCTACCTCCCACCTTCTAATTGCATTGTAGTCACTGTGTCTGATTCTTAACATTTTGAGGGAAGATCCTTTGTATTTTTTCCTTCACAGCAGAGGATTACAGAGTGGGAAAGGAGACCCTGAGGAAGAGAGGAAAGCAAGCATTTTTTAATTCTTCAAATTAAAAATCTAATTGGTAAAATTCTAATTTTTATCTATTGTTAAATAGCTTATTGAAAGTGAAATAGCTAGTATACCCAGTTTATTGTCAGCAAACAGATTTTTTAAAATATTGGAATCCAAGTTCAGATTTTTTAAATGAATTTATTTATTCTATAGTTTTTAACAAATAGTATTTTAGCTCTTACCGTGGTCAAGAAAAGTCTTTCAATAAAAGTCTTCTAATTTCCATTGCAAAAATGATTGTCAGTTGATTTTCAAGTAAATGAATGCATTTTTGGATCAAATCATTAATATTCATCTGTGATTTTTTTCTTTTTTTTTTTTTTTGCGGTATGCGGGCCTCTCACTGTGGTAGCTTTTCCCGCTGTGGAGCACAGGCTCCGGGCGCGCAGCCCCAGCGGCCATGGCCCACGGGCCCAGCCGCTCCGCGGCAGGTGGGATCCTCCCGGACCGCGGCACAAACCTGTGTCCCCTGCATCGGCAGGCGGACTCCCAACCACTGCGCCACCAGGGAAGCCCCATCTGTGATTTTTAAAAAGTCAAATAGTACAAAATATATATATAGTGTAAAGTTATTCTTCTCTGACCGAATGTACCAAGTATCTCACCAACTTCTTATGTCAACCACAATCAGTTTGTCCTTTCATAAATATTTGATGAAGCATGTATATATATGTATATATTTTTTATGTGTATATATACAATTTTGGATTTAATATGACTGTTAAACAAGTCATTTTTAACTTTTTTTCCTGATCTTGAGGCATTAATTCAATTATTAATAACTTTAATATGTACTCTTAGAGGAAAAAAGTCATATATGTAAAAATGGTCATTACAGCCTTTGAAACGATAGGATAAAAAGCTTCGGTAGAAATACAGAGAAGTAGGACTTCCCTGGTGGTCCAGGGGGTAAGACTCCATGCTCCCAATGCAGGACGTCGGGGTTCGATCTCTGGTCAGGGAACAAGATCCCACATGCATGCCGCAATTAAGAGTTCGCATACCACAACTAAGACCCAGAATGGCCTAAATAAATATGTTTTTAAAAAAGAAATATAGAGAAGTGAATACAGCATAATGTTAAGTTCAGAAAACAGTACAAATTTTATAACTTAATGTAAGCAACTATATAAATCATATACTTGCTTAAAATGATTGGGACGGAAAACTCAAAAATTTTAATAGCCTTTGTGTCTCTGTGGTAAAATCCATGAAAACTTTTCCTCCTATTTCCTAAAACAATCTCAAAACCTTCAAAATATTCAAAGTATTACTTTATTTGAAATACATATTTGAGAAATGAAATCTTAGATAATATATAATACAGGAATCTCTTTTTTCTTATTATAAATCAAAAGATTATAGCAGAATCTTTATAAAGTTAAGTTTGTATTGTTTTTTAAAATTTTTTCTAGTTGTACATCTCCAAAGACAAATTCAGAATCTTTTTTAGCATCCAGAATGCAATTAATCTGGGGACATAATGTAAAATCTTTTCTGAAGGATATTATCAGTTTTTCATAGACAAACCATTACTTTTTTTTTTTTGTAAACAAGCAGGTAGGAGTTTGTTTCAAGCACTCATCTCCTTAGAGCCATTTTGTTTTATATTTGTCACAGTAAGAACAAGCTGATCAACCTTTCTATAATAGTTAAGTGTAAAATTACAAAGCTTACCAATGCATACGTAAATTGCTAAAGGTACAAAATGCCTTTATTATCTTGAGCCACAAAGATAGTATGAAAGAAAAGAAATGTATACTGTTGCCAAGTTTTAAGTGATTTAACTAACAAGTATGCCCTACTCTCTCTCTCTCAAATCTAGATCCAAATATGAGGTTTAGATCTTTGCATAGACTCATTCTCTGGTATTTTTCATGACTCTGTATCCTGGCCTTTAAACGTGGTGTAAAGTTGTATGACACAGCTATACCTGTGGACACTACAAAATTACTTTTAGCATGTTTATGTTTGCCCATGTTCTTATGATACTCTTCATAATTGACCGTAAGGATCCATTGCCCCATGCTTTTCTCATTTGGATAGTTATGAGTGAGAACTGTGGTGATGTATGGAATTCTCTTAATCCCGAACTACATAACAGAGAAAGAAAGCAAATGAGTTCTCAGTCTGAGGAGTTTTTTTTGTTTTGTTTTGTTTTTTGCGGTACATGGGCCTCTCACTGTTGTGACCTCTCCCGTTGCGGAGCACAGGCTCCGGACGCGCGGGCTCAGCGGCCATGGCTCACGGGCCCAGCCGCTCCGCGGCATGTGGGATATTCACAGACCAGGGCACGAAGCCGTGTCCCCTGCATCGGCAGGCGGACTCTCAACCACTGCGCCACCAGGGAAGCCCTCAGGAAGGATTTTTTATTGTCATCTTTTGCTTTGTATTCCTGCAGTGTGGCATCATTTGCTGCTCAAGGCAGAGACTTTTAAATCATTATAAATGCAAACAAAATTTTAATAGGTTTTACTACATGATACATATTTAGCATTCATTACATTTTGTGTTTTTCCCTACGATGTCATGACATAAAATAAAGTAATACCATAGACTGATGGGAAAAAATCCATTTTGTTTCAAGATTTACTTTGCATTGACTTTAATAGCCTAAGTTAAAGGTTAATTTGTAGAAGTGTAAACAATTCAATCTAGGGGCCAACAAAGTTCAGATACCTTCCTTCAGGAGAGAAGGCAGTAAGATTCAGAGGCAAGTGAAAATTTCAAAAGTGACCAGAAAGGAAAATAGATTACTTAGGAGCCTTGAGAGAATATAAAAATAAAAACCACATGAAAAGTGCGCATTTTGCAACCTCTATTGTCACAGTCGAGGCCTTGTTTATTAAATTGTTGAAAGAGGGGAGAAAAGAAAAATCATCAACCAAAAGAAAATAATTTTTTATTCTTTAAAATTAAGTATCCAAATTTTTCAAGACAGAGTAAAGAAGGTGCCTAAAATGCATTACCAAGTGCTGGACCATCTGCAGTAAGGACCCATTTTATGACAGATTTCAAATAGAATTTGAGGATACCAGAGAATAGAGCTACAGTCTCTTTTTAAAAAGTCATTAGCTTTTAAAATCCCAAATGCTTTCATGGCTGAGATTAATAAAGACCAAGAATCCATCCTGAACACACACGATGACTTCTAATACAAAAGGAAAAATGAAAACACTGCTGTTACTGACACAGTCAATAGATCCCACCACAGTGTATACTGTACTTTCTATATTTTTAATTTAAATGCATATAGTTCCAGGGACTGGAGAGTGATCAGCACTCTTTCACTGCAGAGCATAATAGAAGATGGGAAGTTTGTCCCATAAATAAACATATAACCTGCCTTGGGTACCATTTTGCTTAAAATATTTTCCCTAGAAACTTATCTAGCCATTCTCAGTATGTGTTTCTTCCTCTAACCTGCTCTTTATTACTGCTTTCCTTCTTTCAACTAGAACTTGAGCAGAATATTATGAAATTGCGGCTTTTGCCTCAGGCTTGTGTACATGTAGTCCAGAGTCCACAAAAACAGAAGCCTTGTTCCAAAAGAAGATATTAAAATATTTACACTCAGCGTTTCGCAAGCTTAAAGAAATGCACAATTTACAAGCACATAGTTTTTCCCAAGGACCTGGAAGTATTTCTTACCCTTTGTGTTTATAAGTCCTTGGGGTAAAAGGGACCTCTACTTAAAAAATTAAAAAGTAATTAATAAAGACTAATCTAATACATCTTTCAGCAGCACTTTTATTCTTACTGTAAAGGGTTAGGCTACCAATAAATCATCCAGGAGAGCTCTGCAGCATTCATGTGGAGTATGCAACAGATCCATTTCATCCAATTATGTTCAAGAAGTAATTCCTTCACTGATAGGCATCCAAAATTTCTATGGCCAATTCACAAATGTATCCAGAAAGCAAGATATACTACACAATATTTGCCTTAGAGACTGTATAAACAGACCATTTTTTCTTTCAAGGTAACATGTGGTAGACCCAGGTTTTTGTGGTGGTACGTTTACTATATCTAGATTTATCATTTTTCTTTAACCCATTAACTCTTTATCAGCCAAAAAGCAGTTCAATAGAGGTTTGCTTTTCATTAAGGATCTGCCACCATTTGTCTCATACCATAGGCATCCACTCAATGCATTAATTTCTAAATTGAGGAATAAAGAAAAAACTTTCCATGAATATAAGACAGACCAGAGCTGTACAAGTAGAGAGAAATCAACCTGCATGTTGTAAAGAAGAACATGCATCCCTATGTATAACCATTTGGTTTCTGTGTAAGAATCAACAAAATGTTGTATATATAATGCAAATTACTTTGCATTAGAATTTTAAATAGAAAAAAGAAACAAAACAGAGAGTGCCTTAAGAAGGAATGGTTTATTGCTCTAGAAGCCTTCACAAAGATATTTCAAAGGGAAAGAACACTTGGATCAATTCATACAGGGTGAGTTGGCTATTTGAGAACCAAACTAAAAGGAACTCTCTGTAACCAAACCAGTAGAACTCAGGTTGAATACAAAGGCACATAAGGATCAAAAACCCGAGGACTGGCAATATTTGTACACGATCCATACTGAAATTTAAGAAAACAAAAATTTTTTACAGGAAACCATAACAATTTTCCAGAAAACCCAGGGATTTCTAGTTGCTTTCTGTTTAAAGTGTGGTCCTCAGGGCTTCCCTGGTGGCGCAGTAGTTGAGAGTCCGCCTGCCGATGCAGGGGACATGGGTTCGTGCCCCGGTCCGGGAGGATCCCACATGCCACGGAGCGGCTAGGCCCGTGAGCCATGTCTGCTGAGCCTGCGCGTCCGGAGCCTGTGCTCCGCCATGGGAGAGGCCACAACAGTGAGAGGTCCGCGTACCGCAAAAAAAAAAAAAAAAAGTGTGGTCCTCAGACCAGCAGCATAGACATCATCGGGGAGCTGGTTAGAAATGTTGATCTCTGGCCCTAGTCTGACCCACCTAGGTGAGTTTTATTCACTTTAGAGTAGTAATGTCTCACTTCAAAGATATTTGCTGCCTCCTCCAGATTTTCACAATTGTAAATCACGTTGCAACCTTGATGCATTGATCGACCATAATCTGTGTAGCCTGAGGAAACAGTGCTGAAGCAATGAGGCAGAATTTCTCTTTTCCAGACAGCTCTGACCTACCCAGAGCAATGATTGATCTTAGATGACCTGGTGCCTGAAGGAAATTAACCTGGTGTTGTGAAACCAAGGTGAAAATTGTAGTTATCTCTAATCAATCTGGCAAATGGATTATTTGAGGGCTTCAGTGCTGCTCATCTCTAGTTAAACTTTTTAGAACAGCTATTTGTTTTCATAGTTTCTATTTTGATTGCCAGTGCTTCATGCAGTTTCTCTATTTATTCAACAAGTAAAGAATGTATTTCCATTCTGGGAATTTTATTTTTAATTTCTTGAGGTGATTTATGAATTAGACCTAATGATAGGAAATATTTTCCAATTACTTACAAGGAAAATCCAAATTAATAATAAGCTTGCCTTTAACCTTTGCCTGTTGCAGAAATATTTTCTTTAGCTAGTATAGTATAGTATAGTATCTAGCCAGGGGCCATACTAGATCCAAAACTATTGTTTGATCTTTCACAGTGTTTTCTTCTTTAAAACTAACAAAGAGATCATTCTGTGTTTACTATCATTTTTAATCCAGAAATATCATTCTTTAAGATAGTTTGATAAATTATTTATTTCTCCTTTCTTTAGATACTGGAAAACATATTTGTAAAACCAAGTGTTAAACTTTCGTTTTCTAAAAGTAATAACATTTGTTTTGGGGAATTTTCTTTTGCATTTAAGATATATTATAAAACCTTATAAAGTCTACCTAATTCCAGTTAAATTTATAAATATGTTTAAAAGGCAATTTATAATTCATTAATTACTAACCAATGGTTCCCCTCTTTCTGTCATCTAAACTTTGATTTATCACTACTATTATAAGTCTCCTCAAATATGGCCAAGTCCCAAAGTGAAGAGCAAATGAAGTAGCTGAATCTACTCTACAAATACTGTGCTAAAGAAATCCTAGAATAAATGACTTGAAAAATAAATCTCTGACTACCTCTGAGCTTTTGGATCTCCTCTATATATGAAAGAATAGACAAATGTATCTAAATAAATTATAATTACAAATAAAAATACATTGAATTTTAAAAAGTATGAAGAAAGAGAAAAAATATGTTTTGTGAAAAGCATCCCTCAAGTACCTCATAGCCACATGACTATGGCTATAAAGTAAAGGAGTTATTTTGAGAATAAGGTACCAAAAATAGGTGACTCTTTAGAACCTTTAAGACAGTAGTGGACTGGCAAATGCAAGGAGGCAGCTATGAGCTGGAAATGACACATAAGAAGAACCAGAGGAAAGAGGGTATGCAGAGGATAATATACAAGTATAATAGAAAAAAGAGAGAGAATAATCTCATTTTAAAAACTGGACGGCAGTTACCATTGGTATGACAGATAAGATTTGTTGTTTTCTTAGCAATTATAAGAGAAAATTTTGTGGAAGGTAACATGAGAATTTTGGTATATCAGAAGGTTTCATTTATCCATAGGTACACTGAGCTGTGTTTATGTCTTATTAAAAACTGTTATCAAAATAAGTTGCCATTTGGTAATTTAGAAAAAATAAATGAAAGTGATACCAATGACAGGATCCTGCATTTCACATTTTTGAGACAAACCAAAAAGTGATATTATTCATAACA
This sequence comes from Phocoena phocoena, assembly GCF_963924675.1. Lineage (NCBI taxonomy): Eukaryota > Metazoa > Chordata > Mammalia > Artiodactyla > Phocoenidae > Phocoena > Phocoena phocoena. The sequence goes on from NC_089222.1 coordinate 53,427,525, forward strand.
TTTCTCTCTCTCTCTCTCTCTCTCTGTCTTTCACTTCAGAGGGGAAAGTGGGTCTCTGGAGCACTTTGGTACATGTTGGTACATGACAGTTCTGGTCATCTCATGAAGATATAGTTAGTCCAATCATAATATTCCTAAAGAAAACATGAACATTCAGCTTTATGGCTATTCAAAAGTTAATGGACAATTGCCATTTCACATGTGGCCCATGGATTCTAACTTCAAAGCGGTCCTCTATCTCCCTTCCCCCTATCTTTAATCCATCGAGTCTTTACATTTTCTAGGCCATTATCAAAATGAACTGGATCTGTACCAGGATTCTGGAAGGGAGCAGACCCGTAGCTCATTGTTATTCCCCTGAGCTAGTCAGTTCTAAGGGCCATACCTAAAACAGTGAACACAAAAAAATAAATCAAACTCTGGGATGGCTTTATTATTTTTTTTTATTGGAGTAAAATTGCTTTACAATGTTGTGTTAGTTTCTGCTGTACAATGAACTGAATCAGCTATATGTATACCTATATCCCCTCCGTCTTGCGTCTTCCTCCCACCTCTCCCCATCCCAACCATCTAGGTGGTCACAGAGCACCGAGCTGAGCTCCCTATGCTGTACGGCAGGTTCCCACTAGCTATCTGCTTTACACATGGTAGCATATTTATGTCAAACCTAATCTCCCAATTCATCCCACCCTCCGCTTCCCGCTCTGTGTCCACATGTGAGATGGCCTTAAAAAGCTTAGTTTTCTTATAAGAATGAAGCTTTAGCCTTGCCTGGCACATCAGGACCTAAAGGAATACAGTCTTCCATTTATTTGCATTAACTAGAAAGGCATTGTGACAAGACGGAACCTTATTTTCTGCAAACACAATTTTGCAGGAGAGAAGGAAAAGGAAGAATTGAGATACCTATCTGAAGTAAATTTAACCAGATACAAGGATCCAGTTATGGCTAAATAAGTGCAAGCAATAAAGATACATGTTTTCAGAATAGTGCTTTCTTTAATAAGATCCCACATAGCCTGTTAGAAGATGAGGGCATTATAGAGGCACAGCTTCCAGCTAAGCCACTGTAATACATACCTCCACTGTCTGTGAGATTGGTTAGAGGAAGGAAAGAAAGGCAGATTACAGTGTAGTTAAGAAAACAAATTAAAACAGTAGCTTGTCTCTCTGAAGCGAACGGATTAATAGTTACACACAAACTCATCAATAATGCTAATACCTAGCAACAGATTAATGCAGTACTTTAGCCCACTTGATGTAAATGAAACCCCGGAAAACATTTAATAAAGGTGTGAATTTGATTGTGATTGCCTCTTTCCCAAGTTTGACCTTATAAATAAATTGTTCAAACCTTGAATATAATTTTTTCTGCTAGCTGGTATACCTTTAATATTTAGACAGTCCTTTTAGCCAATGTCACAATAATTTAGTTAATATCTATTTATTACTATACCTATTTATTCAAATACAAAGATTGAGCCTCTTTCCTGCTTCTTCGCATCCCAACACATACTCATTCTAAAGTGTTTCATAAATCTCCTTTTTTTTTCTCCCTCTCTAATGGTCTTCTTTGTATTCTTATATATCTAAAGGGGAAAATATAATAAAATTGAATATTATGGTTTTGGAATATAAGGAAAGGAAATTATATAAGGAAATTCTATTTTCCGTGGAAATTAAGTTGAAGAAATTTGTCTATTACATGGATGTACAAATCTGAACATTATCCAAGAAAGTAAAAATCTATATAGTGTTCTATATAGTATAGACTATACAGTTGTAATACAGTGACCCTAATCCAAATCTAGGGTAGCAAGGATTTTACATATTTTCTTTTATTTTCTTTTTTAATGTTTATTTTATATTGGAATATAGTTGATTTACAATGTTGTGTTTGTTTCAGGTGTACAGCAAAGTGATTCAGTTATGCATATGCATATATCTATTCTCTTTCAGATTCTCATACCATATAGGTTATTACAGAATAGTTACATATTTTCTTAAATTTTTTAATAACTTTTACTAATAGTCTAAAAAGCAATTTATGGATTTTACATCCTCAAAATAGCATAGTGTAGAAACAAAAATGAGAAGGTGGTTTCTACCTTTTGTTTTACATCGAATATGTTTAAACATTTATATTTTAAGGACTCGATATCTCTTACAGGAACTAGTAGCTACAAGGTGAAGTCACCATCTTGCAGCTTGACTGAAGTTTGTATGGCTTGAAGCTCAAGTCCTTTCATGTCACTTTGCCTCAGTGTCCCCATATGTGAAATGGGACTTATTATCACACCATATGCTATTAAGATTTAATAGGTATCCTTTGGATTTTATTTTGGTTGGACTCATATTTGAAGGTTACAATTTCTATTAATCTACGCTAAATCTCTGTGAAAAATTCTACTTGAAACTTTCATTGGGAAGCATAATTATCTCATGGAATAAACGTGGGATTTTAGGAATTTCTGGGCTTTAACTATCTGCAAGTATAATGCCCTAGGCAATTTTCTTCTCTCTGAGCTTCAGTTTCTTCCTTAATAATAATAATAACAACATTTGTCTCACTAGATTATTGTAAGAAATATTTGATAAATGGATGTGTAAAAATCTTTTTATAAATTGTGAAGTTGAACTACATATATATTGATATCGATCAGTAATATCACTCTCAAAATTGCCATTGCCAGGTTTTTTTGTGTGTTTTGAAAAGCAAACAAAATTTTGCATTCACATTTGAAATAACAGATTTTAAAAATGTACATTCCATGTTAGATGGTATTTATAAACACATGGCTTTCTTCTTCTCAACCATAACAATAGTTCACATGGATTTCACCTTCCCTGTCTCATAGCACAGACCCACAATGATGAAACATCACTCCTGCATTTTCTCCATTGAATTCCTGCTCTGCTTCATTTCAGTGAGATGCTTCAGAATGGGGGAAGGAGTGATGTCAGTTAAATGGAAATCAGAAAAATGTTTATCTTTTCAAAGGAGTCCTTTGTTCTTAGTAAACATCCTTCCTCTTTCTGGTCAACAGCAAAACTGGCTTCTTATCTGACACATACTTTACATCTCCATTTAGAGGTCTCCATCATTGCAAACTTAACTTGCCCACCCATTTCATAGTACAGTACAATGTTCTTGAATTCCTAAAATTGGCAAGATCTTATGGGCCTCAGGATCTATATACACATTGTTCTTTTTGCCTAAAATAATCTCATCTTTTGAGTCTTAGGTTTGATGTCACCTCATCTGAGGGAATGTCTCTGGCTACCAAATCCACAACACATTCCACCTATACTACCCTTTCCTTTTCCTTCATAGCATGGATCTCACTGTGTAATTATGTATCTGTTTATCTACTTACTTGTTGTTTGCCTCCTCCAGTTTACTGTGAACTCCATACAAGAGGGTTACCATGTCTGTTTTATTCCTCTCCATGTATCTAACAAAGTACCTGATACATAGAAGGCATTCAATAAATGCTTATTGACTAAATGAGTAAATTAATAAAAGGAACAGAGAAAATATAATTTTTAGTGTCTTGAGGAATTAGAATTTGTCCAGAGGCACCATCTCGGAAGGCTGGATTAGGTCGTTGTAATTGTTGGGTGAACATCTCCTTGTGCATCTTTTGCCAACATTTTAGCTTAGTATGCCTTAAACTTAATTCATTATTATTTCTCTACTTGCTGTACTCACCTTCTCATCCTTATGCACTGCCCAGCTCTTAAAATGGCTCCATCCACCTCCTAGTCTAAAAGTAAACTTGGGGATCATACTTAGGTCCTTCATCTTCTTCACTCTATACATCCAAATAGATTTCCTTCTCTGAACATTTCTTCTTCATTCTTATCTTACATTCATGTGTCTCTTATCTGAAAATCTGCATAACTCCTGACTAGTCCATGTCTCCAGTTCCTCCATCCTTATTTGTATGCTGCTATCTCCTATTAAACTATAAAAATCTTAAGGGCAGGGATTCTCTTAGTTATCACAGTTCATAACATAGTGACATACACATGGTCAATTCCTGCTTAGTGCTTATTTACTTACCCTAAAGTTCAGTAGTTCCTATAAGTCTTTGTAGAGCCAAGCTATAATATGTAATAATGATGAGTTATATTTGTAAAGTTGTTTACAACACATCTTCAAATCCTTTAGCTTTAATTTGGTAACCATTCAAACATCATTTAAAACCTATATTGCTGATTCTTCTGTCTCTTTCAGGCAGTCTGCTTTGAGGGTATAAATAATAGTATCTATTATTTACTTTTTAGGATTTCCATGTTATACCCTATTAAACCTTGATAAATATTCTCCCTGTGTGTTTCTAGGGAAAATAAATTGCTTTTCTGCTCAGCATTCCTTGGCCCTACACACACAAAAGAGTTAAGCATATATTTTCAGGTAGAAAAGGGAAACCTGGTGACCCAGTCACACAGACTAACGTTTTTCATCTCAGCAGCTGTGGGACTTGGCCAGCAGCGGTCCCACCTTTTGAAAAGTGATAGCCTAATCAGAGTGGAAAGAGGCAGAGGGATCAGGTTGATCAGAGGAGGCTTGTCTGTAGCATCTAATCATTTCTCTCTGCCCCAGCAAGGGGCAATGAGAGTTCATCAGGCATGCAGCCCTCATATCAAATGTTGTGGACACTTTCTTGGGGGCATTTGTGGATTTATGACTGGGCAAGCCTTTTTCTGCCTCAGCACCCTTGTCATGTTGTTTCTTCATGGTCAACATGACTGAGTTAAATGTACGAGGGTAACTTGACGGGGTCTGAAAAATAGATAAACAGACCTTGAACCTGCTGAAGAAGTTTCAAAAGTTAAAGTTATAAAGGTGCTTTATGAAAAAAAAAGTAACACAGGTATGGAGCTGGATTTAGTTCAAGAAGAAAAATCTAATTTTAGTAACAAACAGGTAGCCTGAAAATTAATGAAATCAATTTAATGAAAATTAAATTAAGGGCAGTTGTCACACATCTTGCAGGTTACCTGGAAAGGCAATAGCAATGATGTGTGCTAAATTAGATTGCTAAAAAACATGATAGGGGAGTCACTGTCTTGTGTAAGAGCCCATATATACATACATATTATATGTGTAACATTTTACAGACACTACTATAAATATCACATTCAAGGAGTGAATTTTCAAACATGTTTAGCAGTAGAATAGTTTTTCGTATGACATTTTTAATGGACGCTGAGTGTATAAAATAAATTAAAATGGAACTACTGTGGTTAAAACAATTATGGGGAAGAATCGGAAACCCCACACACTTGGCCTTCCCACCTGTCTCCCATGGTGACCCCTAAAGGTCTTCTACACAACTTGGGCTGATTTAATCAGGTACCAATACAATCTGTATACTTTAATAGTGTAAAACTTTCTAAGATGCACTTAATATAATCATGGAAACCTTATTTCATAGAGCATTAGTTACCTGTGTAAGTTATATGTCTTACCTTATTTTTGTAGCAACAAATCAGAAAGTAAATAAATATTTCACAAATGTTACTGAATTCAGAAAGGCTTTGAGGGAAATTTGACAAATGATTTTGAAGAAAATGAGGCTCATAGTGGTTTTATTCTCATAACTTTTCCTAGGAGGGCATGGGCAGTAAAGAGCAAACGATTTCTCTGCATTTGACATTAGAATTCCATTTCCTGGAACTTGCATAACAAACATATTCATCCATGTGTTAGTCATCATAAGGGTCGTGAAGAATATCAGATGTAATGACAGAGATCAGCACATTCACAACGACCTCAGATCAGAGTAGTCTGAAATTAGAAGATCAGAGAAGACCAGATCATACAGTAAGACAATGCTCTTTTTCTCAAGCCGATCAATATATTTAACTGTGTTAAAGGAATTTGCAAATATCCAAGTATACAGTTCTTTGAAAATTTTAACAAAGTAGACTTCTATTAATATTCAAATGTCTGAATGGCAAAACTGGTCATATACTTTGGACTCTAGAGGGAGGTCAGAAATCATTCTCATCACCTCCACTCCCAAAGAGAAAGAGTGAAATGGATTTCTTCTATTCGTCATGCCCCAGGCATAGAAGGATTCGTGGCCTCAGAAATCAACGTGGTACTAGGGGAAAGGAGTCAAAAGGTGGACTACTCAAGTCGATCTCCAGTCCAGACTAGCTTTCTGCTTAAAGATTCCCAAACTTACTTTGTTTTGGCACAAAGTCATGATAGAAGATTATATTCATATTTAGAAATGAAGTAGGCAATAGGTAGAGACTTCCAAGTGTAGATTCATTGCTACTATGAGAGATGCATGCCGGGTGTAAGTGGACTAGCTTCTGGCCCCAGAAACCTGGGAGAAGTAAGTGATTTGTTTAAGGTTTGCTCCTCATTTCTTTTCTCAATCACTACTATCAGTATGCTCTTTCAGGTTCCCAATAATGACAACTGCTGTATGAAATCCATGAACATTTTTGTAGACATCATGAAAATAAGAAGTAAATCCAAAAATAAGAATGTGCCAGAGTAATTATAATATTAATTATCATCATAATCCTTAATAAAAATTACAAATGTGAGTTTTCAAAATCAGTATTGAAAAGGACATGAACATTGATGACTGTTGTTTATTGAGGTAGAGTTGATTTACACTATTATGTTAGTTTCAGGTGTACAACACAGTGATGCAATATTTTTATAGATTGTACTCCATTTAAAGTTATTACAAAATAATGGCTATATTTCCCTGTGCTGTACAATATATCCCTGTTACTTATTTATTTTATACATAATAGTTTGTGTTTCTTAAACCCATACCCCTATCTCATCCCTTCCCTTTTCCTTTCTTCACTGGTAACCACTAGTTTGTTCTCTATATCTGTGAGTCTGTTTCTGTTTTGTTATATACATTGGTTTGTTTTATCTTTTAGATTCCACATATAAGTGATAACGTAGAGTAATTGTCTTTCTCTGTCTGATTTATTTCACTAAGCCTAAAACTCTCTAGGTCCATCCACGTTGTTGCAAATGGCAAAATTTCATTCTTTTTTAAACCTGAATAATATTCTACTGTAGAACTTGGGTAATATTCTACTGTAGGCACTTAGATTGCTCCCCTGTCTTGGCTATTGTACATAACGCTTCTATGAACATTGAGGTGCATGTATCTTTTCAAATTAGTGGGTTTTTTTCCCTTTGGATTTATACCCAGGAGTGGAATTGCTGGATCATATGGTAGCTCTATTTTTGATTTTTTGAGGAACCTCCATACTGTTTTCCACAGTGACTGCACCAATTTACATTCCCACCAACAGTTTATGAGGGTTCGGTTTTCTCTACATTCTCACCAACACTTGTTGCTTGTGCTCTTTTGGATGACAGCCATTTTCATAGGTGTGAGGTGATATCTCATTGTGATTTTGTTTTTCATTTCTCTGATGATTAATGATGCTGAGCATCTTTCCATGTACCTGTTAGCCGTCTGTATGCCTTCTTTGGAAAAATTTCTATTCAGTTCTTCTGCCCATTTTTTAAGTGGGTTATCTGTTTCTCTGATATTGAGTTGTATGAGTTGTTTATATATTTTGGATATTAACCCCTTATCGGTCATATCATTTGTAAATATTTTCTCCCATTCAGTAGGTTGTATTTTTGTTTTGTGAATAGTTCTCTTTGTTGTGCAAAAGTTTTTAAGTTTAATGAGGTCCCTTTTGTTTTCTTTTGCTTTTGTTTCCTTTGCCTTAGGCAGCAGACCCAAAAAAAATATTGCTGTGATCTATGTCATATAAATGTTCTGCCTGTGTTCTGCCTATGTTTTTTTCTAGGAGTTGTATGAGTTCACGTTTTACGTTTAGTTTTTTAATCCATTTTGAGTTTATTTCTGTATATGGTGCAAGGAAATTTTCTAATCTCATTCTTTTACATGTTGTTATTGTCCAGTGCTCCCAGCACCACTTATTGAAGACACTGTCTTTTGTCCATTGTATATTCTTGTCTCCTTTATCATAGAATAATTGACCACAGATATGTGGATTTATTTCTGGGATCTCTATTCTGTTTCACTGATCTATGTGTTTTGTGTGTGTGTGTGTGTGTGTGTGTGTGTGTGTGTGCGTGCCAGTACCATGCTCTTTTGATTACTATAGCTTTGTAGTATAGCCTGAAGTCAAGGAGAGTGATACCTTCAGCTTTGTTCTTTTTTCTCAAGATTGCTTTGGCAATTCAGGGATCTTTGTGGTTCTATACAAATTTTAGGATTATTCTAGTTCTGTGAAAAATATCATGGGTATTTTGATAGGGATTGTATTGAATCTCTAGATTGCCTTGTGTAGTATGGTCATTTTACAGTATTAATTCTTCCAATCTACAAATACAGTATACCTTTCCATCTGTTTTGTGTTGCCTTCAATTTCTTTCATCAGTGCCTTATAGTTTTCCGAGTACAGAGCTTTTACCTCCTTTGTGAGATTTATTCCTAGGTATTTTATTGTGTTTGATGGGATTGTTTCCTTAATTTCTCTTGTTCATGATCTTAGAGGAAATGTTTTTAGGTTTTCACTGTTTAGTATGATGTTAGCTATTGGCTTATTATATATGGCATTTATTATGTTGAGATATGTTCCCTCTATACACACTCTGTGGAGAGTTTTTAACATAAATGGATGCTGAATTTTGTCAAAAGCTTTTTCTTCCTTTATTGAGATGATGATATGATTTTTATTCCTCAATTTGTTAATGTAGTGTATCACATTGATTGATTTTTGGCTATTAAACCATCCTTGCATCCCTGGGATAAATCCAACTTGATCATGGTGTATAATTCTTTTAATGTATTGCTGGATTCAGTTTGCTAATATTTTGTTGAGGATTTTTGCACCTATGTTCATTAGTGATATCGGCCTGTAATTTCCTTTTTTTGTGTGTGATATCTCTGTCTGGTGTTGTTATCAGGGTGATGCTAACCTCGTAGAATGAGTTCAGAAACTGAACATTGATTATTCTTTTTGCTTCATAGCACTTGCTGTGAGTTTCTATTATGTGGAAACCGTTCATTTTGGGAAACACAATTGAAGTAATTTTTTAAAAAAATGAAAATAAACCTCTCCTCAAATTGATAAGCATTTGCTGTATTTTCTCTTGACATATTATTAACCTCTTCTTCCGGCATGGTTCCAGTGAGTTGCTGGTTGCAACTTCATTAAGTTGACTGAAATTCTTCTTGTAACCTGTTCACAGAAGCTTGTCATCAGTTAGTGTCAGTGCTGCCTTCTTTCTTTTTCTGTGTGGATGAGAATTAAGTAAAAATTAGGACATCTGACATAGAACATTAAAGAACCATCTGAGATTTAGGAACTCTTGGTTTCATATTCTTTCTCATGCTTTGCTGAGAAATGGCAAAGCAATTGTAGTTAAGTATTGAAATCTCATCTGAACACACTAATACAAGGTGCCCTTCCTCTGACTCCCTTTTTCAACTGAATTTAACTCTAATTCCCCCAGGCTGGGCCAGCTACCTCTTTTTTCTATTCCTTTATCCCCTAAGACTCCATCATAATGCTTTTCACATGGTCCAGGAGGTACGTGAGTATTTTTGTGGGTGGTAAATGAACCACAGATTCTGTGAAGACAGAGACCATGTAATTTTGTCACTGTAGCCACAGTATCGATCACAGCCCCTGGTCCTTTGGAGACTCTCAATTTTACATTAATATAGAAACATTAATTTTACGAATGGATAAACTCAGATCATGCCAAAAATAGCACTCTTGATAAATAAGAATGTAGATAAATTCTTTTTGGAGCAAGATAGCATGACTCCTTTATGCTTCTGCTTTTAATTAGGTAACACCCTAAAATACTGATAGGAGAGCAGGAACAGATGACACAGCTCCCCAGTTCTGTCCCTGAGAACCACTCATAAGAAAGCCAGTTCTCCTATCATTGATACCTCCTACCATCACACTCATTTATACAGATTCATTTTTTTCTTTTACAATCTGGATTTCCATATGAGAGTCAGCTCATCTAGTAAACTAATTCACAATTAATTTATGATTAATAAATATGTGGTATTACGATTAATAAATGTGTTATTAACAGAATAGCTTAATACCTAGGTCTCCTTTACTCTTGCAGAGAATACATGCATTTAAGATGACCTATAAGGCTTAATCAGAGGGAATAATCCTAACTGGAGTGTTAGGGATACAATGGCAAGAGGTTATGACTGTATCTCTACTGCTAGATTACAAAAGTAGAGGAGTTCAGTTTGAAAATGGATAAAATTTAAATGTGGAAACCCTCTCAAAATATGTAAATTATTATGTTTGACTGAGATGGGATTTCTACTAATATTTTGTGATTTTTTTGAATAACAGAACTTATAACAATGGAAAACCACTGGTTTCTTTTATATTATTTAGGTTTTTGTTAGGAGTAATAATTTTTGAGAAAACCTACTGAATTATGTTATTTTAGTGGGAACTCTCAACACTGCTCTTATTAATTAAGAATATTTGTTAATTTTTTTTTAAATGTGATTGACTTTGTAGAACCCATGTTAGTGGTATTTGGAAACTCTCTGAGACTTTCATAGGTGACCTTAAAAGGTAAAGCAATATCTTTCTGGGAATAACATCCTGGAGTAAATGAAGTAATTAAGTAAACAAACACACAAACAAATGTGTGTGTGTTTATGTGCATATGTGTTTGTGTGTGTGTAATTCTTTAACTAATAACTTGTGGCTTTCACCACCACTGAATATTCAGAGGGTTTCCATTTTTCCACTCTGGCAATGATTTGAGGGTTAATGAGACAATGGGTTATGAGTACCACTGTAGAAAGATGCTAGCTACATATAAATGATTATAATTATCCAATTTTCTGAATGTTTTCTTAATAAGCAGATGGGAAATTTCCGTTCATGGCAAGGAATTTCAAAGGCTTAATCATTTCATTTTTGTAACTATTCAAAGTTTCAAGTAGAGCTCTGCTTAGAACTCAAATCACTTTTAGAAACCATTCATATTTATTCTTCAGAGCAAAAATTAGTGAATGAATGTGAATAACTTTGGACGGTCTACACACCAAACAGCAAAGTGAAAACTTGGCAGCTGTTCAATTTATTTGATCAGTGTAGATTGTCAAATGGAATATTCATGGCCCCAAAGGGAGCCTTTAAAATTGTTTGGATTTAGATCTGCAAAGAATTGTTTTTATGTATTAATATAATATATGTGAGTCCATTCTATCAAGCCTGTGTTAAAAACAGATAATTCCTCTAGTCACTCACTCAGCCTTTTGAATAGTCAATCATTAAATCCAAAATTATTTCAATTGATATGAATATAGGGTACAATTATGTAGTGTTTTGGAGTCAGTGTATCCAGCTGTGAATAAAAACACAGAGTATAATGGAACATCTCTGCTCTAGGTTTACAAAGAAAGCAGTTATAAAGAGTAACTGAAATAGCTCCTGGAGTTTCATAGAGAGATCAAGTCCTGACAGAAGTAGTCAGAGGTGTGGCTCAGTCTCTAATTAATGACAAAGATACCCGCTCATTATCACTCCACACCAGCTCCCCCTAATAATGCAGTGATTCATCGTCAGTGAGTGAGTGGTATGTACTTACAAGCGTAACTGCCCACAGTTTAATTAATGTAGCTCCAAACTTATGTCTGGATTAGCTGTTTTATCTGTCTTTCTTCTCCAAGTACTTTCTCTGCAGCATATCACTGAGGTGGTATTAACATTCATCTGATAAAATCAAAGCATTTCCCCATAAATGTTGGACCAAAGCAAACGCAATTCACAGGAAAAGTAAAAAGGGAATTTAAATACAAATCTCATGCATAATGCTGCTAATTTGTTACAACTTGCAATAAAGCTCTTAATGAGATTTTACAGGATTGGACCTGTTTCCACTGAGAGTTTCATTAACCTCCCTGAACAAAAATTTTTCCTCTGTTTATGGCTATATACTTAGTATATTTGATTATCTATATTTCACATCTTGTAATTCAGTCTTTGAAAATTTGTTTTATCGTAAAAGTAGAAAATTCAGATGCGAATGATAAAATTGTTCTTTGTGTAATATATATATGTCTATGTCCATCTGCCTATATACCCACTTAGAAAATTATTTGGTAAAGGTAAAAGGAGGAGAACATTTTTATCAATAGCAGGGAATTTGCTGCTTCAAAGGTTGTTTCACGTGTGGAAGACAATAAGAAAATATGTTAAAAGTTGGGTGTCTGGTAGTCACAGTTTTCTGCAGTCCTATTCAGAAGTGATACACTAAATAGAGTATAAAATAATACTTTTCAGACTTTCATATGCATCTGAGTCACTTAGGCATCTTGTTAAAATTCAGATTTTGATTAGTTCAGTGTGAGCCCTGAATCTCTGCATTTCTAACCAAATCCCATAAAGGCGGCTGCTCCATAAATCAGTAGCACTTTGAGTAGTAAAAGGACTGTCTATTAAACTACTAATAGGTAGAATCACTTCCAGTTTAAAGAACAGAACATAAAGCAAATGAGTGTTATAACCAAAAATCAAAAAGTGAACAATGTCTTAAAAATACATAAGCCATTAGAAAATCCATTACATAAAAGCCTGGTTATGCATTTGTCAGGAATCTTAGCTTTGTTTATTTAAATAAGATCTCATTAATTGAATGAAAATGCCACAAAATGAAGGTATCAACTAAGTTGGGCTCCCTGATGTGAAATTCTGATAGTTACTCATATTAAAGGTAAATTGGTTTATTAAAACTGGACATTTCTATTAAAACCAAAAGCAGTCCTTGAATCAACTGTATAAATCAAAAAGCAAATGTTCAAGGGAAAACAGTAGGAGGTATGAAGCAGACATTTTAGTCCAGGTTCTGCGTGGAACCAGCTTTCTTTTTCTATAAATTGAAGATGATAAGCATCTGATCCAAATCTCCTAAATGTGTCGTGAGATCTGAATATGAAAATCCACGTGTATGCATTTTGAAATAATTTATAACTTATACCTAAAACCTTTTTAAAATTGCAAATATTATTTTCTGCTGTAGATACCAGGCCATGATATAGGCCATGCTGGTATATGTGCTAATTTACAGTGTTTGATTTTGTTTATGATCTCCAGGTTTTAACATATGTGAGGGAGAGAGCGTTCAATTTTATTTGGTAGTACACTTTCAAAAAGGCCCAGTTTCATCTGAAAATATGCTAGAGATTCTCTTGGCACAGATTCCATTTAAATGTGTGGTAACATTATTCATTCTCATTGAAAGCTGTCCCTAGAGTTCTGAGATTAAAGGAGAGAATACAGTTCCGTATCTGGATAAACAGTTACAGAAAGTGATTAAAACTTATTAGTGGTAGGTATCAGTGATTATGTTAACTGGCAGTATATATGCCATCATTTTAACCATTAGTTAAACATGGTAAGGAAATTGAGAAGGAAGCCTTAATTTAATTAATCTCAGAAATAAAAAGTTAAAAAGAATTTGCTAGCATGAAATAGGTGCCCCTGTGAAAAGAAAACTTACTGTTAGTCAATGCAGAGACTCAAAGAGAGATAAACTGTGAAAAAATCTGTGGAGTTAATTCTGTCAGGCAATGAATTTTTTTCCAAAAGTTGCAGTGTTTCTCGATGCTCTGGCTGGGATGCAGTGCTGATGTGATTTGCTGAGTCAGGGATTCCTCATGGCAGCTGTCAAGGTTGATGCGTCCTCTTTAAAGATGTCTCCTAAAACTTTGCTGTGACCCATGGCGACATTTACAGCTTTCTATGGATCACAGAAGGCATGATTAGTTTAGTTTATTCAGGTTTTGCATTAATGGAGTATGGAGTTTGTGTTTCTTGTCCAGCAAAAAAATGGGAAGAAAAATCTTCCTTGAGTTTTCCAATATTTTACTTAAAATGAAAACCCACAATGCAATCATATGCTCTCATTGCCGCTCACATTTTGCTAAGCCAGACTCTAGACAACATAGGAATCTTTCAGCATGGGTTAAATTTTGCATGACTCAGCACATCCTTATGTTAAAAGTGTTTACCTACCCACAGTTGTTTTTTAATGTCCACCATGAAGTAAATTATTTTTATGAATTTAACATGCTTATATTAAAGCTCTGCCTCACTGCTGAACTCATCTTTTAAAAGTACATGGCTAATCTTGTCTCTCGGTTTGAAGTCCTGAAGTGACTCTGCTTCCCAAAGCTTTTGAATAAAGTCAAACCTCTTTAGTGCAGCAAACAAGGTTCCTTGTCATCTGACCATGCCTGCCCCGATTTACAATCCAATTTCTTCCTTCTCACATCCTGGCTTCCAGTCATATTAACTTCTAAGGGTGGTTTCCCCAATGGCCCATTGGAGGAACCACTGTCTCAAGCCACCAGGCTTTTACACAGGCTGTGGTTTATATCTAAAAAGTTACTTTGTGTTCTTTCTCCCAAATTCCTCAAGTTCAGTTTACAAGTCATCCCCGCCAGAAGCTTTCTAAAATCCTTGTAAAGGGTAAGGAAGGTACCTCCCTGGGTAGAGTGTACATTTTTCTAGGTTTTCTAGGGACAATCCCGATTTATGTGTCTATTTTCAGCATTCTGTTTGGTTAGTACCCCCTTTCCCTCTCAATATAGTATTTATATTGTCCTGGGTTGGGTGATATGTTATGTGGCCATCCTGCTTCTAGGGCCTCCACATTCCCTTGTGCAGCAAGAAAGATGCCAAGAACATGACTGTTGTGAAGTTGGCCAGGTCTGATTTCAAAGGCTTCTACCTCTATCAACTGTGTGATGTGAACATTGGCAGTTAACTGACTCTTTTTGGCCTCAATTTCCTCCATAAAATTGGGACAATGATAACTAACTTTCAGTAGTTTGTGATTTAAATCCAGTTATGCACGCAACGCACAGAGTTTAGCGCCTGCTACATTGTAAGCTCTCAGTAAATTACAGTTGATTTTTAACTTAGTAATGACAGTGTGTTTTAATTATATAGTACCTCCTTCACTGGACCGTGAGCTTCCTAAAGACAGACTTGTGTTTATCTTTTATCTAATTTTCCTTGATGCCTAGCACAGTAGCTACCACATTATAGATTTGTAATAAATGTTTATCAAATGGATAAATGACTAGAAGAATGATTGACCAACTGACTGAGTGAATGAATGAATGACGACTTACTACCTGTCCTCAAGGGAAGAAAAGTGCTTTCACTATAAGCCATGCTATGTCAGAAGTGCCCTAATAAATCAAAGACAATGGGAACAGTGAAGAAATTGCAGTTGTTTTCATAGGGGTGATCAGGGAGTACTCACAGAGAAAAGGGTACTTGAATAGAGCTTCAACATGTAGAGAAGAAATGACATGTCAGACAAAGGGCATGATCACTATATTTTCATTGTACAGTGAATATCTTTGTGAATAATAAAAAATCAAGAGTATTTCTAAAATTGAATGCAAAAGTTCAGACTTTCCATCCTCTGAAGAGGCCTTTGTGGTCGCCATTTTTTCAATGACACAGTTATTGCTGAATGTGAATCCTCCTATGTTGATACACACTTTAAAAAATCACAGTTAGGTTTTCTTTTTCCTCTTGGTTTAAGGTTGAACATTCATGTGTATGTGTGGTGGTGGAGTGAGGTGTTCCTTTTTTCCCCCTTTGCTTTTTAATGTAATCGTCTCTTAAAACTAGAGTTAAAATTAATAAAGATCTTTTTTCTAAAATTAGAAGGATCTATTTGCTTTGACAAGTTCTAACTGTTTATAGTGTCAGATTATTTTCAAAATATTACAGATGTGGAAAAGGGGTAGAATTAGTTTTGAGTAAAATTATGGCTTGTCGGCAGATAACACAGTCAACCTTTCAAAAGCAAACACCTCTTTCCAAGTATAGTTGTTAGGAAATGAAAACCTTATTCAAATGCTAAATAAGAAAAATGAGGATAGGAATATAAACTCCTCTGGAGAAAAAAATAACAAAGAACAGTATTTTAGGCATGTTTCAAAGAGATTCCCAACTGCAGGTGCTACCTAGTTGTTGATTGGTTCATTGGATGGCCTTGATGGTGTTGACAGCCCATGAAACCGGGGAATTCAAGTTAATGGACAGCTAATAACATGACTGAATGGTGCCTGATCTATCTGAGGGTGGAAAATCAATAGTGTATTAGATTCCTCAGGAGAAGATGGGGAAGGGTAAGCAAGCTGTATTTGCCCTCATCACCATGGCCACACTAATTAAGCACTGCCTTAAGATGGAGAGGAGCCTGGAGAAATGAACTGGTAATGAGATTCAGGCTTGAAATAAATGAAGCAACTTCACCATAAGGCACACTGACAGACAATTAAACCTCTTTATCAATGCAGCTTTCATCCAGAAATAAAATCTCATATGGCTGCTATAAAATAAATGGGGGACTGGGAGGAACTGTAAATCTTTTTCTCAGCTTGCAATTGTTCTTATAACTTCCACATTGTTTTGACATTTGGGTTTATTTGCATTAGAAGTTAGTCATAATGAGTAACATTTCATTTTGCTACATAGAATTTCCTGGTGTGTCACATTTGTTGAAATGTTTCAGGAAAGGTTTTGATTAAGCATAAAACTGATTATAGATAAAAAGCAATTTCCTCAAAATTTTTTGGACTGGAAAGAGGGAATATTCTAAAGAGTAATAATTGCTGTTAGCATATCAAAAATCCTTTCAAGAATATTTCAAAGTAGTTAATTTTATAGATAAAGGCTCATTTTTGCTTATCCAAATATCACCTTTTCCTCCAGTTAAAAATTCTCTGTTGAGAAAGACCGTCACAAATAACCAGAGAACCTTCTCATCTAAATTTTTGGAACTGGAGTAGATTTTATTTTAAACACAATGATGGGAGAATGGGTTTTTATTGGCAGGTAAATGTTCTGGAGAATGGACACATATCAAATATATTAAATATAAAATATATATATATAAACCCATCAGCATTTTACAAAAATGTATGTCTTTGAATCAGAGGCCTTTTGCTGTGTTGCAGTGTATAGTGTTATGGTGAACTGCTGTACATAACATAAAAATATTATTACCTATTAGAATCACACCAAAATCCCTCATCACCGATATTCTTGAATATAATTTGTACTGTGTGGCATAGCCGTGCATTTACCTATTAAGTTTCTATACACATGTTGTAAGATTTTGAGGGGAAATGGCTAGGGCATAACAACATCTTTCCTTTTTTTTTTTTTCTTTCATGTATCCCTGATACCTAACACTGTGTACTTCACACAACTGATCTTTATCATTTTCCTTTTGCTATATATTGGTTTTTAGTAACATTTCCTAGCTTAGCTTCTGTGTAAAGGCAGAAAAATAAAAACGACTGGCTGTTTCCTCTCATGTCATAGAGTCATGATATTTCACTTTATCTTTTGTTTACTCTTACATGTTTAATACAGTTTTCCATTTCCCACTCTTTCACAATGGCTTCTCATTTCATCTTTCAGCATTACAAACTATCCTTTCTTTAAGCTTTTGTTATTTCCTTATTTCTTCTGCGGTTGTTTATTTGTCCTTCTATCCACGTTCTGTGGCTTGGCTATTTAAGCTTCAAAAACATTATAGTGATGCTTCACTCAAATTGACTGTGTGAGTTCTAGAAATATAATAATATTTCACTAGAGCTATTTTACTCAAATAGCTTTTACTGAGTATTTACTAGATATATTGCACTGTGGTATATTCGTCCAGGGATACAGATGTGTGCAGTCATTCCTTCATTTACTCAAAAAATATCTGTTGAATGTTTAGAACTCAGTGTACTGCGTGTGGCGAATACCAAGGAGCATAGCATACTGTGGATTCAAAGATAGTCTTACTAGGCATAGATTCGGCCTTTGAGTATTTATAACATTATTTTTTAATTCAACATACAATATAACATACAATCCAAGTTAGATATATTAAAATTAAATATAATCTAATTAAAAATCAAAGAAATAATACAATAAACATATTTGATGAGTTGTAGTGCTACATAAAAGCTGAGTTTTTTCTGTTTACTTACGTTGTTCTTAGGAATTAAAAGGGGTTTCAGGGAGGAAGTAGGATTTGAGTTCATTCTCGCAGATGAGTAGGCTTTTTGTAAGTGATGGAGAAGTGGAGAGATTCCCATATTCATGAAGATGTGCAAGTCAGCAGGATTAGAGTTAGTTTCTTTCGGCAGGATCATAGATTGTGTTGAGATGGGTGACATGGGTCAGATCACAGAGGATATTAAGTGCCATGCTGAGGAGTTCAGACATTATGCTGGAGCCAATGGAAATCTACCAAAGATTTCTTCTGACCAGGAAATTACATGACATTATGAGTTTTCAGGATATGGCTAGTGGTGATCATTGGAAAGAATGCACAGCATAACTGTGTGTTCTCAGATTGTAACTAGCAGCAAGAAAAGAATGAGCATTCAGAGTTCAGTGAGGAGGCTATTGCATAGATATAGGTGAAAAATAATATACACTTGTGTCTTGGCAAGTAGGGTAGAGCTAAGGCTGAAGAGCAACCGAGAGGTAGGTTAGAAAGTTTAATTCATGGAACTTAAGTTCTCGCTGGATGTGGAAGGTGCCAGAGGGGGAGGAATTGAAACTGATTGAGTTTCTAGCTTGACTGAATCAAAGGGTTTTGTTGTTGACTTAACTCAGTGACCCCAGATTATTTTCATTCTGGGAAAGTGTCTTCACCATATTGAAAGGATTGTTTTCTTTCTTGGGTATATACAGCTCTTTCTGACTCTTCAGGTATTTCCACCTTTTTAAATTTTAGCTAGTGAATTCCTGCCACTTCTCCATTAGAAAATAATAGTACAGAGGACGCTTAGGGACCCTTGGAAATGTATGTTACCAGTGATGCTGGTTTTGGAGCCATTGTATGAATGGTTACAATATCCTACGGCCGTGAAGTGTGTACTGGGCACATGGGTAAACTGCTCAAGAAGGTGGAGGCTCGGTCTTTGCCTCAAATGCTTGAACCCCTGAAAACAGTGTAATAACTACCATTGATTGGATATCTATACTGTACCTGACCCAGAGATAAGACCTTTACACAAAATATCTCATTCAGTCTTTGGTAGGAACCATTAGTCTTTTACAGATGAGTAAAATGAATTTCAAAAATATTAAATCATGTGACCAAAGTCTCACTACCAGAGTCACCGAGGAACGATTTTAACTGATGTTAGAATCTAGTCCTAGTTTAACGTTTATAAGACATTGTTAACTTTTTGAGATTAAGGAGCTCTTTCATATACGCTTTTTTCTCCAAGAACTTAGGGTTATTCTTTGTATATAATACTTTCTCAAAAATTCAAGAATGGTTACATTTTTCCATTATAAACTGAAGCTAGATTTTTTCTGTCTGATTTTTCGCTCAATATTCCTGGATATAGAAGCAAATTATAAAATTCTCTCAGACATCCATGCTCAGGCTTCCTCAACAAAATATTCTCTTCTTGTCTTTTATAATGGTTTTTAGAATTATTTTACTTCATTTCATTTATTCAAAGTGATTAATAGCCATGCATTTCTGTAACACCATAATTTTTAATTGAACATTTTATTTGAGATAATTGTAGATATACATACAGTTGTAAGAAATAATACAGAGAGGTCCCATGTTGCCTTTACCCAGTTTCCCACAATGGTAATATTTTGCAAAACTATAGTACAGTATCACAACCAGGATATTGATATTGACACGGCAAGATAAATAATAACTCCATCACCACAAGGATCTCTCATGCTTCCTTTTATAGCCACACCCACTTTCCTCCAGCTTCACCCCATCCTTAATCCTTGGCAGCCACTTCATTTCTATAATTTTATCATTTCAAGAACACTGTGTAAATGTAATCATCTGAGTAAGATTGGGGATTGGCATTTTTCACTAGGCCTAAGTCTCTGGAGATTCATCCAGGTGACATCATATATATTTATATCTATATTTTTGCATACTAAAATATAAGCAATGTCTTTAATATTGAGTGAATCTATGTAGTTTATAAATGTGAGTGTTTGATATGTTTATAGCAAAAAATGCTCTGTAAATTTTAATAGAACTGTGTGTAGAGTTGCATACTGAGTATTTTAAATAACTTTTATGCTGAATTGTCTTATTGTTTTGTTGCTAAGCTTTTAGAATTAATTGGCTTACTTGGAAAAAGAAATGGAGAACAATTAATGGTATAATATAATCTGAAACAAGTGTCTTCTAATAATTTTAAGGTAACATTATTGTACTTTATGGGTGATTTCTCCTTCTGGGGAAACTTGTAAAAATAATAACCTCCCTTATCTAAAGTTTCAAAAGTACTTTTCCCCTATGTCTATTTGCAGCCCCCTATTGAGTGGGCATTATTTCTTGTTCATCACTTTGTAGTTTGAAGTCACTGTTAGGTGCTACTGCATGGCCATTACAGCTTTTTGGAGTTGCTTCTCAATTTTTATTCTCTATGCCTAACTTACAAGGACTCCTTCCTCTTGTGTGATCATGCGCATTTTATTAAGCCACTGAATTTTCATAAACATTGTATTTGACCTACACTGTCAAAAAGGTTCTCTTTCTTTTTCTTTGATAGTATTTTTCTTTATTGCTGAACTTATGTCTTCATAAAGAAACTAACATATTAAAAAATTGTTTTATCCTTTTTATTTTGGCTCAGTTGAATTTTTATCCAGGGTGGAAAAAAGCATTAGCCATTAATATGTTGTACCTTGTTGGAATATTTGTGATAAGCAAAAATGTGAAGATATTTTAAGCATCTAAAGATTCCTTTCAGGGTTACATTTGATGTTACTCTCCAGGAACAAATCCTTTGAAATTTAAATGTGGATTCGTGTCTGCTGATGCTGTAGCATTCATGTCTGAAGTAAAATCAGAAGCTGTCCATAAGTTCCTAAACCATTTCTCGCTTGGCCAACTGAAAAGGGAGACAATGCAAAGGCCTTTTTGTGAATTAGAGCATGTTAAAGAACTGCAAAAATCTAAAACACTGCCTTCACTGAATTCTGTGAAGTGTTCCACATTTTTTGGTTTTCAGGGTGGTATACACTTGATATGTCATTTTTAGAAGTGAACATTCTACCAGTACATACTTCCCCAGACTTGTTAAAGCTTGAAACTACAGATGTTCACTTGGGTGGCTCTTCCTCAGCGAACATTTCCCTGATTTGTAGTTATTTAATTCCCTATTCCATGGGGTCCTATGCTGCATTTCCTTGTAGATTTGTACTTTCTTTTCCATATCTCTACATCCCAAATGAACTAATCACAGCATTCAGTTGGCTGTGTCTGGGTTTTATTTCTATCTAACTATTTTAAAGGGATGTTTATTTCCTGATACTTTTTTCAGGTAAGGTTAGGTATTCTTCTTGCTGTTTGGATCTAACATTCAGAAGAAAAGCATAAAAACCTGAAATCAATAGAAAACAAATATTTTATTTTTTTACTAATTGGCTTTTCAAGTATTTTTTCTTTGGGTTTAAATACATTGTGGCAATGAATGAATATTATCAAAAGAGAGCTATTATGACATAAACCTCAAGGACAATGCCTAGCACATGGTAAGTACTCCAAAAATATTCCAGTGTATGAACAAATGAATAAGAGATAAAGAATGTTTGCTTGAAGTAGACTGCCAAAAAATGTCATTTTGACCAAGGATCCTAGTCAAGGATATTATTTTTCTAACATCATGGCTCTTTGCTTAAGTTATCTGGATGAATGCTTCAATTTGTCAATATATTTTGACTATATAAACACAGAACCTTAGAACATTTTTTTTAATTAATGACCCAGGGTAAAATGTAGATGGGTTAAACAGATTTAAAGCACTAAACAAGAAATATATTATTCCAGACCTTTTCTGGCTTTTGGTAAATAGTTACTGCTGCTTTTTAAAGGTCACATTCAGAAAGACCCAAGGCAAGTGTTGAGAAATATTTATTGTCAGTCCTTCTTACACACGCTTGGGTACCACCTGGTACTGAGCAGCAGTAAATTTGTCCTCATGAATCATCCGGAGTAGATCATTTTTAAATTGTCATTTTAATTTTTTTAAAAAAAGCGTTTTAAAGGGTTGAGTTTCTGTGACTTTCTTAACTATTAGCTATTACTTTTATTAATTACTAATCGGCCAGTCTAAGAACGGAGGTACCAACTCATATTCCACAATATGGCCAGGTGAGGTAGTGAAGTTGGCAGGGGTGGGACTGTAAAGCATGCACACTCCCCAGGAAAAGCAGTAGCTGCTTCTAAGCTCTGATAGGTCATGTTTAAGACTGCAGACCAAATAGCTCCAGATCATACAATTGTTTCAGAGAAGCTGGAACTTTGAATTTTTATGTCAACTCTCCTCTCCCAATCCATAAATGTGGACAAGTATTTCCTGTGTTTTTTAACCGACTGCGATTAAAACAAATGAACTACAGGAAGGTGCAAAATACAGATGAAGCTTAACAATATATTAAATAAAAAATAGAATCCCAAAATATTTCATATAGCCTTTTTAACTTTTTGTAAAGTTAAAGTTATAAAATCTACTTTTAATGAATATGTGCATGTGCAGTAAAACTCTAGAAAAAGGAGGAAGAAAAGGAATGAATTATTAGATACATGTTATCATTAAGGTCCTGTCTTATGGATTGAATGGAGGGTTCCTGGATGCCATTACATTATTGAAAATAAAATACGAACTAAATAAATGAACACATGAACTTACTCATGAACTTAAAAGGAAAGTATGTTATAAGACAAGGGTCAAATTCTGTGCATATTAAGTCTAATTAAAAAATGTATTAGACCAAGCTAAATACATGTGCTGTTAGATCTACCAGTGAACCTAGTCCTGGAACCGCCAATTTTCAACCTAAGAGAAAAACCTAGCTAGCAAGATTATTATGTAGGTGAGAAGTTGATATGTAAGATCAACAACAGTTTAATAGAATGACTAAAGAAAGGTCACAAAGTAATATCTGAATAATTGCCAAATTAGTATATAGGCAGTTGACACTAGATCATGAATTAGGGAAATCTCTAATTGCTTAGGAAGATGTATGTATGAGGTATAAGAACCAAGTCTTAATGTATAGGTGGTTTATATGTAGGAACTTCACAAGGTCAAACTATCCAGTTGAAAAATAAAGTCACCTAGATATTGAAATAGATACATAGATAGATATTAATTTAAACTTTCTCTTACTCCATTGCCATATGTATAAATTAAAAAAACAAAAAAACTCCCTATACTTCAGAAGGCTGTTATGAATATAAGAACTAACTCCCAAAATAGAGTTTGAAGTTCATGGATACAGTCATTAAAGTAAATGTAGGAGAAATCAGTGTTATTATTGTTATTATACTGAACTAATCACTGAAATTCCTATTTCTCTCTCTTTTTTTTTTGACTCAGTGCTATTTCAGTGATGTTTTGCTAATACCACTCTGTTCTGCTCATTGTTCAATAGATCCAGGACACAGATTAACTACCCAGGTTGGATGCAGAATGTACTGTGTATCTCCAGCTGTATTGAAAAGTCATTTTAAAATGTCACTCATTACTCCTGCTTCTCTATTAAAATGATGAATTCAAACACTAGGAGACCAAAGTAAATTGATTTAAAAGTCTTTATTTATAAGCTAATACTATCACATTTTTAAGATATGTTATACTAAAATCCAAATACAATTTATTCTTTATTTTGGTCTCATTATTAATTAGTAACAATAACAGGCACAGTGATTAGCATTTAAGTAGTTATTCAGTAGTCAGTGAACAAATAAATTAATGGTTTGGCTTTTTTTCTTTTTTACTTGATCCTCAGAACAATGATACAAGCCACAAACCTTTATGGCTAAACACAAGCATGTTTGTTATTCCTGTAGAAAATGTATATAAGCATATATGCCTACATGCATATGGTATCCTCTATAATTTTTGCTTTTTCATTTTCAAGGAATATTAACATTATCATAGAACAGATACATTAGTAAGGATAGGAAAATGAGAAAAGTCAAAATAGAAATAATCCCACTACTCATACCAGATATTTAATGTTTTGTTTTTTTAATGTTCTATACCATGAGTGAATGCTTTGACATTTTTCTTCATTTGAAGGCATCACTCCTAAGAGCATCTGCTTATCAACACTCTGTAAGCTCCAAAAGACACATTTTCACATGCAAGTAGATTAGGGTATTAATTTTATATACGTTCAAAGAATTGATCTTCAAAGAATCAAACAATAACATACAGAGATTTTGAGCTCCTGATGTTTCTGAGGAAAAATGGTAAAGTGAAAGCAATGCATAAAGGATGTGTTTTATTTCCAAAGTAAGACAAAGTTTTCTGACACATATTCTTTACTATTTAAATATATTCTATTCTAGTGTTAATTAGGGGAAAGTGTCAGTAAAAAGTGATTTAAGACTTTGATTTAAAACTATGACTTTCTTTTCATTCTTGCATCCCTTAGCTAAATGAATTTAAATCCCCTTTTGTCTTGAGAACTTTGCAACAATTATTGCCATAAAAACAACTGGAGATGCTCTGTGTTGTTTTAGATCTGGTAATAGGAACTAGTGAGCTTAACTTCTACACAATTAAATAATTGGAGCTAAACTCAACCTCTCTAGGTCTGCATCCTGGCTTTGCCACTTGTTAGCTGTGTGGCCTTGGAATAATCATTTAACTACTCTGAGACTCATTTTAATTATTTAAGATATGGATACAAATAGCTCTAGTGTCATAGAGCTGTCATATAGATTTAGTAAAATGATTCTTGTATAGGTCTTAGGTGCCTAATATTTAGAAATATATTAATACTTTAAAATACTTCTGATATTTGATAAGCCTACTGTTAAATTTTTATATATCAGTAATTGTACATGGATGAATGAACTTAAATCTGAAGACCTGAAAATTTGAAGGCTCTATATCAGCCCTTTTTTATAATCACACTGTAAATGTTTGGAAAACAGGATTTATAACACCAGCTCAGACAGAACTTAACTACAGCACAGCAGAGGTAGGTGCCACTCTAATAAAGGTAATTTTTCACTTTGCCAGAAGCTCTCTTCTCTACCTTTATCTCCCCCTCCTTCTCTATTTTTAGATTGAGTGGTACAAAGATTAGCTAGAAATTTTCAACATGTTAAATGGAACTACTCTTGTGTAACAGAAATATATTTCTGCATCATATTTATTTAGGCTAAGGTACCAGTTTTTTCAGTGTTGTACATGAACAAGCTTTGGTTTTTATGCCAGCTGATCCAGCCTGCTTGTAGTTCCTTGCTGTTTTCACCTTTGTGGCTATTAGAGTATTAGAAGTATTTAGGCATTTAAGTTCTTAGAAACAGAGCTTGCAGGAACAAACATATGTCATAAACATTAAGAGGGAGACTTTATGTAGCTCATTAAAATACCAATCTATGAATATCAACTTAAAGCCCCCAGTAATATGACCGAAGTTGTAAAAATGATCTCTTCTCTCATTTTGCATAATTCTCTATTTTTAAATGGCATATAAAGAGTTTCAAAACTCCCAGGAGTGCTCTAAATATTGTAAAGTGGATGCTTCACACCAGTTTATCTGATGCCTCACTCAATGAGCCTTTCAGTTTCAACTAGATCAAGTCACAAAAATAATTACTATGTCAAAAACAACCCCAAAAATATAAACATGCTTTCTTTCCTTCAAAATCTGTTTCCTCTTAAATTACAAATTTGGTAAACATGATTTTATTCTCATACTTTCTGGTTATGTTTGTCACATTTACATTATGCTGCATAGTTTACATGCATTTCTACGTTATTTGTAAGGTGCTGTTATCATTGTCTACCTCACAGATGTACCCAGCAAACACATCTTTCTGTCGAATACTCATTTTTACCTTGGCTTGAAGGTTCCAACAATGCTTCTAGGTCTCCTCTCTCAGCGACTAGGGCCTTCCAATTTACAGTCATCTCTCACTCTCCAGATCTTGATCTCAGACCTCTACTACAAACTAGTAGGCATAATTACTCATCTGTTAAAGGCAAGGAAACTGCAGTTCAGAGTGATTTGCTCAAGATTATAAAGCCAATAAAGAGTAAAAGTTGGACAAAAACCTAGGTTTTCCAAACATTGAGAGAGACATCAGTGCTGCCTGGTTAGCAAATGACTGTTGACTACACTAACGTATAAAGTTGTTCCATGATTGTAGACTGTCTCTGTCAAAAATTATTATGATTTTTGGTTTCTCCTATTTGCAAATTAAAGTCAGCAGAGTATGGTTGATGGAATAGTACATTGAAGTTAGATTTGGTTCAAATCCTGTATGGCTGCTTGCTAACACTATGACCTTGGAAAGTGATACAATCATCCTGAGTTTACTTCTTTGCCAATGAGAAGATTAAATGAGATAACTAAAGTGCTTAGTTAAGACAGTGCTTGTCACTTAAACTCAATAAATAATAGCCATTATTTTGTAAAAATTAAAATGTGGGAAAAGAGGATTAGATATCAGACAATACCTAGCCCTGGCTAGGTATCACTAACTGCTGTGTGACCTTGGACAAAATCTTACTGTCTGGATATTGTTTTCCTCATCTGTTAAACAGATACAAAACCATATTACAGAATCCATATAAAGGTAAATGATTCATGGAGAGGTCCTTTAAGCAGAGAGCCTGGAGGTCATGGAGATAACTTTTGAATTCCTGATCCAAGAAATTAAAGGTATAAAAATGTCTAAGAATAGGTGAGAAGGGAAAGGTGGCAGGATTAACTTAGACACTGGGCAGAGATAAAGGAAGCCTGGGGCTATTCTTCCATCTTAGAAGATATAATAAAAAAGACAAAGCCCTAGAGTTTAAAAGCTTGGTCTGTAATTTCTCCTCTACCACTAATTTGCTATGGAGCCTTAAAACTGTCATTTACCTCCTCTGATCTTCAAAACCCTATCTGCTTAATTAAGATGTGGAACTGGATGACATGTGACTGTGGTCACCTCCAGCACTAAGGTTCTGTGTGTCTATACACTAGGTGACAGCATCATAAAATATATTCCACTAAATACTTAATATTTTCAATATTCTACTGATGTTTTAGGGTGAGAGAATGAGATGTTCCCATAGGGAGTTCTGTATATGCCATCTACCTCCTAAAAGTTCATAAAAGAAAATTTTCTTGGAATATTAAACATCTAGGAAATCAGCATAGAAGGAAAACAATCAACCTTTCAATTTACAAGCTTAGTAGCCTCCACGGAACTTGTATTATCACTTTTATAAATGTTGCACTAGATAATATACGAGCTTTAGAAAATACAGAGGTTTAGTCAAAAGGAAGAGATTTTTATCATTATCACCATCATCACTACCACCATCATTGTCAACAGCATCAACATTACTACCTTACATTTATGAACACCAGTTCTATATACTGCAAAATGGATTGTGACATGAACAATTTTGGTTACTCACAGGCTAAAATAGCATTTGGAAACTGTATGCTCACATTTCAGAAAGCTGAATGTTGATTTTGGACTTCAGTATTAACTTGGTGCATGTTTAGAATTCAAATATTCTTAGATAATGGCAATTGAAATAGAACACATAGGAGCCATGTTCCAGTTAAATTTCATTTCAGTCCTGAATGACTTTCACTTATAATATTTTCTCACTTCTTAGAAGTAACAGAATGATGCATGTAAAGAGAGTTCTATTCCATAGAGGGAGAAAGTATAAGCTGGCTTTAACAGCCAGCCTTATAATTTAATAATACACAGTCTCCAAAGCACTTTTACATCTACTATTTTATTTGGTATTTGTAACAATCATATAATAGTAAGATTAGAAGATATTATTTCATCCATTTTATGAACAAAGTAAGAATAAAAGGTGAAGTCACTTCTTCAAGGGTGGAAACCATTTTGAATTTTAATGATCATTATTGTTTAACTTTATTTTGTTTTGCTTCCATTCCCTTCAATTATATTACCATTTGTATTAGATATTTATCCAAAAAGCTGGTTTATGTGAAAGAATGAAGATTGCACATAACAGATCAATGTTTCTCAAGTTGTTTTGTCATAGCACACAAAGAAAATGACTGGGATAACTGAGCCAGCCTGCTTATGGCTGGTGAGGAATGGGCCATGAGGGTTGCTAGAGGCAATACCTAATACACCTGCAACCTCTGCAACACCCCATTGTGAGGCTGCCCCCCAGCTGAGAAGCTCTGAAACCCATAAAAATATATGATTGATTTATCCAAAGAATAGAAGGAAACTCTGTTACTTTCATTTTCCTAAGTCATTTTTTCTGTTGCCCATTACAAATCCTTTATTAAACATATAATCTTGGGACTTCCCCGGTGGCGCAATGGTTAAGAATCCACCTGCCAATGCAGGGGACACGGGTTCGAGCCCTGGCCAGGGAAAATCCCACATGCCGTGGAGCAACTAAGCCCGTGCTCCATAACTACTGAGCCTGTGCTCTAGAGCCTGCAAGCCACAACTACTGAGCCCGCGTGCTGAAACTACTGAAGCCCGCACGCCTAGAGCCTGTGCTCCGCAACAAGAGAAGCCACTGCAATGAGAAGCCCGCGCACCACAACTAAGAGTAGCCCCTGCTCGCTGCAACTAGAGAAAGCCTGCGTGCAGCAACAAAGACCCAACGCAGCCAAGAATAAATAAATAAATGAATTAATTTTTAAAAACATATAATCTTAACAGACATTCAAGTCCAATACTCTGTTTCAGGATCTGAATCTAATCTGTTTTCAAAGAGAACAAAGAAACGTTATGGGTAGGGGATAAATTTGCGTAACAAGGAGGTTTATTTTTTTTTTTGCTAATTAGGGTCATGTCATGAATACTTATTTTTTGTTGATTTTTCATCTACCTTTAAAATAGCTAATTTTTCTTTTTTTTAATTATTTTTCTTTTTAAAATTCATAAATTGTTTGAGCCACTACCATTTAGCACTGCTGAGGGTTGTTTTTACAGGGAGGAAGGGAATAGTATATATTTTCTCCAAATTTCTCTCATGACCCTAATCACTTTCTTAGTATTATACTTATTTGTAGGCATTTAACTTGTTTTCCTAGAGGGAGCATACATGCCTGCTTAAGTTTCAGAGCCGTCAGAGAGCTTACTGTAATATATTGCATGTAGCATCGTAACACCACAACAAAAGCCATCCATTTTCTATACACTTAATTGGGCACCTACTATGAACCCTATTGTATGCAGACACTAGGAATTAAAAATAAATAAATGAAGATGTATTTAGGGGGTACATAATTTAGCGATAAAAGCTAAAGTTATACAACAGTTTCATTCAATACATTATAATAAGTGCTAAGGTTTACATTTTTAAAAGCATCCTTTATTCACTTGTAGTGGACAAGGAGCTAAGTCAGGAAACATTTCATGAAAGAGTAAAATCCTAAAGTTATTCTTGATGGATTCTTATGTTCAGTGAGACCATGGAAGTGATATGGGAGTAGAAAGAAGGCTCTCTCTAGCATTTGCCTACCAATGGGATCAAAAAGAGACACAGAAAAATCTAAGCATTTGGCAGGATCTGGGAAGAAGTTATGTACAAGTGGAGTGTAAAGTAAGGTACCGGTGGGTTTGTGTTCCATACTAAAGGCAATAGTGTGCCTTTTCCTGTTAACACCCCTAGCTTATATAGGTTGCATAGTTGGATGTGAGCTCTACCTAATGTTGTCCATAATCTCTAGTAAATAACCCTGTGTACTCTCAATATTCTTCTCTGTAATCTTTTTAAAGGTGATAATAATTGATATTCCAACTCTAGCTAAGGCAGAGGAACTAGGGGAAAAATCACTGGAATATCTTATTTGTTCATGGTTAGAATATGTGTGATTCAATTAAAATAAAATTCATACAAAAGTAATACATGTCTGTTATGAAATGTCAAATAATACTAAGGCTTTTAGAGTAAAAGCTGAATATCTTTCTTCATCCACAACTCATCATCCCACAGAAATAAGCCACCATTGAGTGTTTTGTATGTGTATTTCCAGACCCATTTCTATTCTTTTCTAAATGTGCATGTTTCTTAACATTATAAGTGCAATCATTATATAATGTGCTTTCTTCATTTTGTTTCATTTTCATTTAGTAATATGCCGTAGACAACTTTCCCTACAATACGTATAAGTTTCCTTCATTCTTTTTAATCACTCCAAAGTACTCCATAGCTTGGATTTACTGTAATATTTTTTAAATCCCCCCATCTTAAAATTTTGTGCAAACTCATTAAACTAGACAATGTTGTATTTCACATAGATCTATGAAAGCTTTGCCATATACCCAATTATTCTGTGGACTTATATCAGGACCCTCTTGTTCCATACCACATGCTCTTGCTAGGGGCTCTAAAATTGCTTCAACACAATTGTTTCTTCCTGGAATGACTGCAAGATTACTATATGACTTACTTAGACATCAAGCTCTCAGGTGGTAGCAGGCTTTTTTTGACTAAGAAAGTGTTCCAGGAATATTTGCCAAGGACTCATCACTCTAAGATTACTTTATCTAGATCAGAATTTCCCGAACTGTGTTCTATGGAATACCAGTGTATCTCCAATAGGCATTCAACCAAAAGGAATTGCTTTGTCATATAATACAGTTTTACAGTAGTTTCCCATGGAGATTCACAATGCACCAACTTCTATTAAAGGTCAGGAAGTTCCTATAGTAAAAAAAAACACTTATATTTGCTTAATTTAGGATTTCTTAATATGAATGCTGAATGCTTTTTAAAGTAATAGCTGTATCTCATGAAATACCGGTATGCACAGTTTGAGAACCACTGGTCCAGATGCCTAGATACTTCACAAAATGTCCATTAACATTAAAAATAACAAATATTAACAAATTAAATACAAAATATCATAAAATAATAGAGCTAGAAATATCTTTAGAAATAGGTGTTAGGTTGTTGTGAGGATTAAATGAGATGATAATATGAAACATCAGGGCATCAAGCACATAGCAAGCGTTCAAAAAATGCTAAGTCTTGTCATTATTAGTTCCCTCTATCTGGTCATCCCATTGGTTCATTTAGTAATTTAACTCTCTAGAAAATATTTACCAGAGATCCACTTTGCCTTCCTAAGGAATACAGATTTTACCCTGTGGCACTGAGTAACAATTAGAGATTTTAAAGCAGGATATGACACGGTCATGTTTGAGTTTTAGAAAAATCTCTCTCTCTGCACTGTGGAGGTTACATTGACAGAGGAGAGTTAAACCCCCAAAAGGTAAAGTTTTAATCCTCAAAAATAGAAAGTTTCTTGGGCAAGTTATTACAACTTATAAGTGCTAGAACAAAGACTAGAACCCAGATCTACTTCAGTCCAAATCCAGGCTTCACTCAACACTACTCTGCTGGCTGTGTTCCCAGCTATCAGTAAAATAAGGCCCAGCAGTCATTATTTGACCCGCAGTATATCTGAATCTGCAGGGCAATAGGCTTTGTTGTTAGCGATTCACTTCAGTGACTTAATAGCTTGCAGTTTTCAAGTCTCTGTAACTTATACACTAGGAAGTACCTTAGAGCCATAGAAATTCAAGTTCAACTTGAATGATACCTTTAGAGTCAACTGGGTAGCCTTGAGTGTGAACTATAGTTGGTAAAACATGGAGGGTTCAGGCCAAGTACATATGCTCATTATTTCTGCTGCTCTGGAGCAGTGACTAGCAACAGCATTTGAAAGAACAAAAGCAGTGAGTTCTGTCTGAGAGCCACTTGACCTTTTCAACTCTACTTGACCTCCACTCTGCCCACAGTTCCAAAGTGGAATGAGTGTGCCTGAGAGTGCTATTGTCTATGGCAGCATGTTATTTTGAGATTACTGACCGTACACATTTCCATCCAATAGGATGACCTGTGCTTTATGTGAAAAGATTGTCTGTGGAGCACAGGGCAACATTGCCACATTGGTCCACATATGTATTCTGGACAAGTTGGCAAGTGTATGAAATTAGCTAATTCAATCAGCGATTGGGTCTTAAGCTTCAAGTCACCATGTAAACTAGTTCTAAAGTAGGCTTTCAGAAGTCTACTGAGAAGATGGCGGAGTAGAAGGACATGTGCTCACTCCCTCTTGCGAGAGCACTGAAATCACAACCAACTGCTGAACAATCATTGACAGGAAGACACTGGAACTCACCAAAAAAATACCCCACATCCAAAGACAAAGGAGAAGCCACAGTGAGATGGTAGGAGGGACGCAATCACAATAAAATCAAATCCCATAATTACTGGGTGGGTGACTCACAAACTGGAGAACAATTATACCACAGAACTCCACCCACTGGAGTGAAGGCTCTGAGCCCCACATCAGGCTTCCCAAGCTGGGGGGGGTCCAGCAATGAGAGGGGGAATCCCCAGAGAATCTCCTGCTGCCTCTGCAGGAGACCGTGGCTCACCGTAGGGACAAGCACACTGGCAGCAGCAGTTCTGGGAAGTACGCCTTTGCATTAGCCCTCCCAGAGTCCACCATTAGCCCCACCAAAGAGCCTGTAGCCTCCAGTGCTGGGTCGCCTCAGGCCAAACAACCAACAGGGAGGGAACTCAGCCCCACCCATCAACAGACAAGCAGATTAAAGATTTACTGAGCTCTGCCCACCAGAGCAACACACAACTCTACCCACCACCAGTCCCTCCCATCAGGAAGCTTGCACAAGCCTCTTAGATAGCCTCATCCACCAGAGGGCAGACAGCAGAAGCAAGAAGGCCTATAACCCTGCAGCCTGTGGAACGAAAATCACACAGAAAGATAGACAAAATGAAAAGGAAGAGGTCTCTGTACCAGATGAAGGAACAAGATAAACCCCAGAAAAACAACTAAATGAAATGGAGATAGGCAGCCTTCCAGAAAAAGAATTCAGAATAATGATAGTGAAGATGATCTAGGAACTCAGAAAAAGAATGGAAGCAAAGATCGAGAACATGCAAAAAATGTTTAACAGAGACCTGGAAGAATTAAGGAACAAACACCTATGCTTCCTCTTGGAAGAGTGGTTGCAGCAGCGATGCTTCAGGCCCGATTCAGCCATTCTCGAAGCTGCTCCAGACACTCAGGGCTTACCAGCCCATCATAGCTGGACCTGAGCTGAGTCCCCTGACACACTTGAGATGCCGTATGTGAGCTGCCCTATGGAGAGGTCCCTGTGGCAAAGAACTGAAGCGAGCTGCTCATTCACAGTCCTTGAGAAACTGACGCTGTCAGTCCAACAGCCCTCAAAGAACTGAATCCTGCCTGCAACCATATAGCAGCTTGCAAGCAGATCCTCCCCCAGTGGAGCCTTAAGCCATGTGGCTGACAGGATCTTGGTGCTCCGGCCGGGTGTCAGGCCTGTGCCTCTGAATTGGGAGAGCCGAGTTCAGGACATTGGTCCACCAGAGACCTCCTGGCTTCACATAATATCAAACAGCAAAAGCTCACCCAGAGATCTCCAACTCAACACTAAGACCCAACTCCATTCAATGACCAGCAACATACAGTGCTGGACACCCTATGCCAAACAACTAGCAAGACAAAAACACAGCCTCATCCATTAGCACAGAGGCTGCCTAAAATCATAATAAGGTCACAGATTCCAGAAAACACACCATCAGATGCGGTCCTGCCCACCAGAAAGACAAGATCCAGCCTCATCCACCAGAACACAGGCAACAGTCCCATCCACCAGCAACCCTACACAGCCCACTGAACCAACCTTAGCCACTGGGGGCAGACACCAAAAACAACGGGAACTACAAACTTGCAGCCTGCGAAAAGAGGACCCCAAACACAGTAAGTTAAGCAAAATGAGAAGACAGAGAAATATGCAGCAGATAAAGGAGCAAGGTAAAAACCAAGCAGACCAAACACATGAAGAGGAAATAGGCAGTCTACCTGAAAAATAATTCAGAGTAATAATAGTAAAGACAATCCAAAATCTTGGAAATAGAATGGAGAAATTACAAGCAACGTTTAACAAGTACCTAGAAGAAATAAAGAGCAAACAAGCAATGATAAACAACACAATAAATGAAATTTAAAATTCTCTAGATGGGATCAATAGCAGAAGAACTGAGGCAGAAGAATGGATAATGACCTGGAAGATAAAATAGTGGAAATAACTACCGCAGAGCAGAATAAAGAGAAAAGAAGCAAAAGAATTGAGGACAGTCTCAGAGACCTCTGGGACAACATTAAACACACCAATATTTGAATATAGGGGTCGCAGAAGAAGAAGAGAAAAAGAAAGGGACTGGGAAAATATTTGAAGAGATTATAGTTGAAAACAACCTTAATATGGGAAAGGAAATAATCATGTCCAGGAAGCACAGAGAGTCCCATACAGGATAAATCCAAGGAGAAACATGCCAAGACACATATTAATTAAACTATCAAAAATTAAATACAAAGAAAAAGTATTAAAAGCAGCAAGGGAAAAGCAACAAATAACACACAAGGGAATCCCCATAAGGTTAACAGCTGATCTTTCAGCAGAAACTCTGCAAGCCAGAATGGAGTGGCAGGACATTTTTAAAGTGATGAAAGGGAAAAACCTACAACCAAGATTACTCGATGCAGCAAGGATCTCATTCAGATTCGATGGAGAAATTAAAACCTTTACAGACAAACAAAAGTTAAGAGAATACAGCACCACCAAACCAACTTTACAGCAAGTGCTAAAGGAACTTCTCTAGGCAGAAAACACGAGAGAAGGAAAAGAACTACAGTAACAAACCCAAAACAGTTAAGAAAATGGTAATAGGAATATACATATCAATAACTACCTTAAATGTAAATGGATTAAATGCTCCAACCAAAAGACATAGACTGGCTGAATGGACACAAAAACAAGACCCATATATATGCTGCCTACAAGAGACCCACTTCAGACCTAGGGACACATACAGACTGAAAGTGAGGGGTTAAAAAAAGATATTCCAGAAAATGGAAATCAAAAGAAAGCCAGAGTAGCAATACTTATATCAGACAAAATAGACTTTTAAAATAAAGACTATTACAAGAGACAAAGAGGGACACTACATAATGATCAAGGGATCAATCCAAGAAGAAGATATAACAATTGTAAATATTTATGCACCCAACATAGGGCTAACTCAATAAATAAGGCAAATGCTAACAGCCATAAAAGGGGAAATTGACAATAACACGTTCATTGTAGGGGACTTTAACACCTCACTTTCACCAATGGACAGAACATCCAAAATGAAAATAAATAAGGAAACACAAGCTTTCAATGATACATTAAAGAAGATGGACTTAATTGATATTTTTAGGACATTCCATCCAAAAACAGCAGAATACACTTTCTTCTCAAGTGCTTATGGAACATTCTCCAGGAAGGATCATGTCTTGGGTCACAAATCAAGCTTTGGTAAATTTAAGAAAATTGAAATCGTATCAAGTATCTTTTCTAACCACAAGGCTATGAGACTAGATATCAATTACAGGAAAAAATCTGTAAAAAATACAAACCTATGGAAACTAAACAATACACTACTAAATGACCAAGAGATCACTGAAGAAATCAAAGAGGAAATCAGAAAATACCTAGAAACAAATGAAAAAGAAAAGCACGATGCCCCAAAATCTATGGGATGCAGGAAAAGCAGTTCTAAGAGAGACGTTTATAGCAATACAATCCTACCTCAAGAAACAAGAAACATCTCAAATAAACCTAATCTTACACCTAAAGCAATTAGAGAAAGAAGAACAAAAAAACCCCAAAGTTAGCAGAAGGAAAGAAATCATAAAGATCAGATCAGAAATAAATGAAAAAGAAATGAAGGAGTGCTTCCCTGGTGGTGCAGTGGTTGAGAATCCGCCTGCCAATGCAGGGGACGTGGGTTTGTGCCCCTGTCCAGGAAGATCCCACATGCCACAGAGCAGCTAGGCCCGTGAGCCATGGCCACTGATCCTGCGCTTCTGGAGCCTGTGCTCTGCAATGGGAGAGGCCACAACAGTGAGAGGCCGGTGTACTGCAAAAAAAAAAAAAAAAAAAAAAAAAAAATGAAGGAAACAATAGCAAAGATCAATAAAACTAAAAGCTGGTTCTTTGAGAAGATAAAGAAAATTGATAAACCATTAGCCAGACTCATCAAGAAAAACAGGGCGGGGACTCAAATCAATAAAATTAGAAATGAAAAAGGAGAAGTAACAACTGACACTGTAGAAATACAAAGGATCGTGAGAGTATACTGCAAGCAGCTATATGCCAATAAAATGGACAACCTGGAAGAAATGGACAGATTCTTAGAAAAGCACAACCTTCTGAGACTGAACCAGGAAGAAATAGAAAATATAAACAGACCAATCACAAGCACTGAAATTGAGACTGTGATTAAAAATTTTGGGGCTTCCCTGGTGGCACAGTGGTTGAGAGTCCGCCTGCCGATGCAAGGGACATGGGTCCATGCCCCAGTCTGGGAAGATCCCACATGCCGCAGAGCGGCTGGGCCCGTAAGCCAAGGCCGCTGAGCCTGCACGTCTGGAGCCTGTGCACTGCAATGGGAGAGGCCACAACAGTGGGAGGCCCGCATACTGCAAAAAAAAAAAAAAAAAACTTTGCAACAAACAAAAGTCCAGGAGCAGATAGCTTGACAGATGAATTCTATCAAACATTTAGAGAAGAACTAACACCCATCCTTCTCAAACTCTTCCAGAAAATTGTAGAGGACAGAACACTCCCAAACTCATTTTATGAGGCCATCATCACCCTGAAACCAGAAGCAGACAAAGATACTGCCAAAAAGGAAAATTACAGACCAGTATCACTGATGAATATAGATACAGAAATCCTCAACAAAATACTAGCAAACAGAATCCAACAACACATTAAAAAGATCATACACCATGATCAAGTGGGATTTATCCCAGGGATGCAAGGATTCTTCAGTATACTCAGATCAATCAATGTGATACACCATATTAACAAATTGAAGTATAAAAGCCATATGATCATCTCAATAGATGCAGAAAAAGCTTTTGACAAAATTCAAAACCCATTTATAATAAAAACTCTCCAGAAAGTGGACATAGAGGTAACCTACCTCAATATAATAAAGGCCATAGATGACAAACCCACAGCAAACATCATTCTCAGTGGTGAAAAACTGAAAGCATTTCCTCTAAATCAGGAATAAGACAGGGATGTCCACTCTCACCACTATTATTCAACATAGTTCTGGAAGTCCTAGCCACAGGCAATCAGAGAAGAAAAAGAAATAAAAGGAACCCAAATTGGAAAAGAAGAACTAAAAGTGTCACTGTTTGCAGATGACGTGATACTAGTCATAAAGAATCCTAAGGATTCCACCAGAAAACTACTAGAGCTAATCAATGAATTTGGTAAATTTGCAGGATACAAAATTAATGCACAGAAATCTCTTGCATTCCTATACACTAACAATGAAAGATCCGAAAGAGAATTTAAGGAAACAATCCCATTCACCATTGCAACAAAAAGAATAAAATACCTAGGAATCAACCTACCTAAGGAGGTAAAAGACCTGTACTCAGAAAACTATAAGACACTGATGAAAGCAATCAAAGATGACAGAAACACATGAAGAGATATACCCTGTTCTTGGAAGAGTCAATAGTGTGAAAATGACTATACTACCCAAGGCAATCTACAGATTCGATGCAATCCCTATGAAACTACCAGTGACATTTTTTACAGAACTAGAACCAAAAATCCTAAAATCTGTATGGAGACACAAAAGACCCTGAAGAGCTAAAGCAATCTTGAGGGAAAAAAACGGAGTTGGAGGAATCAGACTCCCTGACTTCAGACTATACTACAAAGCTACAGTAATCAAGACAATATGGTACTGGCACAAAAACAGAAATATAGATCAATGGAACAGGATAGAAAGCCTAGAGATAACCCAGGCACCTGTGGTCACCTTATCTTTGACAAAGGAGGTAAGAATATACAATGGAGAAAATGCAGCCTCTTCACTAAATGGTGCTGGGGAAACTGGACAGCTATATGTAAAAAGAATGAAATTAGAACACTCCCTAATACCATACACAAAAATAAACTCAAAATGAATTAAAGACCTAAATGTAAGGCCAGACACTATAAAACTCTTAGAGGAAAACATAGGAAGAACACTCTTTGACATAAATCACAGGAAGATCATTTTTGACCCACCTCCTACAATAATGGAAATAAAAACAAAAATAAACAAATGGGACCTAGTGAAACTTAAAAGATTTTGCACAGCAAAGGAAACTATAAACAAGATGAAAAGACAGCCCTCAGAATGGGGGAAAATATTGGGAACAAATCAATGGACAAGGGATTAATCTCTAAAATATATTAACAGCTCATGCAGCTCAATATCAATAAAACAAACAACCCAATCCAAAAATGGGCAGAAGATCTAAATAGACATTTTTCCAAAGAAGACATACAGATGGCCAAGAAGCAGATGAAAAGGTGCTCAACATCACTAATTATTAGAGAAATACAAATCAAAACTACAGTGAGGTATCACCTCCTACCAGTTAGAATGGGCATCATCAGAAAATCTAGAAACAACAAATGCTGGAGAGGGTGTGGAGAAAAGTGAACCCTCTTGCACTGTTGGTGGGAATGTAAATTGATAACAGCCACTGTGGAGAACAGTATGGAGGTTCCTTAAAAAACTAAAAATAGAACTACCATATGACCCAGCAATCCCACTACTGGGCATATACCCAGAGAAAACCATAACTCAAAAAGACACACGCACCCCAGTGTTCATTGCAGCACTATTTACAATAGCCAGGTCATGGAAGCCACCTAAATGCCCACTGACAGGTGAATGGATAAATTAGATGTGGTACATATATACAATGGAATATTACTCAGCCATAAAAAGGAACAAAATTGAGTCATTTGTAGAGACGTGGATGGACCTAGAGACTGTCATACAGAATGAAGTAAGTCAAAAAGAGAAAAACAAATATATATTAACGCATATATGTGGAATTTAGAAAAATGATACAGATGAACCAGTTTGCAAGGCAGAAATAGAGACAAAGATTTAGAGAACAAATGCATGGACACCAAGCGGGGAAAGCAGAAGTGGTGGTAGTGGTGGTGGGATGAATTGGGAAATTGTGATTGACATATATACACTAATATGTATAAAATAGATAACTAATATGAACCTGTTGTATTTCAAAAAACAAAATAAAATTTAAAAAAATTAAAGTAGGCTTTCAGCACAGGAACGTGTTTTTAAAAAACTTTTTAAGCTTTGCTTCATAGCTATGTTAATAAAATTTAGTCTAATAGATTCATTTCTGGATGTTCAAATCTCCAATATTACCATGGAATTTTCCATCAAATATAAACAACTAGTTTTCACTTTTAAACTTCAACACCTTCAGGATCTATACACCCATCTGTTAAAGCACCCATCATTTCAGGTACATGGAATTTTATGGGGACAAAGTCATAGCTTAGGATGTACTACTAGAGCATGTTTCTAATTTCTTTTCTTTGTAGAACTGAACTTACATGAGTATAAATATGAGAAACTGAACTCACTATTCTTACACTTGTCAGTTTCTTTTTTAAATCAAGCAGACTTTACTGCTTCTAATTTACACCCACACTCTCCTCCATCTATTCTTTTACCCTATTTCATATATGTGGAAAATTTTCCCATCTTTCACAAGTAAAGACTTCTCTTTTTCCTCTTCGAAATCCCTTTACCTGTGGACTGGCTCTTAATCATGCTGCCTTGAAGTGTCCTGTGGAATAAAGGAAATAGATGAAAAGAAAAATGAGTAAACGTTTTTCCCAAGCCCAGTCATACTGTCTATTTTCAGTATCCATAAAAACATAGCAATCTGTGTAATGCTGTCTGCATCTAATTGTTTTTTCTCTTTCCGGAGGTAACCTTGAGAGAAAAATTTTTTTCACCTAAAACTTTAACCCATTTTGAAAACTGTCTTTCTGCATGTTCTATAAGAGCTTGAGCATGAAGGAAAGGCTTGATAACCATAAAATAAAAATAGCAGGGTTGTACAAAAGAGATGTAACCTTGCCGCATTCTTTCTTGCTTTAACTGAAAGAAGGTTGTGCCCTCTGTTAGCTGAAAATCCACCAGGATCCCTTAGTCTTTTATTATCTTCTACCTAGAGGGGGAGATTATTTTTTTCTACCTCTCTGATGACATTTTCAAAATAATCCTTGTTCTATAATAACCTCTTCAGGGAGAAGGAAAGAATGCAATTTATGACATCCCCATGATTATCGTGTGGCAAATTTGCCCTTCAGATTCAGCAATGACATTGTTTTTAAGCCAAAACCTAGAGCTAGGTCTCCTAAAGCAAAGATTGCTTGCCCTGGCTTCTCTGTCACACGGAAAATCATGCCTAGCCTTGCTTAGTTTATGGTTTTTAAATAACAGAGAGAAGAGAGATTTCTCTTCTTTTTTTATAGCTGGATCTGCCATGCTTACACATGGCATGCTTACATGTTGGTAGATTCTGTAGTCACAGATGTACCAAAAAATTTTGTTTCAGCAGCATGTTATTTAAAAACAAAGACAAAAATAAAAGATACACAAATCAATGAATACATATCCCATCCTTCAAATAAATAAGGAGGAACCTTTTTAAGATGGTAAGCATATATTCAAATATTCACGGATATTTGAGCATAATTTGGAGCCACCAAGAATGGGGATGCCAAATGCTACCCGTTATGCATTTAGGTAGTTGGTAAGTATAACCATAGATGTTTAATCTGAGATAAATTCACCTAACCTGAGGTGCTCTGGTGTTGACTCTAACTGTAAGGGAAAACTAGATTTTTCTTCTTTTTTCTCATGACACCAGATGTGTGGGGATTTTTCTACATCAAGCAATTCTTTATTTCTCAGCAGACAACAACTGGGTGTCCTACAAAGTTAATTCTGATACTGTCTACCTGCAGATAGCATCAAATCCCTCAGATTAAGGGCTCAATCCCATAAGACTGCCCCCACTGTGGATGCCAATCTCAAATTCAGGTTGTCATGGATACTTCTGACCAATCAGCTGTAATTCTGAGTTCCCACAGTCCACCTCCACAGGTTTGATAATGTACTAGAATGGCTCACAGAACTCAGAGAAACATTTACTTTCATTAACTGATTTATTATAAAAGGAAACTACCTAGAAACAGCCAGATGGAAGATGTGCATATGGCAAGGCATGGGAGAGAAGACGTGGAGCTTCCTTGCTATGTCTGGGTGCACACCGTCCCAGCACTTCCACATATTCACTAACCCAGAAGCTCATCAAATCTGCTTGTTCAAGAGTTTTTCTAGAGCTCAAATCTCCAGCCTTCTCTGCCCTCCTCCCTTCCTGGAGGCAGTGGGTGGGGCTGAGAACCTCTCCAGTCACTTGGTCTTTCCCATGACCAGCCCCATCCTGAGGCTATCTAGGGACCCTACCCTGTCACCTCATTAGCATAAATTCAGCTGTGCTCAAAGGGCTCCTTATGAATAACAAAAGACACTCCTATCACTAAGGAAATTCCAAAGGTTTCAGAAGCTCTGTCCTAGGAATCAGAAACAATGATCAAATATATTTCTTAATATACCACACCAGCTCACCAGGATTCATAACTGGGGACCCCAAGGCAAAGAGAAAGCCATTTGCAGGTAGGTTTTGAAGATGAAAATCAGTGGCAAAGGCAGAAAAATTATGGTCACCTGAACATTGGGATTCGTTGCTGATGAATTACAGGAGATAGAGAGCAGAGAGCTCCTGTACCTGGTGTGGTGGTCAAAGATTTCCGCTCATGGGCAATCAGTGCTGAGTTTGTTGTCAAGTGGCTGTGTTGTTTTGTTTGCAGGTCTATCTTGAGATCTCTACTCTAGTTTAAAAATTTTTCCTTCACAGCCTCCTCATTCTTATAGTGCTTTTCTCACCTTCTTGCCTCATAGAGTCATAAATATATATATTTTTTCTTCCAAGCTGTTATAAGTTTATTTTTTCTTTCTGTAAAAAATTTTCCTAGAATGACTCTCTTCCATCTATTCCCATTGTCATTACTGAAGCTCTTGCTTCCATGCCTTATGCATGGTTGAATATCATAGCCAGAACCCATCTGACCCATCCTGCCTATACCTGCTGTTATTTCCTAATGCCTCCTGCACTAATCAACACTTCTGCTTGGCTTTTAAAATCTGTAATATATACTATGTGCTTTAATTTCCTTCTCCTCCCATATACTTTGGCCCATCTTAAGTCTTACCTGTTTTATGAAACATTATGCTATGGACTGAATTGTATTCACCTAAAATTCGTATGTTGAAATCCTAACCCTCAGTGTGATTATATCTGGAGATACGGTCTTTAAAAGGTAATCAAGATTAAATGACCTATATGGGAAAAGAATCTAAAAAGTGGATATATGTATATGTATAAATGATTCACTTTGCCATACACCTGAAACTAACACAACATCGTAAATCAACTAAACTTCAATAAAAATTTTAAAAAAAGATTAAATCAGGTCATAAGAATTCATCCTAATCCAATAGGATTGGAACCCTGTAAGAAGAGGAAGAGATCTCTCTCTCTCTCTCTCTCTCTGACATGTGGGGACAAAGCAAAAAGGTGACCATCTTCAAGCCAGGAACCCAATTGACCAGTACCTTGATCGTGAACTTCCTAGCTTCCAGAACCATAAAAAAATAAATTTCTGTTGTTCAAGGCAACCAGTTTGTGGTATTTGTTATAGCAGTCTTAATAGATTAATATACATTGTAACTAGTATCATTGGTGCTCTATTAATAGCCACCATTTCTTGAATCCACTGGACATTGAACATTGATCCACTAAAAATGTTTCTTGAACTCCTATTTTGTATAAGGCCCTGTAGTGGGTAGGGGAGATACACT
Organism: Phocoena phocoena; assembly: GCF_963924675.1. Classification (NCBI taxonomy): domain Eukaryota; kingdom Metazoa; phylum Chordata; class Mammalia; order Artiodactyla; family Phocoenidae; genus Phocoena; species Phocoena phocoena. Next base: position 53,470,502 of record NC_089222.1, read on the forward strand.
GGAACTGGTGAACAGTTGCTGCCCTATGAAGCAATCTTCAGGGGGAGATGGAAGTGAAATATATATATATATATATATATATATATATATATATAAATGAATGCTCTAAGTATTAGGAAGGAGAAATCCAGCGTTCTATGAAAGCATGTAACAAAAGAACCAAGCTTAGTCTGCTTAATTTGGAGGTTCCTGGAGGTTTCTCTGAAAAGTTTAAGCTAAAACTTGAAATTTGACAAAGAATTTACTAAGCAAAGATGTAGGAAGGACAATAGGTGCAAAACGTCTGACTCAGGAAGGAACTTGGGGTATTTGAAGAGCTTAAAAAAGAATAGTCTAGCTGAAGATTATTGAATGTGATGGTGAATGGCATGAGATGAAGCTGGAGAAATATTTACATGGCAAATTACAGTGTGGCAGTGTAGGCAAAGGCAAAATTTTTATTTTTATACTCTAAGAGCAATGGAAAACCACTGAAGTGCTTAAAGTAAAGGTATGGTATGAGTGGATTTTCAACTGGTTGGGGGAGTTGGTGTGATACACAGAGTTCAGGTGTGGACATAGTCCCCTTGGGAGCTGGTCAAGTAGACAGTCAATGGAGGCCTTGAATAGTCAAGTGTATAATCCACTTTGGGACTCAAAAGCAAGGTTGAATTCTGAAATACCTTTGGAGTTATCCGAATATACATGTATATGTCATGGTTGTATGTGAGATTCTATAGAAAGAGAGTACAGTGATAAAAGAAGCAGACTAAGATCCAGCACTGAGCCCTGAAAAAAATCAAGAAGTATCCAAAGAGGTAGGAGGAAAGCTTTAAGACTGAAATCTCAGGTCATAAGGAATGAAGTTGTTTCTAGAGAGTTGTCACCAGTCACTTTGTCAAAAATTATGTAGGTCATTTAACGTGAGGCAGAAAATGCCCATTGAATTGCATAACACAGAGGTTCTACTTTGGGGCAGACATTATGCAAGGTGTTTTACATCTAGCTTTAATTCTCACAGTGCAGTACATATTATTGTCATGGGACAGATGAAGAAACTGAGCATCAGAGTTCAAGGCCACAGAGTTAGAAAGGATGAGGGCAAATCTGGGCTTCAACCGAAGTCTATGATGTTGGAGACATAGAGCCCTATATTTCTATTCTGCCACTTAAGCCCTTCCCTAAACTGGTTTTGGTTTTGTTGTTGTTGCTACTTGTTTGTTTGTTTTGGTATTAAAATCAAGGCCACAGAACTAGATTATGTTTATTCTCTTACTGCTTTATATGTATGTAGTAGCCTCGTCTCTCCCACTGGATTTATGAGTTCGCTAAAGGCAAGCACCAGAGCACAGTGTAGGGAAAGAAAATAGACTTTGCAACCTGACAGACCTCGGTCATAGTTTAAAAATTATAATGTTCATGAAGTGTCTAGCGGAGTGACAGGTACAGATGAGCCAAGTGTTGAATGCGACTTTCATTATCTCTTTGTATCCCTTTCAGCCCAGTGTGCTGTACAGAGTAAGGTTAAATAAATATCAAATTTAATTCTTAGGGTACTGTAAGTGATAATAAATTCTTTATCAGTTAATTGTACCCATCATAATTGCTAATATAGTTTAGGAGTCAATCCACTCCCAATAATGAAAACTTGTCTTACCCTGGGACTGAGAAGAGAATAGATAATGAGATACTCTGCCTTTCCTTAAACTTGTGCAAATGCCACATTGGAAAACTAGACCCCTGAAAATCACGAGCTCATTGACAACAAGTTCTTTGATTTCTCCAAGCTACCATTTCCATTGTACCTAATCTAGCCCTAGGTGCATGGTATTTACACAGTCCTTACTAAAATAAAATAAACAAATTGCATGTTGATGAAGAAGAGATTTCTTGGCCCCTGAAGACATCAAAAGTTTTCTTTTCTGAACTACAAAATGTCAGGTGCTAGCATGGCATTCTAACTTCCTAACTACCGCACTCACTTCTGTTTGTAAAACAGTTTATAGGCATACACGATAGGGTGTATCTTATCATCCTTTCCAAAAATGTCATGGAAAAATATGATTTCAGAGGTTATTTTTGACACACGAACAAGCTAAAAATGTTTCTTAGACTGAAGCCAAGACTTAATAAGTACTTTTACTATCATGACTCATCAAAGTTAATATACTGGAATGCTGTGTGAGAACTCTTATCTGAATGGTTCAGTCATGCCCAAGTATGAGGGAATTTATTTGGGACCAAATGTAGATGTTTAAAAACTGCTCAGTTGTCTGTTTTTCTCCCTTTCAAAGCTTTACAGGTATAGTATAGTGCTCATTTTCTATTGTATAGGTATTATAAGAATGTAATATTTTAAAACCACTTGATTCTTTGTTATCCTGTTTTTTTCTGGAGGATTTGTTTACCTGTGATTGCTAATTTTTTGGACAGTGACAATAGTACCTTTTGGATCATGTGTAGGGCCATGAAATAGTGCTGTTCTCTCCCTCATCCCATGCTCCTGCCAAACTGGTCTCTTCAACATTTTCAAATGTGCCGGTTCTACTGCCTTCCCCTGAAATGGCATATACCTCCCACGCATCCTACTGTGGAAATTCCCCTCCATCCAAGGTTCAATTCCCAGACTACCCTCTCCAGGAATGTATATGTAGCAGAGACTCAGTAGAGGCTTGAGTTGAATTTAATAACAGACAGCAATTTTCTTCCTAACTTAATCCCTTATGTACTATTAAGAATGAATAATTTGGGTCCATTAAATGTCTCTTTCTACAACTTGAATGAATACGTGCAAACTGCAGGTGTACTGCAGGCATCTCCAACACAAATGTTTATGGGGACCAGACAGTTAAAGTAAATGAATATAGTGGGCTTGATGGTCAGAATGTAAAGTAGGGGTGGTATGGCTCTGATAAAACTAAAGAGCATATTCTTGTATGTAGTAGCAGCTCTTGCTACTTTTAGCTGATTTTTGTCCTACTTTGTTCTGTCATGTTCTTAATGCCTAGAAATGTGCCTGGCACATAGTAGAACCTCAATAAATATTTGTTGAATGAGTGACTGAATGAATGCTAAATGAGAAATCAGGCTCCCAAATCTCCCACTTTCTCAATAAAGAAGAGAAGTTCAAATTTTTTTTGGAAACATTCTGAATTTTTAAATTTGATGACTAGTCCATTGAAATGAAGTCTGCTCTGACCAAATACATCTACTGATCAAGCTTGACCTGAGAGCCAGCAGTTTGCTACCCATCCTACATTTGATTTTTAAGAGGGAATTCTCTTCTAACAATTTTGTAAAGGGTAATAATTTGGGTAATATTTCTAGCTTCTCTCTGGCTGCAATCATGAAAACTAGTTAAATACTTAGAATGTGTTGGATAGATAGGAATTACACTTAACATTTTCTAAAACATTTTCATTTGGATTCTCACTTGATCCTTACAACAGCTCAGTTAAATGGAAAGAAAGTTACTCTCACCTCCATTTAATTGCCTTTGAATACATCCAGTCTCTTCACTGCTGTTCTGATTGAATGGTGATTATTTATTGACCCATTTTAAAAGCAGCCCCAAAGTCAGTGTAGTTCTTGTCTTTGTACATTTAGTCAAACTGACTGACCTTAGAGAACCCCGAGTGCAGTGCTTTTACCTACTCAGTTGGGAGCTTGCCACTTGTCCATTTGGGGGCGAGCTATTTCAGTGGCTTCATAAAGGAGCCACATGTGTGGACATTCAGGAAGGCTGGGTTCTTTAGATATGGTGCTGCGTAAAGCAACCTGAAAAGAACATCATAAAACATGTCCTGATTCTTGCCTTCCTCACTGCCTCATCTGGAAAATGTGTCTGCCTGCCAAATACAGCAGGCTTAGGAAATCAAAATAGAAACAGGAAACAAAGGAAATTAGAGACAAATTTATTTTCAGAGTGTGTCCTTGTCCTGTGAAGAGCAAAAGAACAACTGCATCTGTTTGAGGCTATTACCTAGACATTATAGGAAACAATCCTCAATGCAGACATGTCCAAATACGTGTGGTTAAGCCTGTTGTCAAATCTGGAGATGAAAGACTTAATACAAGCAGATAAGTATCATATAAAAGTGGATGGGGGCTTCCCTGGTGGCGCAGTGGTTGAGAGTCCACCTGCCGATGCAGGGGACACGGGTTCGTGCCCCGGTCCGGGAAGATCCCACATGCCGTGGAGTGGCTGGGCCCGTGGGCTGTGGCCGCCGAGCCTGCACGTCCGGAGCCTGTGCTCCGCAACGAGAGAGGCCACAACAGTGAGAGGCCTGCGTACCGCAAAAAAAAAAAAAAAAAAAAAAGTATGTATAGAAAAACATCTTGAATGATATATACCAAAATATTAGAAAAGATTATGTCTGGAAGGCATAATTAGGAGTGATCCTTGTTTTTCTTTTTATAATTTCTGTTAATGGCATATCCAATTTTTATATTCAGAAAAAACAATAAAGGAAAACCTCATATTTCTATCTTAAATCATAAAACCAGAAGATAAGCTTGCAAAATCACAGGCTGACTAAACCAGTTGGGTAACTCTAACTCACAAACTCAGGTTTGCAGATGAGCTGTGCTTTTTCACATGTCAAAGACTCCCATCGCTTTGTACTCATTCAGTCCTTGATTTTGGTGGTGTTAAAACGGTCTGAACTAGAGAAATTAAGGAATTCTTTCCATTCTTGAAGATATCCTTTTGTCTTTCTAGTTTAAATTACTTTTATGATCTTATTGTTCATACTTCAAAGGTATTTGCTGTTTATGTGATTTTCCCCTCCTATGTTTATTCTTTCATGGGAGGTGATTCTAATATGCTTGCTATCAAACTGTTCCAGATTCTCATAGACTAAGTAACCAACAATTGATGAAGACCACCAAAGTGGTCATAATGATAAACTGTAAAGATTATCCTCTTCAAACTTCCCTAAATCTTTGAACTATTTTTCAAATATCTGTTCCATAGAAGCAAATATGTTCCACTATGTGGTTGACATATCCCATCTGCTATCTGTTTGTGTGTGTGTGTGTTTTTAGTGTTTTTTTTAATTGACGTATAGTTGATTTACAGTGCTGTGCCAGTCTCTGCTGTACAGCTAAGTGACTCAGTTATACACATATAGACTTTTTTTAAAATATTCTTTTCCATCATGGTTTATCCCAGGAGACTGGATATAGTTCCCTGTTCTGTATAGTAGGACCTTGCTGTTTATCTGTCCTATGCTGATCTGGAGGCTTCCAAATGAGTTCAAGACAAAACATTTTTATTAATGGTTTGGCTTCCTCTTTACACTTCCTCTAGGATATCACTTGTGTCTATAGTAGTAATAAGTGCTGAGTAATCCCCAGTGAAACAATTGATAGATCACCAATGGATGCTAAAGCCATTACGTGAAAGTTTGGAGTGGGAGTGGTGGTAACAGAATAATTGCAAGGTTTCAAGGTACTACTCTGTAGATTACTTATTAATTGCAAATGGGAAAACTTCATTTTACTATGGAGAAATCGGTGGGAACCACCTTAACCAAGAGATCAAATTTAACTTCATGAATAGTGGGATAAGCTGACATTATGTGCCTTCTGATTTGAAGTAATATGAAGAACAAAGTATTGCTTATAGGGTATTCTTGCCAAGACTGTTTAACTTAAATCTAACCAAACCTTTAGATATAACTTCCAGTTCACAGGAAGTACAGAGGACAGAGGCACAGGTTAACTAAAACCAGGAGGAAACATAGAAATCCAGATTGTAAGCCCTTCTACAAGGCAGTTGGCCTGGTCTTTTCTAAAAGTTAGTGTAATGGGAGAAAAAACTGGTGGGGTACTGCTCTAGACATAACAAACAAATGCAATATGGGAAGCTTTATTGGATACTGGTTTAAAAAAATAGCTATAAAATACATTTTAATGACAATTGGGAATATTTGAATATGAATTGGATATTGAATGATATGACGGAATTGTATTTTTAAGTGTGATAGTGATATTATAGCTACATAAGAAAATATGCTTATTCTTAGAAGATGATAACTGAATTATTTGAGAGAAAGACTTATGTATGAAATTTACTTTCAAATGGTCCCTCCCAGAATGAGAAAGAAAGTAAGAGAGCAAGAGAGAGGGCAAGCAAACATGGTAAAATATTAATTGTTGATTTTAGATGGTGGGTATATGAGCACTCATTTTATTACTCTTTCAACTTCCTGTTGTTGAAATTCTTCATAACAAAAAGGGGGAAAAGGGAAGGTTAAACCAAAAAAATCAAGCCCTTTATAGTAATACTTGGCATTCTGATTGTATTTGCAAACCTGTATCATAAACATAGGATATTTAAAATTTTCCTTTCATGGAAAGGAAAATTTCTTTTTCTTTAAAGAAAACTTTTCTTTTAAAACTGCTTCAGAGAAAATAAGATTGTAAGACTGACCCTGTCTTGAGGGATTTATGGATTTTTTTTTTTTCAGTCTGTTTGTAACCTCCTGTAAATCTTCTGGAACCTTTTGGATTAATCATCAATAAACATTTACTAAGCACTTCCCAGAGTTCAGGGCACTCTGCTAGTCACTGTGGGCTTAACAGTGTTCAGAGTAGACTCTGTCACTGCCTCAGGTGTCAGGAAAATGATTCTGTTCTTTATCCAGTTAATAGATTATTTTAAGTGATCTCAATAAGGAAATTCAATCTGGCAAATGATTACGTTCTAGGTATAAGACTCAGTGCTCTGTGCCAAGGGAGTAGATGAGAGAACCATAGGGAATGTTCACCAAGCATGGAATCCAAGAATCTGCTAGGGTCACTCTGTCCTTTGGCCACAGATAAGCTAGGCTCAAGCTCTAGTCCATGATTTGTGGAAAGTCCAGCGCCCTCCCCAAACTTGCTGTGAATTCCTGGGTACCACAAAGTCTCATGGTCACCTCAGACTCTACTCAGCTTCTGCCAGTGAATCCGTTCAATTCTCATTCCATCCATGTCAGCTCAGCCCCACTTCTTGATTTTAAAATAAGGATTTTATGATTTATTGGAATTTTGAGAGATCATGTGGTCAATAACATTAATTGTACGTTGGAAGGGGAGAAATGTAAAACCAAAGAAAAAGCAGCCAAGGAAATAAAACCTTCACAGATCATAAAAGATTCCAGAGCCTATCCTGTTTCCTTATCTTTAGGTTGAGGCTCACTGGAAAAATGTCTTTCTATCCTTTGCCATCTAAATTTCCAACTACTTCTTAGGCAATCCCATCTATTTAATCTCTCCTTCAGGATCCATCTCTCTTTCTCCCAACAGTACAAGTCTCACATCTAAAAAATTCATTGTGAATTAACCCCTGGGTGACCTGCCAGTTAGTTCTTGGAGGGATATTGCCCTTTGAATCGAGCACAGTTTTGACTATTGTTAGGAGGTGGGTGGAAGGTTGGGTACCAATGAGATGAAGGATGGGGGAAGAGGCTTTGGCACTCCCAGTCAGGCGAAATACTCTGTGGTGGACAAGACCTCCCAGCCTAGTCCCCTTGTAGGTCTTCCCTCTAGCGAAGACCTTAATTACTCCTCTGACTGTAGGAGCAAATTCACACACTTCGCAAAGATAAACAATAACTTTTTGGAAGCAGATTGTCAATCTTATGAAAGAAAACTTTTTCCTACCTGCCTTCTTAATTAGCAAGGCCATCTTTCTCACAATGGAATGAATATTTCTTATCACAAAAAATAGTGATTTTTAAAATCTTTCCCCTACCATCCGCCCCATACAATACACCCCCCCCAATACTATTAGCACACACAATCTCACACCACAAGCCCATACATACCCCCCACATACACACCCACACACATTTTTTATTTGAGCCTTTTTAAGCATTGGAAATAGACCTGGGTAACTCTTTTGGTATTCCAATACCCAGAAAATACTTTGCAGCTACAACCAATAAGGTCTTAAACTGTTAATAATTTCTTAGGCAAGGCATTCCTTATCCTCTGTTTTGATCTTGAAGGTGAAGGAAGAGGGCAAATTATTTTACTGTAGCTCTAAGACCAAGAATGAATGGCTGTGATTCAAGAACAGAAATAGGAGAGTAACCTGAAAAGTAGTCAACAGACTAAGGAGAGAATCAAAAGGACCATTTTAGAAAGTGATGAATGGGAAAGCCAGTTTGCAAAACATTAAGGAATGAAAAGATTATGAGGAATTGGTGAGGTAAAAATGAACACTTTTACACAGTCTACGAGAGAAAAAGAGAGAAATGAGAAAGCAACATGGCCCATCTTGTTTGGTTATCAGCTCATTACTTTCATGTACATGAAGCCATTTACTTAGCCAAAAAAATTAATTAAATCGTTTTGGGAATCTTTATAATTTAAATTATATCAGCATTTAAGGCTTTGGAATAGAAAAGCTATATTTCTTTGTGAACCTGAATGAGATGTCCTGTCCCCTTCCTGACTTTGTACTAAGAGGCTAAGTAACCGACCCCATGGTGGGTACCCAATATGACACTGCATAAAGAGACTGAGGTATGTGAAGTACTAAGAGAAACTTGATTTATCCTCATATTTCTGGACAGCCCAGAGGAGCCTGCAGCTTCTGAGTAAACGACTTGAAGCTGGATAGTGTGGGCCCCGGCAATTTTGAAGAAACTCTCTTATGTTACCATGGGAGTGAAGACTTGATCAATTCATCGTACACAGTGAAATGCTACCTGAGCAGTGGCAGTACAGCTGGGTGCCCAGGTGCAAGCAGAGGCCAGGGTCTAATCCCGTCTTCCCAGATATCAAGCAAATTCTCCAAAGGGTATGCAAGAGAGATCCAGGGCTGTGCCCTCTTGTCTTCCTGGAGGGGCTGGCGCTCTCCCTGCAAGAACCTGGTATTTATTCTTTCCTTTCAGAAACAATTGTAGCTACTTCTGATATAGAAAAAGGCAATTTAACGTTCTGCCAAAGTTCTGAGATTATTAAAACCATTTTCCTAATACCTTTATTATAATAGCTATCATTCTGATCATCCCACTTGTAACATTATTGTTTCTTAAGATTTCTAATGCATCTTAATCAGACATTTGGTTTCCTAAGTTAACCACTTTTGAGGCAATTTCATGGAGATTGTATTACTCAGAGCCCTTATTTTAAATCATGTGTTAGGTAAATGTCTAAAAATACTGAGTAAGTGGATAGGGTACAACTTTTACTTGTATTTTATTGCAAATAAGATTGTGAGTAGTTAGCTAGAACATATAGTAGGTTTGTTTTCTGTTATATCCTAATGACAAGCAGAAGATGGGAAGGTGTAACATGTGTTTGAAGGTTAACAATGTTAAATATGCTTGGAGAGGGGGGTAGTTTCCTCTAAAATACATAGTTGAAAGCAAATATTTTTCTAACCCTCTCAAGGTTTTAATGATTCCTATTAATAATCCAAATATGTTTTTGAAATAGCCAGCTTTACTGTTGACTCTAGTTCTGGGTAAGTGGGTTTAAAGTTCTAACAGTTTTGACGTTTAAAAATATATTCTGTCATCTCCAGATCTTTCACAGAACAAAATGTACCCACCTATAGGGTTCAAAATATGGCCTGTTAAATACTAGGGGCTACAGGGTCCAGTGCTGAAATGATCACTGAGATCATCTGATGCTTTAGCTTAATTTAAAATAAAAATTGAAGTTTATCTATTACTAAGTATGTAGCATAAAATTTACAGAACTATCTTGACTAAGTAATTATTATTTTAAACTAGTAGCTTCTGGAAAAGCCATTTCTAAGATTCAGACCTAGATCAAATCTGGTGAAGTAAAGAAATAGATATTAGTGTATCATTGGAAATTAAAATTCAATAAAGTGAAAAATGACTATTATTTGCAGACTATTGTTTTTAAATTTTAAAATTCTACCTTCCTTTTATTTTTTTCTCAACAAACATGGCTTAGTTTCTGTTGTAATGTGTTTAAAGCTATGCACATACATAGGGGGCTTTGATCTTTGCTTAATCTGCAAATAATTCCAAAACCATAAGATTGAAACAGTCCTCGATTACTGAATACTTTGCAACTCACAGGATATGGCAGATGTCTGTAAGCTGTGAAAATGTGTCTGATATATTGGTGGGTTCACATTAATGTTCAGAACAGGAAAATAAAAGCCACATCGCAATACTTGTATTATTGGCATTTGTTACCTCCACTTTTCAGATGCTATAGGAAGGAACCAAGTCAAATGAATACTCAAGACTTTTTATGAACCCTAATGCTAAACATATGTGTCTCACTATTATCAAATTTTGACTTAGGTCACTGAATTCCGAGGCTACAGAGGCAGGTAAAATATAAGGAAAACTTTATACTTACGGGGTAGACAGAGCAACATTTTTCTGACAGTGAAAATTATCTAACTATAATTTTTTTTTAGGAAAAGCATACCTAGTACAGACCACCTGATTATTAAGAGGAAGTGGGGGGAAGGGATTCTACTAGAAGCAAGGGAGAAATACTCTTTTCTTGACATTTTTCACTAGGTTCAAGTGAAACAACTCAGTTTACCATGAATAAACTCTTCCATTTGAAAATATGTCTGCTGTAGGCAGGTCAGCTTTGCATGAGACTTTGGGACAGGGAGTTGGATTCCTGTGTTAGGCAAAACCCTCTAGGTTCCTTAAATATCTCTAGAGTCAGATATGACGAAAGAGGAGCCATCACTCAGAATTGTAATAGGACCTAAAGACCATTTTGGTCCTGGCCCAGACTTACTAGCATAGCTTGCAGTGATCTAACCCTGCAATTATCTTGCTGTGCAACTCCACGCCTGAGGATTTAACCAGATACACAATACTGTGTATTATGTCACTGCTTTTCACCTCTTGGTTAAAGAGTGTTTTCCTGAAAAATTATTTAGTGAGAAAAAACTCTGAGAAGAAAATAGTAGGAGTTTTCAACTGAAGATACTCTTAACTCTCTGGCCCAGTGAGAAAACTAATCAAATGATACTGAAAAGGGAAGGATTGATGGTACACTCATTCATTCATACAACATGTGTCTACCATATGTCAGCCAAGTTCCACGTACTGTGTGATGAAGGAAATGCAGTCTCTGCCTTCATGGGAGTTAGAGTTTAGCCATAACATTCTGCTAAAGATGTTAAAGTGTTACACTCGATGTTTGAAGATACGCACACTTTCTTTCATGAAAGTAAGCGTTCAGTCAATGCACTGCCCCTCCCCACGGTGCTATATTGCATTTATCTTACTTAAAAAAATGTGTGTGTGATTGTGTATAATTCTAGTTTATCTTGTCAATAGTGGAACCAATTTTCCCCTGTTCAAGTGGGGATTTTGCAGGAGAAATGTGATTTCGGCCTCTTCTTTTGGCCTCTTGCAGAGTAGGATGCATTTGTATTCTCACCTGAAAAGAGGAGAAAGATCTCAAGGTTAGAGCTCTCATCTTTTTTCCTTGTCACTTATTTATTCAATTCAAGGAAAATTATTACAAATTGGTTATAATTTGTTTTTAACTTTTAATGCAGTAGCATGTTCGTCATAGTAACTCCATAAATGTCTGATCATTGTATTCATATATGGAATCTAAAAAAAAAAAATGGTACTGATGAACATAGTGGCAGGGCAGGAATAAAGACGCAGACATAGAGAATGGACTTGAGGACACGGGGAGGGGAGGGGGAAGCTGGAGCAAAGTGAGAGTAGCATCGACATATATATATACTATGTAAAATAGTCAGCTAGTGGGAAGAAGCCGCATAGCACAGGGAGATCAGCTCGGTGCTTTGTGACCACCTAGAGGGGTAGGATAGGCAGGGTGGGAGGGAGGCTCAAGAGGGAGGGGATATGGGGATATATGCATGAATATAGCTGATTTACTTTGTTGTACAGCAGAAACTAACACAGCATTGTAAAGCAATTATACTCCAATAAAGGTGCATTAAAAAAAAACAAACTTACCATTGTGTGCCCAGCAATTTTTAGTTAGTAGGAAAGAAGAGGATGAGCAACATCTAGTATCTGCCCTGTACGTGCTTAAAATGATGATAATTTAATCATTATAACTAGTGACAAGTCAAGGCTTTTTTACTAGAAAAAGTAAAGACTACAAATAATTTATTTTTCATGACATTTTCTCTAAAGAAGTATTTCACAAACTGTTCTAAAGTCAATTATACTCTAATTCAGTCCATAAGAAAATCAATTTAAGTTATATCATCGGTGCACGAGGGATACGTAACAAAGTTAAACAGGCAGCTTTACTGCAGGACTTAGTACACTGACTGTTCAACAGGTACTAATATGCTAGATTTCCCAAACTAATTTGACTGTAGAATCTGTTTTTTTTCTGGAATACTCATTAACTTCAGTCTCACAGAACATGTGTCCCACTGAACAGTTTGGGAAACACTGCTGTAAATTTTATTGCCTTGAATAATATCTCCTGGTATATGTTTCTACATGACCTAAAAGAAAATGAAATACACCAACAAGCACAACACAAACAAATCACAAACAAATATGAATTATACAGTTTCTTAACACTGTTTAAATATTGCACTCTAACATTAAGAATGTAAACGACATCATTTTGCAGCTAAGAGGATTTGTTTAGGAGTCACTAACCTAGGTTTTCATGTAGACTCCACCTAACTTACTAGCGAAATGATCGTGGGAAAGCAATGTCAACTCTCTGAACCTCAGTTGTTTTCATCTGTTCTATGCGAATACTAATATCTATTTTGACAACCTTGCTGGAACATTGAAAAATCTCAGACAAGGTCATAGATGTGAAACAACTTTCAAAAATCTTGCATGGAAGGATTATTATGATGTACCACCAGAAATACTGTCTGTCATTGAATGTCCTGGTATAACAAAAGGCTGTAAATATGTGTAATGAATCAGTACAGACATATTAATTTTGACATTTCTTTGGGTAAAAAAAAGAATAGTCTGTATTATTTCAGCCATTTTACATGTGGGAGAACTAAATACTAAAAACTGAAGTCATTTTCTCTGGTTTTATTGGGCACAACGGGGCAATAACATCTATTCCAGCTCCTGATTTCTAGAAAGAAACAAAAACAGGCTTTATTTACACACGTGGTGCTCAAACTATTCTGGAAACCGTTTATCTGGTAATATTTGGTCAAGTGTCATTCTGCTTGTTAACACCATTAGCATAGAAGAAATTGATCATTCCAGTTGGACTGCTAATCCCTTTGACTCAAAGTTAGAATTGACACTGTTTTCCAACCATTCTATCCATTAATCTATAGGCATCATTGAGAACACTAGGAAATTTCAGGTCCCCTAAAATCTAACATAATGCTTAATATAAAATACAAATAACTTGACACTGGGGTAAATAAAATAGTGTAACAGATAGCAAGTTTGGTCTCAGTAGAATTTGCCTGTTTTCATATATATATATATATATATATATATATATATATATATATATATATATATATATATATGTATGTATATAAATATATATGTAAGTATACATATACATATATAACTGCCATATATATATATGGAAATTACTTGAAATTTGGCATAAAAATTTAGTCTCCAAGGAATAGGGTCTCTTGTTAAGTTAATTCAAGCTACTAGAAAGAAATGTGGGTTGCCAAAATTTATGCAAATTATTTTTAATAAGGTTATTTTTTACCTCTTCAAGCCTTAACTCAAAGTTGCAATTCAGAATGATATAATTATTTTTTTAATTGAAGTATAGTTGGTTTACAAATTGTGTTAGTTGCAAATGTACAGCATAGTGATTCATTTTTTTTTCAGATTATATTCCATTATAGGTTATTGATATCATTATTCTTAAATTATAATTTATTCTACATTCACTACTATTACTAATTTATACAACTCTTGGCTTAATATTTAGTTTGTTCTGAATAACTGTATAATTGTAAGTGTTTTTATGAGTATATCTTCAATTTTCAATCTTTATTTCCTCAATTTTGGGTGTTCACAAAAATATAAAAAAGAAGGGCCAGGTATTTAAGGTAAAAAAATTAAATCACCTAGTTGATTAATTTTGGGCAGTAGACTTGCAACTTTTTTGTTTGTCTATCTGAACTTAATTTTCTAGTTGTTTTATAATCATGGCTAAAGCATATATAAGCAAAACATACTTTCAATACCTAGTTTCAAATTCTTATGCAGAAAAATTAGATTCTATATTCTGCTAACATTACTGTATTATTGTTTAGTCGATATCTACAAGCCAGATACTTTTTTTTCATGAATAGACTTTATTTTTTCAGAACAGTTTTAGGCTCACAACAAAATTAAAGGGAAAGTACAAAGAGTTCCCATTAACTTCTGTTACCACATATATACTACCTCCCCCACTATGGACATCCCCTACCAGAGTGGTACATTTGTTACAAATGATGAACCTACATTGACACATCATTATCTCCCAAAGTCCATAGCTTACATTAGGGTTCACTCTTGGTGATATACATTCCATGGGATACAAGCAAATTAGGACAAAATTAGGACAAATATATGACATGTATCCACTATTGTAGTATCACACACAATAGGTTCACTGCCCCAAAAATACTGTGCTCTGTCCCCCTAAGCCCTGGCAACTACTAATCTTTTTACCGTGTCTATAATTTTGTCTTTTTCAGACTATCACATAGTTAGAATCATACAGTACGTAGCTTTTTCAGATTGGCTTCTTTCACTTAGTAATATGCATTTAAGTTTCTTCCATGTTGTTTCATGGCTCGATAGCTCATTTATTTTTAACGCTGAATAATATTTCATGGTCTGGATGTACCAGAGTTTACTTATCTATTTACCTCCTGAAGGACATCTTGGTTGCCTCCAAGTTTTGGCAATTAAGAATAAAGCTGCTCTAAACATTTGCGTGCAGATTTTTGTGTGGACATAAGTTTTCCGTTTATTTTGCTAAATATCAAGAAGCAAAATTATTCAATTGTATGATAAGAATATTTTAGTTTTATAAGAAACTGTCAAACTGTGTTCCAAAGTGGGTGCCATTTTGCATCAGCAATGACTCAGAGTTCCTATTGCTTTAAGTCACTGTCAGCATTTGGTATTGTCAGCGTTTTAGATTTTGGCCATTCTAATAGGTGTGTAATGCTATCTCAGTGTTGTTTTAATTTGCAATTCCCTAATCTTTCATAAATTTACTTGTCATCTATATATCTTCCTTAATGAGGAGGCTGTTCAGGACTTTTGCCTATTTTTAATTGTGTTGTTTCTTTTCTTATTGCAGTGTTTTAAGAGTTCTTTTTTATGTTTTGGATAGCAGTCCTTTATCATTTGTGTCTTTTGCAAATAATTTCTCTTAGTCTGTGGCTTGTCTCCTCCTTCTGTTGACCAGATACTTTTCTTCTGTAGAAATATTAGCTATACCTTTCAGGTAATTTGTGATATATTATTTATTTTATCCTGCTTTAAAGACATCCTGTATTTTAGACAAGCAAAAAACATTTATAAGAATTTAAACATAGAGTTGATCCATGGTTTCTTGCCAGATAAATTTATATGCTAACTTGACTATTTCTAATATATTTTCTCAGCTTTTTTTAGACATGTTCGTTGTCTTGTTAGGCTTCAAGAGATATTTTGTAAGACACCCATCATTTCTTTCACACAGAACTTAAGAGTCAAATACATTAATCTTGACATTTAAAGTTTTGTATTTCAGATAACCAATGGTAAAACATATACTATATGCTGGGGGTATTCCAAGTATTTTATATGTATTATTTCATTCAACCTTCAAAACTCTATGAGACAAGGACTGCTATTATTATCCTCACATTATGGAGGAGGAAACAAGACAAAGTAACTTTATGAAGGTTAGTGCCTGGGCAGCAAAAGTAGTGTTCAGACTACAGCACTATAGTCCAGAAACCTGGGGCTGAGCTATTACATCCCATTATGGTAGGTCGTGTTTCTCCTCTCTGCAGCATTAAATCTGTGATTGTTATTGGTTGGTAGTATCTCCTTCAGTTTTCTGTCTTGTGGATTATTATTATTTTTTTAATCAGCAGTTTTTTACAGTGATTAAATTTTGAGGAAAAAGCTGAGAAGGAAGATTAGGTTACTTCATAAATTGTAAAGCCAAAAGTTGAATGGATTTTTTTATAACTCTGTGATTGGAAAAAAAAAATTATATTAGCTAATGACTCAGTTCTTGGGAATGATGTTAGGAATTTATTTTTAATCTCTACAGCAAAGTATTATCATTTATTATTTCTGAAACAATTAAACAGCCAAAGAGTCCAATTTGAGCAAAAGCAAAATTTTAAAATACATATGCTAAATGTTCTTTAATGGCTTCTTGGCCCATTTCATAATTGTTGTTACACTTCACTTAACATTTTTCTGGTTCTCCTTTAGTAATTAAGTACTTCTGGCTTTTCCGTGCCATTTAAGTAATAGTTTTCACACTGTTTTTCATTAAGAAATTAACAAGAAAAAGTCATTCCTTTAATACAAGCAAATTATTTTTCAGGCAGTTAACAGGAATAGGATTACATCCTTTAGGAAATTCACAAGTAATTTTCCTATCCAGTGATAGAATAGATGAGAGGAGGGTTGCTGAAGTGTTTCCTAATCTTTCATCTTGTCACACTGGGATTCATTAGATGTCAAAATTCAAAATGCCTCCCATGAAGAAAATAAAATCACACGTTTCGATGGTCAGCTATTCAAGGAAGAGCAATGGGTGCAGAAACAGGAAACTCAGTTCCATGAGAAAATGGTTTGATTCACTGAAGATATAAATAAATCCAATTAAAATCTAAGGCCCCTACAGGATCGATATATAAATACCTAAAAATGTCTCCCTCACAGTACTCTGTAGTTAATATATCTGTAATACATATCCACTAGTGATTCATTAAATCAGTATGTTCAGATTAGTATGTTCAGTGCTTACTAAGTGCAAGGTACTCTCTTATTTTGAGCGCAGAGAGACCAGGTACCAGTTTTATCCTGCAGTCTGGTGGAGAAAAGGAGAGAGACAAACAATAAACAGAACATCAGTAAATGAATATAGTAATTTCAGTTAGTGATAAGTATGAGAAAATAAAACATGATGAATACAGAGGGACGGATGGCCAATTTAATACATAAAAATATTATTTATATTATTTATTCATGTCTATACCACATATATAGAAATAAAATACACAAATGTGTAAAATCTAGCTCAAGAAATAAAACATTTGAAGCCTTCATATACCTGCTGATCTCAACTTCTCCATTACCACCACCTCTAGAATTTGCCACCATTTTAAATTTTGTTTGTCATTTGCTTAGTTTTCCTAATGATTTTACCACACACATATATACGACTGTCTACTTTTCCATGCTTAAAATGTTATAAATCATAGCTTTTTCTGTTTGTCTGCAACTAGCTTTTTTAGGTCTGCGTTTTGTTTCTGATATTCATCCATGCTGATGCATATTTATGCATATTCAGTGCTATGTTATAATATTCCAGTGTGTGAATTCGTCACAGTGTATTTATCCATCCTGCTCTCTATTGACATTTGGATTTTTTTCAAGTTGTTTGTTCTCTTCTTGTTTGCTATTACAGCTAACATAGCTCTGATCACTTTTTTTAAGTCATGCTTTTTATCTGATGCATATGTGTTTCTCTATGGGTATGTACCTAGGTATGGAATTTCTGTGTCACAGGGTAAGTTTGTGTTCACATTTTCTAGATACATTTTCTGTTCTTTCAAGTAGTACCTATGCACACTAGAAATGTGACTGTTTGAACACAGAATGTTCCACCCAAAGAGAATACAAGCAAAGGCCATGAGGTGGGATGAGCTCGGTTGTTCTAAGAAGAGAAAGAAAGGCCAAAAAGCTAAAACATGGCAAGAGGTCTAAAAGCTGGGAAACAGCTAGATCAGATAGAGCCTTTAGGACCTTTGAAATAGTGATCAGGATAAGAACATGATTGTATGTACTACACTTAATTGTCAGTAATCTTCAAATATATATACATTAATTTATATCAATAATATATGTTGATAATAAATAATAATGCATTATAATACACAGTTATGTATTACAAAATGTATAATACATGTTATCATGTAGAACAGAGATATAAAATAATTTATAAGATAATAAAATTATATATATATTATTTATAGACTGCTACAGACTACGTAGAACAGGGAGACAGTTGAAGCCACAGTTAGCCACTGGGAAATTTGTGTTTTACAAAAACTCCAAGCTCTGAAACCAAAGTGAAGAGAACCACAGAAGCTAAGGTGCTATGATTGATGTTTGGCCTTAACTTTACAATTATTATTGCATCATAAGATGCAATTGCTTTTCCCCAAGATGTCACCTCTAATCATCTCTCTGCTCCAAATGGCCTCGGTGGTTGTGTAGCCTGGCTAAGAAGTAGCCAGCAGAGACTTGTATTAGATTAAAATCTAGCTTTCTTTATTCAGGGTGAACTTTGTGAGGTGCTGATGGAGATGATCGAGGTGGAAAGCCTCTCTCTACGACACACCTGTCGGCACAACCACAGAGAAAGAGTTCAAGTATGAATTTATGGTCAGTTATTAGTTCCCAAACAGGCCCCCTTACACGGAAGGTAGGGAGAAACTGAAGAAAAAGGCAGACCACTTCAGATTGTTAGACGGCAGATTTAATTAGCAAGGGAACTTCCTTACAAGGCTCCTCTTGGGCGGCCACAAGAAGAGTAGATCTTTACACCCCTCCTACCAGCATCTTAAAAGTGTATATAGAGGCCTTACCTGGGTTCAGTCACGAATACCGTCCAGATGGTCTCAGCGACACATCACTGTCTCAAGGCTGCGCCCTTGAAAATGGCTCCCGCTGTGGGAACAGTGGGCAGGATGTACATTCCAAGGACAGGGAGGGGGTGAGGAGCCTCTAATTGCCCAGGTCCAGTTCTCAGGACAAGGCGGTCACATCCTCTCAGTTACCTCCTCCAACAGTTATTTAAAGCTCCAGTGTGTTTATTTTTCTCCATCAGACACGAATTTAGGATTTGTTAACAAACTCTTCACAGCAGAAATTAATTACTGATTAAACAACATCTACAGAGCTGAATAAATCAATGTTGCTTGATTAATTAATGTGTCTACCTTGTATTCATAGAAGATAGAAGGCATGTAAGATAAAGTAGACAAAATAGTTATACAAAAAGACATTGAAGAAACATATTGCACTTTTTTTTAAATGAGGCATCAGTCTTAAATCTCTGACATTGCTGCTTGCATTTTGCAGCACATTGATTTTATTCTAATAACATTCTCTGTTTTAAAGTACCAAAAAATTCCCTGAAATCTAAGATACTACCATTATTCTTAGTTTGTAAAATTATAATACATTTTAGTAATTTTTTTGCACTATAAAGCTAAAGGAACATAGTGTATTTAAAAAGATGTTTAAATCTAAACTCCGTATCTACCTAAACTAGTAACACAATTTCATTAAATATTATCAGCTCTAACAGGTGGAGACAATATGCTCTAGTGCAGTGGCTGTAAACTTTTTGACCAAATTTCCAGTAAGAGAATATTTTACATTATTCCTAGCATGTACACACACATGTTTACACATGTATATACACACACAAATCTTACAACTGCATCAAAAGTTTCAGAGTCAAAATTTACCACTAATATATACAGGTGCCAAAATATAACCTCTTCTATTAATCGATTCTATTCTATTCTGTTCTGCTCTCCTCTATTCTTTTTTTCCTTCTTTCCTTCTTTTATCCTTTGCAGTCTTTCTTTTTTTCTTTTTTTTCTTTCTTGTCTTTCTTTCATACTGTTGTAGTGGTTAAGAAACATGACTCTGAAATCAAACAAAAGTGGCCTCAAGACGACTTCACCACTTTCAGACCTTAGGGAAGTTATTTAATCTGTAGCTGTAAAATTTGGGTATACTTCACATGGATTTTGTGAGATTAAATGAAATAATGCATATAAAGATATCAGCACTATTTTATAACCAGTAGTAATTGCTCAGTAAATGTTAGATATCAATAAAAGTGTTAGTAGTTTGAATTTTAAATCAAACCAAATACTTTCAAATATTTGAAGGTAATTCAAATAAAGTTTGTTGTTATACAATAGCTGACGTGAATCTGAATTACAAAAAGTGGGCCTTTAAAAAAGTAATCCAAAATCTATGGTATACTCTTTTCCTTAGTAGGGTTTACATAGAACAGGTTTATGAGAGAAAGAAAATCGGTTCATGGACACTGTGCTTTAACAAGGGTGAAAAACAGCTTTTTAAGCAGAATTGAAAACTTTGTTTCTTCAAGACGTTTGTTTTATGGATATAGATACCCAGTGAACCCCCCCAATAGTTGAGATTGGCTTTATCATTCATCCCCAGTTACAGAAACAGCATTCCAAATGTAGCCAGTATTTTTTATTCACGCCAAACTACAACTAACACCATAGACTATTAAGTTGAACTGGGCTGAGTGTAAGGATGTCATGAGATGCTCTCAGTGTTCCCAGAGACTGGAGAAGTCCTCTTATAGACCTAAGGAAGACAAGTCATGTGCAGTGGGGCATGCGTGGAATCAGAGCGCAAGGGTGTCCCCTACAGGCCTACCGAGCTACAGCAAGTCGTTGGCATGAGAAGTGTAGGCTCCCTGTTGCCAGCTCTTCTGATTATTTTTACAAAAGAGACTGAAAATCTAGATTTTTGTGTAATAGCTTCCTATTTCTAGATTCTGGCAAATAATCTTTAAAATATTACACACCGTGTGGGCAAAACAAAACACACTGCTAGCTGGATCTGGCCCATGAGGTGCCAGTTTAGAGGCTGTGATATAATTCATCCTGAAGATTTATACTTGCTGAAACCAGAGGAAGGGAGGGTGTGGGAATTAATTAGATTATTGTGAATAAGAATTTCTTAATATATTTGGAAAGACCTCCACTTCAAACACTGCATATGAATAATACATGATAATGACATGAATATTATTGTACTTTAAACATAAATGTACTACCACGTTAAAATAGCTTCTAAGTCCTCCTCTTGTTCTTAGCTGCAGAACAAATTTGCATGCCCCAATTACCAACATTCTGGTGTGCATTTAGCAGAAGAACACTTCTACAAAAGAATGTGTGTCATTCAGTGAAGAATGTGACATAACAGGGTTTCAAGCTACTGAACTGAACAATGAATTTTTAATTTTGTCAGTGACGAACATCAGCTATTCTCCAATTTGATTAAGGGGTATGGGTGTTTTCCCACTTTTGCACCCTTTTTCTAATTAACAAAAAAGCCCTTAGGAAAATGTGTCACTTATGAATATACTGTTTTTCTATTCAGTTTCACTAATTTAGATTTCAAAAGTGACATAATATGTCCTGGACAATCTTACAGAAGCCATACATTATCTATAGAAGTTGTAGGGTAAAAGTAATGATTCCTAGATGGGAGGTATTTCCCCATTACTTACATATGCATAAGTATATAAATTTATGAAATTGTCCCCTAGCTAATTTGGAAATATATGACAAATTACCATGATCCAATAGCTACACTTACATTTTTTTCTCTGCTTCCCACTCTCTTGCATATATTCCTTTAAATTCATTTTCAGTAACATATAATTAACACTCAGCAGCATAACTGAATTTACTAGCAGTTAATTGTGTCCTCCCACTTAAGTATATAGATCTTGATAATTCAGATACCATCTACACGTATACATGTATTCTAAGAAATTTTACATGTTATAAATCCAAGTAGGATTATTAATAGGGGTCAAAGATATTAAGCTATTAAGAATTATTGAAGACTCTGTAATAACTATTTGTGTGGTTTCAACCCTTCATTTATTCATCAAATATTTACTTAGCACCTGCTGTATGCCTGACCGAAGTATACGTGTGAACAGTACAGCAGTAAAGCTTTTATTACTTATACTACACATTTCCACAATTATATTATTCTGCTATTACAGACCTACCAAATGAAGTACAGGTTGCCATAGTATACCATCTGAAACCTGTTGCAACAGGACATAAGCTCTTTCTTACATTTTTCCCTACTCTTCTTGTATGTACACTAACAGAATACTTGTATTTGCAAGGACCTGGTGAATAACGACATTCTTAAGGTGTGATTTCATCCAGCAGTCATGACCTCATCTAGCTCTCATATTTTTATGTTTAATAAGGAGGAAAACTTTTCAGATAACATTAAACCCCTCCCTAATTTCCACCAGGGTTCAATTGGCCAGAATTGGATCCCAGTGATGCCCTAGCCAGAAGTATTGAGCAATCACCAGTAGCATCTGACACAAACGCTTATCGTAACCCAGATTTAACATCCTCTCTTAAATCTTCATCTTCCCTCATAGGACTCCTCTGAAATATCTTCTTCTCCTGACATCTTCACCTGTTAAAAACCTACATTTCAGTAGCCAACTGAAACTTATCCTGAAGTTTGCATACACCTCTCCTTCCCAAAGAGAAGAACTTCTGTATTTTGAACATTTAGTCTGTCCCTATCTTCTTCTCTAATTTCTCTGCTTTGTTTAATAGTTATTAGCCTGTATATCTTCAATTGCATTTCAAATAAACATCCTTTAATGTAAAGACAGTTAGGTTTTTATTTTTTATGACTTTCAAACCTTTCATTACTTTCTTTAAATGATATAGGCACTGAACAAATATTTGATAAACTGAATAAAAGTCAAAAATTTTAACCCAAGAAATTCTAAAAATGTTTGAAGTGATTTATATGTCAAAACCAGAACAACATATGATAGATAACAGGTCATTTGTCTTTAACAGCATTTTCCACATTGCAGGTACTCTCCTCTGCCTTTGAATACCCTGGGCCGTAGACATGTTATCCCCAAGTCTGGAAACATTTCTACTGCTCGCATAATTCCCTCTTTCTTTTCTAAGTGTATGTCTAACAGACCAGGGCTGTGATATCATATATTGGCAAGTGGTGGCCTTTACACATAGAAATCAACAAAAGCAATCTTCATTTTGAAACAGTGAGTTACATAAAAGAAGTTAATTCCTCACTTTCACTTATACAAGTTTAGAAAAAGCTGTTTTGTATTTTATATATATATATATATATATATATATATATATATATATATATATATATATAACGTTTTGCTGTCTATCTATCGATTATCAATCGATCTCTACATGCTAATATTTAAAAATTTTACTTTCTACCTTCTTTACCGCCTGACAACCTCCACAGGTGTTTGAAATAGTTTCTCATGTTGAACATGCTGATCGTGTGCACAATCTTTCAAACATTCTTCTGACATCTCAGCCATAGTATGTGTGTGTTTGCATTTCTCTGGAATGTTGAATTGTCCTCAGGCCTCTAAGGTAGAACATATTTATGTTCCCAAATAAATTTCTCATAAGAACCGATCACAGACAGATTAAGTTCCCATGAATCTCTAGAATATTTGTTCTTTGTAAACCTTTACATAGCCTCCAGAAAACAAGCACAGCTTGGTACAGACTTATTCAGATCATTGTGTTCTGTTGACGGATTTCTTTGTGAGATCTAGTGCTAAAAAGTTTTTTGCATCAAGGACTGAGTGACTGATTTAGATGAAACATACTGCCTGAACCATTGTGTATTAAACAAGATCCAGATATTCCTAAAGTCTTTGAACAGAGTTCCTCTTCTTCTCTTTAGCTGATTCCCACACTGCAAGTGGACAAAAGATTTATTTCAAAAACCCACTTCCTAGTTAAAAGTTAGCTGAGAAAAAGAATATCTCATGAACATTTATTAGCATTTTTTGACCTCATAATGTAAATAGAAAAAAAATGGCTATGAAGGAAAGAATACACATACAAAAACACCTCTGTATATCAGTTCTCATATCAAAACTTTAAGAAAAGGCTTCAATCACAAACCATGTGCAAAAGCAGCCAACCAAAATAGGTCTTATTTTTTTTTAATAAATTTATTTTATTTTATTTATTTAATTTTGGCTGCATTGTGTCTTCATTGCTGCACGTGGGCTTTCTATAGTTATGGTGAGAGTAGGCGCGTGGGCTTCAGTAGTTGTGGCACATGGGCTCAGCAGTTGTGGCTCCTGGGCTCCAGAGCACAGGCTCAGTAGTTGTGGCGCACGGGCTTAGTTGCTCCATGGCATGTGGGATCTTCCCGGCCCAGGGCTCGAACCCATGTCCCCTGCATTGGCAGGAGGATTCTTAACCACTGCACCACCAGGGAAGTCCCAGGTCTGATTTTTTTATTCTTCTGAATTGCAAAATACAATGGTGGGAAATAAAAATCATTAACTAAAATGCTAAACTGCTTAAAGAAAAGTAGAACTAAACTTTTCATCTAGGCCTGCCCCAAAAGTACCATATACTATTCAGATTGCAGAATGTACTTATATCTATCTACCTACCTACCTACTTACCTATATTTATATATATATAAATGTATCATCTGAACCATATTTAGCATACCTAGGATTCTTCACCAGAAGGAAAGAACCAGATGTTCTCAATTGCAATGAAACAATAAAATAATTTAAAGATGAATAGTATTTTGCTTACCAAATATATTAGTTTTAAAGGACATATCATTTAGGCCTTCATATGTAGTATTCATTGAGGATCCAGAGAGTTCTATCATATTATGGGAAAACTTTAAACAATTCTGTACTCAACTACGAAATCCAGATAATTAATGTAACATGATGATCCTAAACCATCTATTCCTATGTACCACCTGCTGTGACCACTGTCTATTATCACTGGCATTAGCCAGTATGATCATTTTTAAAAGTTTATAAAATCATTTTACTCATCTGCTTATAAGTCTACAATAGCTTTTCATGCGTTTAGAATAAAATGCAAATTCCTTGCCAGTCTCTACTAGTTTCTGTATGAACTAGCCCTTGCCTACCTTTCTAAGTTTACCTCATTCTTTCATCTCTCTGTCTCACTACACTCCAGGCAGCCTGAAAACACCAGCTCACGTGTGTGTCTTCCACATGGGCAGCTCGGTTCTTCTGTTGGTGACTTCTCTATCTTCAAGTCTTAGTTTAAGTGGTCCTCCCTTGAAGAGGTTTACCTCTAAAACGTTACTCTCTTACATCTTCCCCAGCATGTCCTAGAACTTACCGCAATTTATAATTTTGACAAATTATGACAGTTGTATTTTATAGGCCAATGGTCAATGTAATGTGTGTAATTAATATAAGCAAGGTAACATTTCAAGGACAATTTTCAACTCAATTTCCCTCAGGTTTGAAAAAAATGTATAGGTAGACGTAGTGTTATTCACTTTCCCAAACGTATTTAAATTACCCATAGGTATAGATATATGTAGCATTTTGCTTACAGAGCAAATTATACTAAAACAGCATATAGTCTGGCTAGTCTTATCTTTTATCTTAGTTCCCTGACCAGGGATTGAACCCAGGGCCCCTTCAGCGGAAACGTGGAGTGCTAACCACTGAACAGTCAGGGAATTCCCATATTTATCTACAATGTCAACTGTACAAATTAATAATTACATTCATATTTATACTTAATTTTTCATGACTTTAAAATAGCAAACATCTTTGAAATGCTTCTGATTTTATTAAATTTAAATTGAATTGAAGTTGGCACATTGTCACAGAACAAAACTACAATATGTTGTAGGATATATATTTTTTTTTAAATCAGCTGCACTTTGAACCATAAGGATTTAAAAATTTTAAGTGAGTGCTGTTTATATTTTTATGTTTATATGTTTATATATTTTTTATGGAGTAGCATTTTCAATTACCAAATTTCAATTGCCAAATGGTTATTTTTTAAGTTTTTTTTTTTTCTTAAACAGTACTAGATTATAATAGCTTACAATATTTGGGTCCAATCAAATTATCAATATAATTTGGCTAAGAAATAATGGATGAATATGAATTTAATCACTTCATTTATAAATGCAGATAATGTAAGTGAATTCATCTGAATTTTGTCCCTTTAAAGCCTCACAATTTTTCCAAACACTAGCCAATTCAAAATGGCTATCCAGGGTTTTCTCTATTTGAGAAAACCCTGGATATCTTTGGCATTTACAGAAGAGTCACAACGTAGCCAAAATAAATGTAGCTGTGATTCATTTCCATATTTGGTTAATGGCTCATGGCAAAATCTTGAAGGTCTTCACTGAATTATATTAGGTTATTAGAGAATTAAGAAGGAGTCTAAAACTATCATTATTCTTTAAGATGGCATATTTTTCTTCTCAAAGCAGAAGTTAGCAGAAGGATCCTGGACAGAAAATGAATCTCAAAAGAGATAGTTTACACTTCATCTTATAAAGAACTTCAACATTAAACTGAGTTTAAATAAATTTCTCTATTAGAGTGATAGTATAATACACTTTTAGATTCTACAAAGGAAAAATGAGGTTGCATTTCTGTGGAATAAGTGGCGACTTTTCCAATTTAATTTAGGGCTCTCTGTCCTCAAGTAAATTGTTCTGTAGATGACATAAAGAAAGCGGTTTGGTCCTTTCTACACAGGAATTTTCAGATATTTTATGAAGAAATATTACTACAAGGAATTTTACTGAACCAGAAAGTGTAAATGAAGGATCACTTATGAAATGTGTTGAGAGGAGGGCAAAATGTGAAATGCTGCTGAACTAAAATGAACTTTGTTTTGTCTCCAGGGCAGCCCTGACTTAATGAAATGCAGCTATGAGCAGAATAAATCAGACTTTGCACAGAAAATTGGCAATGAAAGCACTTAAAAAGAAACCACAGTGTTCCCAAAATAGAATCTATATGTGTGTATATGTCTGTGTATATGTGCTTGTGTGTGTATATAAAAGATTTTCATTTTCCTTCCTGAATACATCTGATATATTTGAAACACTTTTGTTCCTCGGTTATTGAGAGATCAAAAGCCCATCATTTTAACATCAACTAGCATAACTTGAATTTCTTTTTTTATTAAAAAAAACCCTTGCCCTTACTAGGTCTTTTTTCAAAGACAAGACATTGGTGCTCTAGGTGGAGGCTGTTTACGTTTCTTTCTTTCAAGAGATGCTTGACAGCTGCTCCCTGGAGAGGCGCTCGGACTTTTAAAATTTTTATTAGACTAAGGTATTTGAAATTTGGACAGTAGACATTAGCCTTTGAGGTGCAGTGTTTGATGGTATGAATCTTCTAGGCCGTAGTACTGTGAGAAAAGATTTTTAGAGATTTGCTACAGACCATTTGTCAGGGGACAATGAAGCATTTGTGAACAATATACTGTGAAAAAATGCTTGCAAAGTTTTCACTAGACAATATGGGAAAATCTTACGGGTATGTTTTTCAGGTTTCAATGAGATGTCAAATAGCGTAGCTACTAAGGGTGTAATAGATTTTTTTTACCATTTAGTTCTCATTTTCAGACAAAAGGAATGTCTCCTTGGCTAGAGTTGTTTTATGATACAGAAGTAGTATATAGCACAAATTGCAATGAAAATAAGCAAGAACATGAAAAGTGAATAATGAAGTATCAAAATGAATAAAAAAAGTAAGGGTGGCAAGAGCTAGAGTGTGTGTGTGTGTTCACATTTTTTTGTAATGTAAAGGAAACATTGCGTGGTTCTCAGAGAGCAAAGTAGATCTTAGTGAAATCCATTTTATGCGCTTACAGAAAGAATGTTATTCCTTTAATTTTTTTCCTTACAATTGTTTCCGTCTTCACTTGTAATCTAGCCTTTCCGTGGTAACGTAAACTGGCAGGAGGCCAAATTCAAAGCACATGTTGATTATTTTAAGTAGCATGATGGTACATAGGCTGTGAGAAGAAAATTCATCAGCTTGAACCAGCCAAGGCATAAAGAGCAATGGTAGCGGCTTTGGTTAAAAAAAAAAAAAAAAAAAAAAGTTGTGTTTCTTTAATAAATAACATCATGCTCCGCTTCTCTTCTCCTCGAAGGCCTATATGGGGTAAGGGCAGCTGAAACATGCTGTGTGCTGGATAGTGGCTTTAGGAATACCATTTAAGCCAGTCAGCTGCCGTAATACTACAGTAAGCCTTTTTAACTAACAGCTATTTCCAGAATAGTTCATTTCTCTGGGAAATCTGTCCAGGAGATATTTCAATTAGGGTCAGCTGGGCTTCCAGAAATATGTTCACCGTCTTGTGTGGTATCTTAGTCAGCTCAGACTGCCATAAGCAAATACCATGGACTGGGTGGATTAAACAGCAGATGTTTATTTCTCATAGTTCTGGAGGCTGGGAAGTTCAAGAACAAGTTGCCAGCTGATTTGGTTCCCTGATGAGGGCCCCTTGTCAGCCACCTTCTCACTGGGTCACATTGTGGGGTTGGGGTGGGCAGAGTGTGAGGCAGAGAGAGAGAGAAGAGACAGAAGGCGGAGAGAGAGAGAGAGACTGAGAGGGAGAAAGAGAGAGAAAGAGACAAGGGACAGAAGGCAGAGAGAGAGAGAGAGAGAGACTGAGAGGGAGAGAGAGAGAGGAGGTATTTTGTATCTCTTCCTTAAAAGACACTACTTCCATCATGAGGGTCCCACCCTCACAGCCTCATCTTAACCTAATTATCTCCCAAAGGCTCCCATCTCCAAAGACCATCACCTTTGGGCTATGGCTTCAACACATGATTTGGGAGAAGGAACAACACAACTTAGTCCATAGCACCTGGTTTTCTTTTTGACCTATTTTGTTTTGTTTTGTTTTGTTTTGTTTTTTGGGTACGCGGGCCTCTCAGTGTCGTGGCCTCTCCCGTTGCGGAGCACAGGCTCCGGACGCGCAGGCTCAGCGGCCATGGCTCACGGGCCCAGCTGCTCCACGGCATATGGGATCTTCCCGGACCGGGGCACGAATCCGTGTCCCCTGCATCGGCAGGTGGACTCTCAACCACTGCACCACCAGGGAAGCCCTTGTTTTGTTTTTTTTAATGCTCCTAGTTTTCTGAATAAAAA
Organism: Phocoena phocoena; assembly: GCF_963924675.1. Classification (NCBI taxonomy): domain Eukaryota; kingdom Metazoa; phylum Chordata; class Mammalia; order Artiodactyla; family Phocoenidae; genus Phocoena; species Phocoena phocoena. The sequence continues at coordinate 53,499,452 of NC_089222.1, forward strand.
TGGGATGATCATTGAATGGAATATTTAGAAATCCTTTTCATTCAATGGCTTCATATAATTAGTCATCTGTCAATGGGAAGAGTGAGTTTTTCCTATAAAATTGTTATGTTAACATATAATGTATATGTTAAAATTATATACATTAAAGGTAATCGTTTTAAGAATGATGTTAAGATATCATCTAACATAAAACATAAGGGGGTATCTCACTTAAGGAGGTCCTCATATTTAAGAGGTAAATATAATTTGTAATGTGCAGATTTAAAAAGATGACATTAATAATACTAACAAAGTCTGAGTTTTGCACAAAATTTACAGTGAATGCCAAAATTTAAAACAAATTGATGTTGAGAAACACTTATGGGGAACAGTGTTTTTTGTATGGCTGTATATGTATCTCATAAGGTCAGGGGCTGGGGAGCTGGGAAGGGGGTGAGGGGAGCCAGGGCGGAATATATGTACTACAGTTTGAAAAAGCCATTAATCAAACTTTCGAGGCTTACTTAATACAGATGTCAGGCTCATGATGTCTGAGCTCCTGAGTTGCACCTCATCAGTCAATTTTCTTCATTCTTCAGGTCTTTCCTGTCACCTTCTATGTTAATCTAGACCATAGTAACAGCTGCTCACAACTCCTGGATGCCCTTATCTTTTTTTAGTCTGCCTTTCTAAAATCTTGTTTCTGAAGTCTTCACAACGTACATGAAAGATATAAAAATTTCCTTTCTGAGGGGTAGAGAAGAATTCCCTCCTGAGTAACCACTGGGTCAACTCAGGAATAGCCAGGTTGATATTCATCCAGTATGCACTGGACACCATCTTATCTGTAGTAAATTATCTTGACTAGCTCCCTAGGGAATGGCCACAACAACAAAAGTAAGACTTCCTATTCTTTATCCACAGTTCTCTGAATTTATGGCACTCTGAAAACCAGTATGAAATAAGATACTTGAGAGATTTTCATCCTTGGTGTCTGTACCTACCTGACTACAGTTAAATTTTGATCCATTTTTAGAACTGATAAGTGTCACTCAACCAACAAACAAACAAATCAACAAAGGGCCAAATCCAAGGAAATAGCAATTTGAGGGTAGGTTTTAATTGAGAGAAACATTTTTAAAAATTCAGTTCTAAATATGGTAAGGCTCACATTGTATTCACTAAATACACCAACTCAATTTTATAAAGGCCAATTTATTCTGATTATACAGACAGGAAAGATAAGAAAGAGAAACAGGATCTAATGAACATCTGGGAGAGGAAAAGAGAAAGAAAGCTCAGTAGGGAAAGAGATTTTCTAAAAGAGGTGGAGAGGGAAGAAATATTTACAAAGAGAAGATCACACAGAAGAGAAAAACTTTAGAGAGGCAGCAAGAGACAAGTTCTCTAGGCTATGAGGTTACTGTGTTAATCAAGTTAGTCTTCCAGTCTGACTCCAGTTTATTTGTACTATAACCATCAAAGGAAGTGATCACCTGTTATCCCTCTCCTTTGAAATTCCAATGAGCTTTTCAGCCGTTATCCACTAGACATTGCTCTTCAACTATTCTTATTATGCTTAACCTTAAGAAGGCATTTAACAAGATGCCATGACAGCCTCCACAGGGGATTGATTTCATTCTCTTAGATGCAGTGTTACAACCATAGCAATATCATTTCATAAGTACTTAGAATGGAACAGATGAAATCAGTTTCTTGTGGGATTTTCTTTTTCATGCAAAGCATATATTCCATTTATTCCCTGATTGTTAGCATGGATTCTTTTCCTTTCACCTAGCTCCAGAACCCCCAAATAGATACATGCACACACAAGCACAGACTCTACAAACAGAATCCATTACTTGTTTTTCTTTTTCAACTTCTCTTCATAAATAATTTCAAACTTACAGAAGTGTTATAAGAATTATACAAAAAACTTCATCAAGATTTTTCAAATGTTAATATTTTATCACATTGGCATTCTCTCTCTCATTTTTTATCTGAGCCATTTGTGAGAACATTGTAGACCTGTAGATCCTGATTGTCTCTTTCTCCCAAGTACTTCAGTATTTCCATCCCTCCAAAAAAAAGGAAAGAAAGAAGGAAAAAGATTTTTTTTTACATTTAATTATAGTAATCAGTTATTTAAATATTGTTTCTACTGGTAAAATTGTTTGGCCTCCTCCACCACTGTATACCTTATATATAATAAAATCGAGGTTAAAGAACATCTTTTTAATGTAATATTTGTTTTTCCACATGAGGTTTACTTGATTTGCTGATATCTCATTTCTCCATATTCATTCTTATACTTTTGTGAAGTATTTTGGAGGAGATGGCTGCAAAGCATAATACCTTAAGTGAACATATTTTGCTTTTTTCTCTAAATATTTATCCCCATCTCCTTCCTAAACTTCATGCTTGACCCTACAAGTAGTTGATGCTGTCTGACTTCCAAACAGATCAATATAATATACACCTTTAACAATGTTATCTGAAGAACTGAAAATGGTTTATTTTGGGCAGTCGGTGTCAAATTCCAGAGCAACAATTTTTGCACTTCTAGCTTCACTGAAATCATGTCAACTTGGCTGTCTGTACATAAAGTTTTTGAGGATTAAGTTTGCTAATAAATGTAAAGCACTTAAGAACAATATTTGGCAGGTAGTAAGTTTTGTACTAGAGCTGCTATTATTACTTTCTAATATCAAATAATTCTTCAAAACCATTTTCCCTTCCCGTTATTTTCCTACTACTCTCCATGGTTATGTCATATTCTTAGCCACATAGGTTCAATTTCTTAGAGTGATCGTCAACTTTCTCTCTTGTTCTCCTGTCACTTCATTCCTACTTCTACCTCTAGGCAAACACATCTGATTATTTCTACTTTTTTAATTGCATTTGTTCCTGACGTTACTGCCACCAGTCTGGGCCAGACCTCACCACATCATATGTCTGCTGTAACATTAGTACCCCAGTTCCAACTCTTCCTCCCATCCAGTCTTTCTATACATTATCAGATTACCTTCCCCAGGTGATCTTCTTCCAAGGTCTTGGAAACACAACATCCTGCCTCAGCCTCTTCACACCAAATACTCCTGCTCACTGCAATGTATTTCTCTTTTTATCTAGCCATTAAATGAGAATATTTGTGAATGTACTTTGTAGAATATAAAGTACTATGTGGAATTTTATTGTTATGCTACATTTTAACTGAAATATCTCTGGGTTTTAATCAGTTGTTAGGAGAAAATTCTATTTAGTGTTATCTATAGTTCCATTCTGGAATCAATGTGACAACACGAGAAAACTGAAGATTAGTGTATCTTTAAAGGGTTAACATAACTGTCAATTGTAGTACTTCCTTTACATACATATTTTGTCACTTCCATTTTTATGGAACAAATAGTGACCAATTTTTAAACAACCTGATAATGTAGATTTTTGTGTTTTCTTTATCTTTCCCTTTTCCTATTCAGTTGAGTAAAGCATTGTGAAAGCAATTCCAAATCTGTGATGGAAAACTGTATGAATAATATTCATGCTCATGGATCATAGCTTAGAAATGCAATAACAACTAAAACAGTTCACCTGAAAACTGTTTCTCACTGGCAGATTTTCATATGTCAGAAGTAAAATATTTACTTAGGAAGGAAAATATTATTTTTTTGGCTTCCACATAGTTTTAGGCAGTGTCTACCAGAAGCTTCTGGAGGAAATCAAGAAAGGGAAATATTTATTGAGTATCTACTATGTGCTCAATAAATGTGTGCTTATATGTAAAAGTCATTTCAGAAAGAAGAGGTGTTACAACTGATACCACAGAAATGCAAAGGATCATAATAGACTACTATGAACAATTATATTCCAACAAACTGGACAATCTATAAGAAGTGGATAAATTCCTAGAAACATACAAGCTACCAGATTGAATCATGATGAAATAGAAAATCTGAACAAATTACTAGTAAGGAGATTGAATCGGTAATCAAAAACCTCCCAACAAACAAAAGTCCAGGACCATATGACTTCACTGGTGATTTATAACAAGCATTCAAAGAAGAATTAATACAAATCCTTCTCAAGGTCTTCCAAAAAGTAGAAGAAGAGGGAAGTTCATTTTATGAGGCCAGCATTACCCTGATACCAAAACCAGACAAGTATATGGCAGGAAAAGAAAATTATAGGCCACTATCCCTGATGAGCATAGATGCAAAAATCCTTGACAAAATATCAGCAAGCTGAATTCAACAACACTTTAAGTATTGTTGATCAACTAAGATTTATTCCAGGGATGCAAGAATGATTCAACATCCACAAATAAATCAATGTGATATACCATATTAACAAAATGAAGGATAAAAACACATATGATCGTCTCAATATTTGCAGAAAAAGAATTTGACGAAAACATCTATTTATAATAAAAACTCTCAATAAAGCAGGTATAGAGGGAACATACCTCAACATAAGAAAAGCCATTTGTAACCAGCCCACCACATAACAGCATGCTCTACAATGAAAAGCATGTAGAGAGGAAAAACTCTTAGAAGTAATAAAGGCATTCATAATGTTACAGGATACAAAAGCAAAACCAAAAAATCTGTTGTGTTTCTATACACTGAAATAAAATGAAATATCAGAAAGAGAAATTAAGAAAATAGTTCCGTTTACAATTGCTTCAAAAATAATAAAATATCTTGGAATAAATTTAACCAAGGATGTGAAAGACCTATATATTGAAAACTATAAGACATTGATGAAAGAAATTGAAGAAGACAAAAATAAATGAAAAAAATATTCCATGTTCATGGGTTAGAAAATTTAATATTGTTAAAATGTCCATACTACCCAAAGCAATCTACAGATTCAGTTTAATCCCGATCAAAATTTCAATCACATTTTTCATAGAAATAGAACAAATAATACTAAAATTTGTATGGAACCCCTAAAGACCTCAAATAGCCAAAGCCATCTTGAGAAAGAAAAATAAAGCTGAAAGCATTACCCTCCCTGATTTCAAGCTATATTACAAAACTATAGTAATCAAAGCAGTATGGTATTAGTGTAAAAACAGACACATAGATCAATGAAACAGAATAGGGACTCCAGAAATAAACCCACACATATATGCTCAATTAATGCATGACAGAGGAGCCAAGAATATACAACAGGGAAAGGACAGTCTCAAATAAATGGTGTTGGAAAAACTGGAAAACCACATGCAAAAGAATGAAACTTGACCATTGTCTTACACCATACACAAAAATTAACTCAAAATGGGTTAAAAACTTGTACAGAGACTTGAAACCACAAAACTCCTAGAAGAAAACATAAGTGGTAATCTCCTTGACATAGGTCTTGGTGACAATTTTTTTAATAGGACACCAAAAGCAGAAGCAATAAAAGCAAAACTGTTAACCAGCTGGGGCTAATGCAAACTAAAAAGCTTCTGCACAACAAAGGAAAACCATCAACAGAAAGAAAAAGCAACCTACTGAATGGGAGAAGTATTTGCAAAATATATATCAACAGATATCCAAATGGCTGATTTAAATATCCAAAATATATAAAGAACTCATACAACTCAATAGCCCAAAAAAAAAAAAACAAAAACAAAAAAGACAATCCAATTAAAAAGTTGACAGAAGATCTGAATAGACATTTTTCCAAACAAGATATACAGATGGCTAACAGGTAGACAGAAAGATGCTCAGCATCATTAATCATTAGGGAAATGCAAGTCAAAACCGTGATGAGATATCACACCTGTTAGAATGGCTATTATCAAAAAGACAAGAAATAACAAGTGTTGGTGAGGATGTGGAGAAAAGGATACCCCTGTGCACTATTAGTGGGAATGTAAATTGGTGCAGCCACTACAGAAAATACTATAGGGGTTCCTCAAAAAATTAAAGATAGAGCTACCATATGATCCAGCAATTCAACTTCTGGGTATTTATCTGAAGAAAACAGAAACATTAACTTGAAAAGATATATGCACCTATGCACCTCCATGTTCATTGCAGCAACCAAGATACAGAAACAACCTAAGTATCCATCAATAAATGAATGGATAAAGAAATTTATATATATATATATAATTCAGCCATAAAAAGGAATGAAATCTTGTCATTTGCAACAAAATGGTTGGCCCTCAAAAGCATTATGCTAAGTGAAGTAAGTCAGGAGACAGAAAAACAAATACCACATACCATATGATCTCTCCTACAATTAAATGTAAAAAACAAAAACAAGATCATAGATACAGAGAAAGGATTGCTTGTTGCCAGTGGTGGGAAGTAGAAGAAATGAGTGAACTGTTCCTTATTTGTTTGTTTGTTAGTTTAAATCAACTGAAAAAAAGCACTAAACTTAGTTTTACCCCAGAGTTCTTTGGTGGAAAAAATATGAGAGAACAATACCAAAAATAGGGTTCAATTAAATGTTTCACTTCATTGACAAATTTCTGCAGTGAATATAATCAATATATTAGTTACAGGTTGATTAAGAAGTAATATTAACTTCTAACAAGTATTAGCCAATTTTTATTATAGTCACCATTTAATTGGTAAATACTTAGCAACTATTCCTCTCTGTACATAATTAAGTTTTAATATAATTTTTAAAGTAAAGTATTATAAGGTTAGTTTTTGTTATTGAATTGACATTATTTAGAATCCAGAAAACTTGTGGCAAAAGAGCATAGTATCTACTGAAGTTACTTTTTTCTACTTAGGAACTTTGTGCAAAAAACTAAAGAGCTAAATAATAAAGAAATATAATATTAATTTCAGCACTGTGCATATTGCTTAGAAATTTCAACTATCTTGATGGTAGTAAGATCTTAAGTAAATAGGCCTAATTTTCTGATGAACAGATTTCTAAACCAGAGAGAGAGATTTCCCTTTTGAATTTTTAAAAATAAGCTTTTAAATTGTAATTGTTTTTATTTTTATTATAGTATATTTTTCTTTGCATTGATCAAGTGCATGGCTTTAAAATAACAATCTGTTAAGAAGAGTTGATTGCCATTGAATATTTGTACCTTTACATAAAATAGTTTGAGGCACATGAGGAATATGCCAGGCTCAATTTCCCTCCATATGTCACATTTCATCAATACAAAGACACTTTTTCCCCTATGTTTTGACTCAATTCTAAGAGTTGATGGCATCTTACAATCACTATGAGCCAGACAGCAATTTTGATGTGATTGTCATTGACTGTGATGTGATTACTTGGCCATAACTGTTTATACTGTTGTCATTTCAGTTGAATTATATGAGTTATAGTGGATACACAAGTGGACTTTAATTATTATTTAAAGTCTTCCACAATAAAAAATGAAAGCATATTACTAGTATTTAAAAATAAATGAAGAAACACCAGAGGTATTAAAAAATGGTGAATTCTTATTAAGCTATAATGAAAAACAGTGTTATCTTACCCTACCCATTAGTACTCTTAAGGGAAATTAAGGAATGACTGATTTATCGCTTCCCCTCTGACTATATGCACAGGATGTCAAGTATTCCTTCTACTGTTGAGAAGTTGAGGATGTTTAACAGCCACTGACCAAGATTCACTATGTGTTTAGGGAGACTTTGAGCGCTTAATACAGGAAGTTTCCAAATTTTCTTCATTTCTCTTCTCCATAAAATTTCGTGAGCCTGTTGATTAATATTAGCACAAATACAAGCCTGAGATATTTTCATTTCTATGGGCTGTCTCTTTTGTGTTATAGTTTCAAATAAAAGAAAGTAATGCTATACTATACCAATTTTTAAAAAGCACTGGAGTTCTAATTGTCTTCTTTAATTTTCCTTAAGCCTAATAAACAAGGCCTACAGATTAGACCAGAAGTTCTCAAGTTTTTTTTGCCACAATATAAACTCCCACAAATATCGCCGATTTTGACAAAACACCAAAAATATTTTGTAAAATAAAAGGCTGTGTCAGTGTGACTCAAGATTTTCATCATCGTGAGCCTCAGCTTCCATCTGCTTCCACAAAATCAGGAATTCCAGGGTTGGAAGGGCTTAGAGGACTGATCCAAATCTACATCCAATACAGGAATCTTCCAGCATGTAGTTCAACAATTTCCTCGGTAGTGACATAAAAGAGCAGCAGAACCTATTTCAGGACAATTTAGTATCTAAAGTGAGGAACAATCTGGCCCCCCAGTATCTCATACAATGTGTCCTAGCTATGATTTCTGAGAAATATAAACATGATTACCCTGTACCCCTCACCCACAAATAGAAATTAGAACTCTCATGTTCTTTTTAGGGCTTTTTCCCCCCCTTCTCCTGGCTCTATGTAGTCAATTTTTCTGTGCCTAACTAACATGAGATGGCTTCCAGACTCTGACGTCATTCTTTAGTTTGTCAAAATGAAACATCCAGATCCACACCAAGTAATCCAGGTATGGATTGAGTTTGACAGGACTATGAACTCTAATCAAAAGCTGTTCCCATTTCGTTAACTTCCAGAGCAGCTGCTTCATAGTTTTTCATTCATTAAGAAAGTAATCTATAAGACAAGTATTTTTGTTCTGCTTTTTAATATCAACTGCTATCAACTGAATTATGTCCAGTTCTGTATCACGTGATTGGTTTATTGAATTTACTCAAGATTTTGTATTCATTCTTCTAAATTTTACTTCATTATTTTCCAAAGAAACGATTGGATTGTCCTCAGTGATAAAATGGCTATGGATCCTGATTAGGGATTTGCACTAAGAAACATGACGAGTTTAAAGCATTCTAATGGCTCTTCTGCCATCTTGTGAATATGCAAACTCTCCATGGGTGAACATCGAGGATGTTATAATAGCCTATAATTCAAGGCAGAGGCATCTGATTACATGAGGATGAGGGAAAGGAAAGAAAAAAAATCACTTTAATTCTTCGGCTGTTCTCTGTCAGGCACAGGATTAGGTATATGAATTATCACTCTTTATTGACACCCAATCCTAAGAGGAAGATATATACAGATCTGTTCTCTTTGTACTCTACCACACTGGTTTTAAAGTCCAGAGACTTAGGTTTATATCTTTTCCCTACCATTTGCTAGCCATGTGTTTTAAGCAAGTTCCTTGAATCTACATTTTATAGTGGAGAACAAATGAGATTAAACCTTACAAAGAGAATTCTCATTAAGTGCTATTTGTATTAAGATTATTACTAACTACAGGACACCACTATCTACTAGACTAGAATATTTTCTAGATAGGACTGGGGATAATACCAACCTTCTTCCGAAGGTTAGGAAGTTAATTTTTTTCTTTTTCCTCCTTTCACGAGATCATCATTCACTACCCATAGTTATTTCTAAGCTCTCTAATCAAACTTATGTTGTTTCTTTATTATATAAAGTAAATTTCCATATGAATCAGAACCTAGAAAACTTTGTTTTCTTTTTTGTGTTAACTTTTAAGTTTTGTTCAATTTGTCCATCAACATTTCTCACCTGCTACAACCTTTAATAATATCTTTTGAGATTGAAAAATAAAATCCAAACAGTGCTTTTCCTGGAATCTTTACTTCTTTAAAAGCTACTTTGCTTTTGTGCCCCAGTAATGGTGTATTACAGAGCAGAGCGGCAGGTGGATGAACCACTGCTGTAATCCATCAACAGGGCTCCCTGGCTCCATGATGGATTATTGTATTACATCATCAGCCCAGAGGCTGACAGGAAAGAATGTGCTTCAAACAGGCCTCTTTCATAAATTGTTTTAGTCCTAATGAAAGAAATAATGGTTTGAAAGTGTATAGATGAGTAGGAAAACTCACTATACCTTCCAGCTCTAGTGTGAATTATATACACGTGAGAGTAGCCACCAAAGTTTTCTAGTTCGCAAGATGGAATTTTCTTTTTGTTTTAAAATGATACCAGCTAATGTGCGTAACAGTGACCACCGTATTCAACAACATCTTGAAGAGACTTTGGATCATCTGAATTAAAGAAAAGATTTAAGTAATATCAGAATAGGTTTTATAATACGTGAACTTTGGTTCTTCAGTAACGTATTACATATGTATGCTATTGCTCTGTTAACCCAAATGTTTAATTAACTACTTTCTGCATTTTGTATCCTTATTGGGTAACAGATTTGTCACTAAACTTAAATATATCTGTTTACATATTTATACATGAGAAGCGTGAAACAAAAATTTGCATTCTTATTAAGGAAAAGCAGTCATGAGTCCTGTTATCCATTTACTCGACACTTGACATTTAATAGGATTTTAATAAGTTTGTTGGAAGAATAGGTAGACAATTATATGATTAAATCTCTAAGTTAATTTCTTTCTTTCTCTAAAGAAATCAGTTTGAAAAATATAGTAACATCATGTTTTTGAGAATAATAAAGTCAAATGTTTTTGCAAGCAAATTCAATAAATATACAACTCTAGGAAAAATAATTTAAAATCAGGTGTCTCTTATTGATTGTCATCTTGAACTTTGCAAGAGTTAATGTGTATTTTAGTTTGCCTGTGCTGCTCTATTTTGTTCCTAAATTAAATAGCATCATGAACAAAATGAGTTTTAGGACAAGGTCTGTTATATCTCTTACCCTGAATATGCCCCCCTCTGCACCATTTTCCAACTGTAGGATTTGCTCATTAAAAATAAATAGTGGCACACTATGCTATGGGCAAAGAGAACACTGATTTGGAATATAAGCTTGTAAACTAGTTTTGACCCTTTTCTAATAACTCATTTAGTGTTTTAAAGAGATCTTTTATGTTGAAATTTTAATATTAAGGTCTTTAATTTTCTTCTAAGGCCACTAATAAAATTGGGTAAAGTGAATTCATAAGCATTTTCCAGAGCTCTCATAATACCAGCACCTCAAATCATATTTTACTTCACAATTTTGAATTTTCAGGTATGACATTACTCCCAAACTTGAAACATTTAGTTACATCAATTGACTTCTTCTTTCATAGTCCCAGGACACTCCTTGTCACCAATTTTCTCACCTCTCACTCCAAGTTTTGTGGCCTTGAGAAGCTCACATTCCACATGTCAGGGTCACCAGCTTGGGTGACAGTAAGTCAATTCTGTCATTCTTCTCCCAAACTTTTATTTCTATGCCAAATTATTCATCCTGGTCAATATAATAACATCTTCCTAATTTACTTGCTAGACTCCAAATTCTAATGTAATCCTTAGATAGGGTTTAAACTTGGATATTTGGATCTTTGGATGCCAAGAGTTTTCCCAAGGCTTTCTCTATTATGCCAAATATCTCTTTTCGAAGCTCTTCTGGTCTTTAAAATATCCACTCACTACTTTAGTGACATGGATATTGCATGGAAGATTATCATTAAAATTCCACTCCCAGAGCCCTGTGCTATCTACTAACCCCTCTACCTCACATGTGCAGAAGGTATTAGCATTTATAAAGTGCTTCAATACTTAATTATTGTAAATTATTTGTGAGGGAGCACAAATCTTCTTCACCATTTTCAGAGTGAGGAAAACGAGACTCAGAGGAGGTTAAAAGACTTGCCCAAAGTAATGCAATCCTAGTACAATAAAGAGCCACACCAATCATGGGTGGCTCCATGCTAGAGATATTATAATGCATTCTGAACAACTCTGCCATGCTTATCACTGGTGTGATTGCCAATGAAAAATCCTTGTAATATTTCTCTTTTCCCACCTGTGGTGAAAATATTAGATTTGTCTTTCCCATTCACCACACTCAGCATATGTTTTCTGTATTAAAACCACATCCACATCCACAAACAGGTCAAGGAATACATTATTAGGAGGGTTTTGTACTTAACACACATCCATGAGCTCTGTTTTGGGGTCAAATTTCTGGCTCTGAAATCAGTTTTGTTGAATATTGTATTTTACGATGTAGTTTACAAGTCATGTTGGGAAATAGGAAAATGCAATTGTATATTTTTTAAGTGCAAGATACCCTTCACCTTTTACCTTACAGCACCCTAGTAAAGCCTCATTAAATTTATTTATATCAAGTAAATATAGGAAGCAGTCAAATAAGAATTTTCCTAATTCTGTTACCTACACGAACATTCAGAATTTTTGCAATAAAAATTTTCAAACGATGTTTAAAACTGTCTTAAGTTAACTCTAGTTGTACACAGATATAAATAAGATAAATCACTAGAGACATTTTAAAAGTTCCAGCCATGATGTATGGAAAAACAGGACTTTGTGTTTATAGTAAACAGCTTTTCTGCAGGCCATCAGCTGTAAGATCCCTTTCTCTACTGAACAGACTGCCTCCTTGGGAAGGAGAAAGCCATAACAGCTTAGTATTCTGAATTTTTTTTTTTTTTTTAGAAAGATTGTAAATTGTTTTGCCTGTTCAAGTGCAAAATAGTGAAGGAACAGTGAATAGTGACTTTGTGATATAGATTGGCTATCCAAAGGGAAAAGAACAGAGGCCAGTAACATCATTTTAATTGGACCTAAAAATCAAAAGCATACATCTTTAAATGCACGTGTGCACATGCAATCATTCAGACACTCATGCACACTCACAGTTAATATCATTTAGCCATAATGTATATGCATAACATACAGACAGAAAGGAGAGTTCCTAATAATGTGTACAGAAAGGAGAGTTCCTAATAATGTGTATGTCTTGCCTCAACTGAAAGTTGCCTTAGTTTTGATGACTCAAAATTAATCCACGCAATCTTTTAACTGCTCAGTGCTAAATTTTATGGAACACATCAGATAAAGAGTTATCTAGTCAACCCTAGAGAAGGAGACTTTTACAACCTGACAAGCTATAAATATTTAATTTGAAATGATGCTATTGTACAACATAGAAATAATTTAGAAAAATACACTCTTGTAATTTAACTGTGTACTATACTGAAAATATGGAAATTATTTCAGAATTTTTGGCTATATAGACACTCTACTTCAATAACAAAACTTTTCATGGAAAAGATTTGGAAGGAAATGTATCATTATTTTTCTCCAGCTGAGGGTACTGTGGGTGATTTTTTCCTACTTTTTACATTTTATATCTCCCCAGTTTCCTACAGTACATATTTTATAGTCTGGGGTTTTAAAAAGCTACTTTAAAAATAAATGAGTATAAAATTTGAATATCTACTGAGAAACATTCATTTGTATTATGATTAGAAGGAGTGGCCATATTGACTGGTGATAAATTCTGTTTGACTCCTTTGTTCATAAGCTCCATTATTGATTATATATATGTACTGTATGTGATAAACATGAAGAAATAACTAAGTACAAGGCACTGTCTTCAGCAAGGGAGAACATTACTGAAATTTTTGGAACACAATTCTTTTCAGTTTTATAGTTAAGGAATAATCATTTGGATATCAAGTAAGAGATGGTTCTTTTATTAACAAGTCTCAATATTTTAAAAATGCAGGATTTTTAATTTAATATACTTCCATACAGTCAAAATATCATTTACTCATGACCTTTCATTGTGTTATATTCCTGAGAAATATTAGTCTAGAGAGTAGAAGTAAAAGCATAGTCACAATTAATTAACTTATGCTGTATTCTTCATGTTGCAGTCAGTCTTTAACCGTGACGTAATGACATTTCAGACAACAATACTGCTCGGTGAGGCATTTGGCTCATCCTGGGAAAGTAGAAGAGTGAAGTGAGGAGAACACAGGCTGCTCCAGAGTCAGGCCCAAGATGAATTCTAAGCTCTGCCACACACTAGTTTCATGAATTTGGGCAAGTTCTTTAATCTCCCTTTGCCTCAGTTTTCTCATCTGTAGAATAGATATAAAAAAAGGTAATGGGCTTAATCGTGCCTGACGTGGTAGGAAATTCATGATGAAGATGAACAATTATTATAGTCATTAGTGATTTCTACCAATTATGGTTGTTGATAAAGGAAGCTCTACATACTATGTGGAGTATTCACAAATTATTTATAAAGCAGGCAGTGCGTTATCTGTTTTATATTTGCCACTTAAAGTGCTATCTCTGTACTCACAAGAATAAGCAGAAAGAAGAATAAACTATCTAGCTAATCTAGGGCAAAAGATTTTTCCCTTGGTTTATTCAGATAACAGACCCCTGAAGTATGCTTTCATTTTTAATTGAATTATAGCTATAATTTTCTCCATTCTCCACACAATGAGTGTAGTCAGCCTAGGTGTATTCACCTGTTCCAGCGTCTACTGTGATTGATTTATTTAGAAATACCACCAGGCCAAAATGAGAATGAAAACAAATGGAACATATCACAACATTGTAAAACAATTATACTCCAATAAAGATGTAAAAAAATAAATATAAAATAAAGTGTATTCTTTTTAATCCTAAAAGAAGAAAAGAAACAAAATGGAACAGATAAAAGTGCCCTGCTGCAAGCAAGAGCTACAAATTGAGGTTAAGAGTAACTGCTTTGGCTTATTCGTTATTTGTAATCTTAGAACAAAAGCAAATCTTCCATTAGGAGCAATAAATCCGGTGCTTAAAGTAGAAGATGAGTATTTCACTGCCTAGCAATGGGAAGCCATAGCTGAATGCTAAATGCAGCCATGTAAAAATTTCCTCAGGTCCTTCAACTGAACTGATAATGCAGGGGATATGGTAGACACAGAAATACCTCAGAACATGAATATCGAGGTATGATTTATTTGCTCTATGTATTTTCTTTTTCCAAGACACTTTATAAAAACTTTGTCTTTGTACTTACAAACTCTTCATGTGCTCTTTCTCAGAAATACTTGATATTTATCCTGAGTCTGGTTGTCATAAAGCCTGATGTGCTTTTTGTGGCTATGAGTCTTCACACCTTCATCACTGAAGTAGATGATAAGGTGAAGTTTTATCTTTATTTTAAAGAGATGAGAATAGAAATATTGAGAGGTTCAGTGACTTTCCCAAGGTTATAAAACCACTCTGTGATAGATCTGGGGAGAGTATAAAGTATATGCAATTCAAACTCATTTCAACTACCATATCATTGTTTTTCAGATTATTTTTTAAAGTCAGTAGATTATTATTAGTAGTGAAATTATGATAACCATAGTGATAAACTAAAGGTTGTCATTAGATTCCTCAAATATTCAACAAATGCAGGGCCAAGATTATGATATAAGAAATGCCGTATTTATTTTAAAATAAATTGCTTGCCTCGTAAGAGAATAGTATTTTAAACTGTTAAAGCTTAGATAGGATGATATTGAGTTTTTGGCTATATATCAGTTACCTTGTTGTCTTCATTATGAAGAATAAATGAGATTCCAAGGTCTATGTGTACCTACAAGATTATTTAGAAACGTAAGTTGCAGAAAAGACTTGGGTAGGTAAAATTGAATATGTGTATTTGAGAAAGTGATGGGTGCAGTGGGAGAGAAAATATATTGGAGTGTTGCAATAGAATAATGAAAAACATCAGTATTCAGACAGTTTCTGCTGTATGTATAGTCAGGGTCAAGCATCAAGTAGATTGTTTTAGTCTCCCCGACTGAGATCATGCCACCTTAAGGTTATTTGTTAGATGTTGGCAAGAAGAAAGGTTAGTGTGGTATAAATGTATTTTAAACTTAATACATTTATTTTGTTGATTTTTAAAGAATACCGTGTCAACCCTTGAGAGGAAGGAGGGCAATGCAGAGTCTGTAGCAAACCCAGAGTAGTTACACTGCTTTAGACAAATGAGTATGTTTCAGCTCTAGCGAAATGGAACATTTCTGGGGGTTATTACCCTAAGACTGCTATCCAAATGTGATCTGAGCTTTCTCACAAGATCCCTAACAGTTTAAGAAGAGAATTTTAATTTGAAATCCATTTCTAAGGGACCACATCCACAAGGCCACCCTACGACACCTTCTTTTAATGTGTGACCTCCTCCTGTAGAAGCCACCTAGTGAAGTTTTGGTCTGTGCTCATAGTTAATCATTTATGATGCCCTGGATTGGGAGGGACATTCTTTCCAAAACAGTGACAGAATTATAGCAATATCATCCCAACTTGATTCAGTGAGACCATCTATTTTCCTTTAATAAAATAAAAGAAAAGAGCTGTCAAGAACCATTTATGCCGCACGCCGCCATTTCTATATGAAAAGAACGCAGCCACCTTCTTTCAATTTAGTAAGGAGGCAAAAAAGTCAAAGAAGAGTTAGAGATGAAAGAAAAATTAAACACAATGCAAAAATGAGAGTGCCTTTTAGCGTACATTAGGGAGATGAGAGTAAAATATCAAGGACACTAGTATCGCGGGCAATCGTGCCCTCACAAAAAGAAGCCACCAGTAACTGAAGGAAAGTTTGCAGCTTTATCACTCTTTCTTTCTCTTTCCTGTAGACTACAATGTGTTGTCCAATTTTCGTGCGAATTTGACCTAGCTGAATGGTTGCATTTAGCTAACAAAGAAAATTAACAAGTGCAAGTCTATTTTTGGACTGTTTATAGAGAAATGTCATGCCATTATAGCAAAAGCAGATGTGGTGGTCAGAAATATTTTACAGGGTACAAATGGCTTTAATGAAGGGGCAAAGGTGTTAATCCTTTGCCCCTTAAAGCCTAGTGTTAAGTTACTGATGATTTATACATATAAAGCAAATGTGGGAAAAGCTCACTTTTAATTTTATTCCTGTAAAGATGGTAAATCTCACCTTCGTCAATTATCTGCCTCATTCAATAATTAAGAATCCAGTTAATTTGTCTGAGATAATACATCTGTTCTCTGAGCGCCTACTCTGTACCAAGCCTGATGTCAATGACTGCGATGTTTATAAAAATAAATAAGATAATATTCCTTACTTCCTGGATATCATAAGCAAGTAGAAGACTCAGACTATAAGAAAGAGAAAAGGCATCCTATGAATTTTGAGGTACAAAAAACTTGGGAACTATGGAAAAGGGAGAAAGAATATGGTTTAGCTTCTTTAAAAAGAAAAAAGAGGTATTTAAATGGGTTTTGAAAGATCAACAAGAGTCTAACAAGAGATTGGCTTGCAGAGAAAACAGATTTATATTTGATTTATTTCTTTGCCAATGAGGAGCAAGGATATCACTATGTTGCCGTGTTTTTCACGTGAGAGACATGGTTTGCAAGAAATTACTGTGTACCTTGATCCGCAATAACCAGACGAGTGACACTTCATAACATTATTTACCTGTATTTTTCAATATAGCAAACCTCCTCTTGACATAGCGTACTACTGCCACATGGAACAACATCAGTTTACTGAATAAACCCTCTGTGCTCACTCTCGCAGGCCTTCTCTGCATGGTTTCCTTTGTGTTCTGGGAGTCCACACCACCCTACCATCTTATCCACTGAACATATGCACATATACCTGGCTATTTATTAGGTCTTGATGGCTCACTGGGGAAGTCCCCTCTTCTGAGAAGCATTATCTGAAAACATGCATCCCAAATCTAGATTAAATATTCCTTCTCAGGGCCACCAGCCCATTGCTGTTACCTTTATCATAGCACTTACTTCATTCTATTTCAGTTGTCAGTTTGTTTTTCTGTCTCTTCCGCTGGACTGTAAATTCCTTGAGCACAAAGACCAAATAATATAGGATAAGCCTTTTTATCTACAGCACCTAGAAAAGAACCTGCCTTCTGGAAGGCACCGACTCAATAAATATTTGTTGACTGGGAAAAATACAAATAGAAAAATGCGGAAAGAATGGCTCTGAATAAACTTGGGATCTCATCCAGCCTTCAGTTGGCCAGTAAAATCAGTAAGTGATTATATTCACCTCACCATAGGTCTTGTACTTCCTCTCACCTTCACTTTTCATATCTGTAATTAGCAGAACCTACCAATGTTTCCTTCAAAATATTTCTTTTCCCTTGCCTCTTCTTTTTTTTATCTCTACTAACATTGCCCTAATGTAGTACCTCATTTTTCACCTGGACAATATTGCAATAACCTCTTAACTGGTCTCCCAGTTGCAATAAATGTCTGTTAAATCGAAATGGTTGAATTGTTTAAAGTAACCCTCTTATTTTGAAAATAAATCAACCAGCAAATACCTGCTACCCACCAACAATATGCACTGTTATGTGCTTTGGGGGAGTCAGAAGAAGCAGAGCATAGAAAGTGCCACTCTACTCCCAAAACACTGTCATATGGGCATGGAGAACCATTAGAAAGTGCTTCTTAAAGTGCGTCATGCATGCAAATCACTTGGGGGTCTTACTGAAATACAGACTCGGTAGGTCTTGGGTGATGCCTGAGATTTTGCATTTCCAGTAAGTTGCCAGGTGATGCTTGTGTCGCTGACCTGTGCACCATCCTTTCAGTAGAAAGACAGTAAAACCCATTAAGTGACTTAGAGTGGCCTTACAGTGAAGATTCTAAGGGCAGGCAGAGTTCCGAGGCAGCAGGAGATAGAATGAGAAAGTCTTCAGGTTGAGAAAAGAATATAAGCTGAGAAGATGCAAGTCTGTGCCCTATTCCAATCAGTTTTGGACTTGGCTCACTTCTCATCTCCTCTTTAAAGCCTGTGGATCTCCGCAGCACTGCTTCTCTTCTCCCCAACTCCATTCTTATCTCTCCTCTAAAGTACACTCAGAAAGATCTTTATAAAATCCAAATCTGATGTTGCCACTCGTAGGCTTAAAGCCCTGTAGTGTCTTCCCATCACCTGCCATATAAATTCCAGACTTGAAGATCTGTCCCCCAGGAGCAGTGCCCAGCTCTCTAGCCTCACTTTCCACCACTTCCACCACACGTAACCTGTGTTTGCCAGCCTTTACCTCATGCTTTCTTACCTCTGCTTTTCACAGGCTGCTGCCTTTGTCTGGAAAGCCCTGCCCCATTGTCTATCCTGTCTGTCGTGCAAGGCAGAATTAGGTATCTCAGTGCCCCTTTTAGTTCCATAGCACAAAACACATGATTGCATTCTTCTGTTTATTTCCACTGATGCCATTGCTCCCATATGAGCCTCTATTTGGAAGGGTCTGAATCTCATCTTTCTTTGCATTTTCTACCAATAAGACTTTGTTCAAAATATCGAAGGTGCTTCAGTAACCATTGGCTAAGAGAATGAATGAATGAATGAATGAATAAATCCCAACTAGTTACTTACTTAAATGTCTTCACTTACTAAAAAAATAATTTATAACAGCACTAATAAACAAAACCAATACATACTGGGATGAGTGTTCAATATACAGAGGAAGCAAATGTTGGGGTGAAAGGGGAAGAGAAAGAAGGTAGAGGAGGGAAATTCTAGGACACCCTGAAACAGGAGAGGGAGGACAGATATTTGTCACTTACACTTGTCTCTGCTCTCCTGCACACACACAGGCACACATGCACAGGACATTCGTAATTTAAGCTGCCCTAAAAAATCCTACCAAATCTGAGCTCATCTCCAGAAATCAGTAGAAAAGGCAGGAAAGTGTGTAAATACTCCTTATTTTCAGGTCACTTATTATTTGCCTAAGTCCTGGAAGTCGTGTCTCAGATATTGGATTGAACTGAAATGAGGGTCTCATGGTGAGAACAGTCAATGTTCCCCCTATTTACAGAAGGCATGGCTGGGCTTATAGACAACATATATGAATTATTATTTTTCAGTTGAAAGCGAAGCTCAACCTTGAATGTCAGGGAGCAATTCAAAGATGATCCTGAATAAAAATAAATCATGTCTCATAGCAACGCCTAAGAAAGCCACATAAATGATCACGTTGGTAAAAGAGAAAATAGCTTTAGCATCTTTTCTAGACCACCTCTCAATAGAAAAAATATAAAAGTCAAAAATATTAGATGTAGTGATAAGCAAATAGATGAAAAGATTACTTGCCATGTACACTGAATAAATTATATTATCAGAATTGTTACTCAGAAATCTTACATCATTAATATGAAAGGAACTTGACAATAAGTAAAATGACTTAAAAGTATTCTGTACATCTCACTCCAAACAAAAAGCACTAAATCAGGGCTTCCCTGGTGGCGCAGTGGTTGAGAGTCCGCCTGCCGATGCAGGGGACACGGGTTCGTGCCCCGGTCTGGGAAGATCCCACGTGCCGCGGAGCGGCTGGGCCCGTGAGCCATGGCCGCTGAGCCTGCGCGTCCGGAGCCTGTCCTCCGCAACGGGAGAGGCCACAACAGTGAGAGGCCCGCGTAACGCATAAAAAAAAAAAAAAAAAAAAAAAAAAAAAAAAAAAGCACTAAATCAAAATTAATGTAAATAGAAACATCAATGGGCAGTTATAGTGTAAAGAATAGTGTCACATTATCTAAGTATTAACCTCAAGTTTACTTCAGATAATTCTTCTATAACAATTAAACATATGTAATTTATTTCCCCCCAAAATTGTAATATTACTTTTCTATATCATACTTCATTTTAATCTTTTTTAACCCCAGTACTTTAGAGTGTTTTACCAGGTTATAAATACAATACTTATTGAAGTCCAACAAAAATGATTTATGATTAGTTACCATATCAATCAATCAGAGCATCTACCTATATGCCGAGCACTACACTGAAGGAAATAGAAGAAACAGACACGTGGGCACTGCCTACCTTCCTGGGCATTAAAATGTAGACAAAAGACAATACAAACAATGAGAACAGTGAGGAACTGTGGAAGCTAGTACATATGCTCTGTCCTGTAGCTCAGAATGAAAGTGCTGTTGGGATTCAGTGTTGCGAAGTTCTACAATTCAGGCTTGGTTTTATGGGTTGGGGATGGAAAGATGAAAAAGACTTACAGGAGGAGCTAGGTATGAAGTGAAGTCCAGAGTGAAGAGACACGAGGAGATGTAAAGCTCTTCGGAGTCAAGGAAAGGTGTGATTATAGATCTAGAGACAGGAATGAGTATAATACACAGCCAGGTGCCTGTAGCACAACTAAGATTTAAGTGGGACCTTTTAGAATTGCTACACGCACAACCTGCCCAGCTGTATTCAGAGACCCTGCTGTACAGCTCCCTGAACACATTGTGCTGTTTTAAGCCTCCTTGAACTTACTTGATTCTGTCCTTTGAGACCCAAACATTTCTGCCTCTCTGAAGCCTTCCTAGATCCTCAACCTTGCGTCCAACTCTGTACATCTATTAACAATTCTCTCCATAGGCCATGATTCTATATAATCAACCTACCAACTCCTCTACTAACCTCCTCACATATTCTAAACCAGCACTGCTCAGTAGAACTTTCTGTGATGATGAAACTATTTCTGTATTTTTCAATAAGAGCCTCTAGCCACATTGGCTACTGAGCACTTGAAACGTGGCTGTTACGGCAGAAATGAATTTATGTTACTGAATTTTGATAGATTAAAATTAAAATCTAACCAGCCACATGTGGCTGCTGGCTACTGTATCAGACAGTGCAGTTTTAGACTATGAGCTTCCTGAGGGAAAGAATTGTATACTATCATCCATATACCTCGGCATGTTCAATCATGGTGCGTATTCAACAAAGTAATCAAGAAAGTTTTGTTGAATGAATAAATGAGTGAATGCTCAAATCTGAGTGGATCCCAGTGTGTATGACAAAGTAATGAATGTAAATATTAGATACATGAAAAAGTTACAAATCTTAATGGCACTTAAAATAAGTATTAAAAGATGAGAATGGAGCTTCCCTGGTGGCGCAGTGCTTGGGAGTCCGCCTGCCGATGCAGGGCACACGGGTTCGTGCCCTGGTCCGGAAGGATCCCGCATGCTGCGGAGCGGCTGGGCCCGTGAGCCATGGCCGCTGAGCCTGCGCGTCCGGAGCCTGTGCTCCGCAACGGGAGAGTCCACAACAGTGAGAGGCCCACGTACCGCAAAAAAAAAAAAAAAAAAAAGATGAGAATGGAAAGTAATGAGGCATGTAGGCATACTTTTAATTACTGGCGATGGTGGCCTAGAATAGAAATTAGCAAAAAAAAAATCTGCTGAAATACTGATGCTCCATACAGTTTATATACAAAGGTTTAAACTGCATTTATCCTCTTACATTGTACTTCCTTCATTATATTTAAGTCTTCACATGCTAAGCTATGACCTCCTTGAGAACAGAGACTTTTAATCTCACTGTATTTCCAGATCCTAACATAAAGCCTAGAACATAGTAGGCACTCAATAAATGTTTATTGGATAAATGAAACAAATGATAAAACAGGAAATAAGCTATATTAATAAAACTAGCAGAGTCAATGTTCAGAAAGGAAAGATAGCTATTTCAAAGGCCCTAAGTGACTCTCAGCAATAAAACATCCTGAAGCATCTACTTTGTGTGTACATTTACACCTTGTGCTTGAGAAAGTTGTAAGTGTTATTTCAAGTAACTTTTCCTAAAACAAAATCTCAATTATCTTTTTCTCCCTGTCCCCCACCCATTGTTCTATAGAGTCCCATTGCTTTTAGTTTTACATTTGGTGTCAGCCTTTTCAGCTCTTTCACTATTTTCTTTTAGTATTTTTGTGACCTTAAGGAATTGGAATGGAGTTTCTTTCGCTTTCTCTTAGTAGGTAGTTAACATTATGCAAGGAGAAAAACATCACCATAGACTAATCAGAACAGATTGCAGGAGTTTTGCCTAATGCTTGTGCATCAGACCTAACACATCGACTAGCATATCCGATTTATCATTTCTGATAGACTAGAGTCTAGTTTATGTATGCCAGCCAGTGATGGTTCTCAAAGCATAGTTTTCCACCCTGTCACGTCAGAAGGGATTATTTTTACTTCTCCTTTGAGAAGTGCCAAGTTTGGCTACCTTCTTTACTTTTGTCCGTCCTCCAAGGGGCTCAGGGATCCATATGAAAGCAGGTCTTTGATTGTCAATGCTTAAATGATACATAGTAATTCCAAAGATATTTATTGAGCACTTACTACGCGAGACCATGTTCTAAGTGCTTTGAGGGATGAAGAGGTAAATCGTGCATGAACCTGAACTCAAAGAACATAGTCTCTTCTGGAACTTCAGATATGTATATATTAGTTACAAAGCAGGAATGAATAAATTTAGTACAATGGTTTAGAGCACAGACCTGGGAAAGCAGCCTTGGATTTGTATCTTGCCTCCCATGTGAGGAGCTGTGTGACATCAGACAAGATACATTAACCTCTCTGAGCTTTATTTTCCTCATCTGTGAAATGAAGAATACTGATTTCTGTTTCTGGATTCTTGAGCTATAATTTGAATAAAGCCAAACCCTCTGGTGGAGTATGAAAGAGACAAAGCATGTGCTACCTTAACATTGTTCTGTTCCTGGCACACGTATGAAACACTTAGCCAGTACCTGGCACAAAGCAAAGTGCTTTCTAAGTTTAGAGAAATGATGTTTCTGCTGTATGGATTACCTGAATTTTATCTGAGACAGAAAGACCGATAAGATTTAGATATAGAAAACGCAAAGGCAAGGTGTAAGAAGAAGGGTGTTAACATTATACACAATAATTCCAAAGGCCGGGAGATTTGGTGTAGGTTATTAATTTTCTTAATAGTTGTATTTATCTAAATATTAAATGTCTACAGTATGTGAAGCACCATGCTAGGTGCCGTGGGGAGGGACGATACAAATATAAATGGTCTCTGCTCTCACAGGAGTAATTAACTAGTAGAGGAAAATATGTACAAACATCATGGTGAGGGATAAAAAAGAAAGGGGCCACAGGACCAGGACTCAGTGAGGGGTAAGTGTGAAAGTAGCCATTCTTTATATCTCAAATCAGGTCAATTCCTTCATGATGTATCCTGTCTTAAACATGGTTCCAGACCTGTGGAAATAATGGTTGATTATTTTATCCTCATCTAGTAGCTAGATCAGGGGCCAGAGAGAAGAACAACTTCACATCCCATCCTAGTGGGACTTCCCTGGTGGCGCAGTGGTTAAGAATCCGCCTGCCAATGCAGGGGACACGGGTTTGAGCCCTGGTCCGGGAAGATCCCGCATGCCACGGAGCAACTAAGCCTGTGTGCCACAACTACTGAGCCTGCTCTCTAGAGCCTGTGAGCCACAACTACTGAGCTGTGTGCCACAACTACTGAAGCCCACGTGCCTAGAGCCTGTGCTCCACAACAAGAGAAGACACTGCAATGAGAAACCCGCACACTGCAATGAAGAGTAGTCCCCGCTCACCTCAACTAGAGAAAGCCTGTACACAGCAACAAAGACCCAACACAGCCAAAAAAAAAACCCATCCTAGTGACATGCTTACTAACCCAGATCAGAAGGTTGGGGATTTGTAAGCAGAGAGCTGCCTAGGAAATTTGGCAACCATGATAGGGAGTCAACCAAATCCGACAGGGTCCCAAAAAAACCTGCAGATCTTAGGATGAGGCCTCTAACTGGAGAGCTTCTTAGAAGTCATGAATGATGACATTAACTATTTCTAGCTCCACCTCGACTTGATGGGCTCCTGGGAGAAACATTTCCTAATCACTAACCTCTACTCATGATTTTTTCATTGGTAAAAGTTAATATTATGTGTTTGCCAGGATGTCCTAGATGCCAAGGACAATGCTTCAGTTACCTTTGTATCCTCTAAGCTCAGCTCTTAGAACACAATAGATACTTGTTACATATTTATGGAATGAATGAATCAAACCACATATTACTGAATGAATATATTCTAGTTTTATTCAATAGTAAAGTTCAAAAACTTGTAAAACAGCTTTTAAAAATAGCTATTTGAGTTCCAGAATGTAAATACTTAAATGATGTTTATCAAAGAGAACAAAGTTTTGAAGGCAGAACTAACAGCTGCCGAATTATTTTAATAATAAAAATAGTATTTATGATAATATCATCACATGTTTGTATTACACTTTATGCTTTTCTAAAGTTCTTTCGGTTTTTAGCTTTATATTTTGTATTTTTATGAAATATGGTCATCTGAATTTGTTTAAAATAAGTATCTTTTCACCCAGAAAGTTTCGAGAAATGAAAAGGCATAAAATAATAGCCAATTATAGTAAAAATAATAACAGCAATAAGGTCAAAAACGTGAGCTACCATTCATTGAGTAGTTGCTATGTTCCAGCTAGTGTAATAAGTACCTTTCATGTGCCATCTTATTTAATCCTCACAGCAATCCTATGAAATAGGAACTATTGCAAGCTCCCTGCCACCATGGAGGAAACTCAGAGTTAGAAATCTTAGAATGTCAAAGATCATACAGCAGGGATATAGCAAGACCAGGATCGGAACCCAAGTCTATCTGCCCCCAAAGCCCTTGCTCTTAACCACCCTGCTAAACTGCCTCCCCAGTGCTAAATGACAACAAGAACAACTAATACTATTTATAAACCCATCATGTGCTCCATGTATTGGATCTTCATTGTATTATTTATCCTCAAAACAATAGGAAGTTGTAGGTTTGATTATCCTGTATTCCAGATGAGAGAACCGAGGCTTAAAGAATCTTGGCTCCTTGCCCGTGTTTACAAAGCTAGTCAGTGGTAGAGTAGAGAGCGGACTCAAGTTCACTTCAAAGAGCCAGCAGGGTCCTTAATCACCACCTGATGTTAATGGAAATTAAGTGTTCTGGTTAGGAGGAAATTATTATATTTAGAGTATATGAATTTTTACTATAGCTAGAATAAAATAACATACCTACACTTAATATTAAAGTCATACCAAGTGTAATTTCCTCTTTCTACAATGATTAGAAAGGCACTTCAGAATCTTGAAGTGCCTCATCATCATGCCCATAATTAGCATATAATAATATTTTTAAAGTGCTGGTATTTGAACCTTTGGGCCATTTAGCTTCTGAGGATGTGGGAGTTTGCTTGAAACATTTTCCTTTACTGCAACTGTGTTTGAGTAAATTTGTTTTGAAATCAAGTATGAATGGAAGGCACAGAGCACAGAGTACTTTTAATCCAAGCCGTACACCCTCACATGAGAGAAAAAATATCACCCTTCCCTAGTGGAATGGAAGCATTATGGGAGAAGGGTAGCATAGCTCCAGTGTCCTCAATTTTTTTAATTACTCTTTAACATCTAACTCATTCCATTAATAGTGCATTCAACTACCACCCTATTTAAGTAATTGTAAATAATCAGGAAAACTTTCCCCATCCTTCAAATCTATTTCATGAAAGTGAAATTTTCCTAGCACCATAAGAAAGGAAAAAAATTCAAGTTATGTGAAAGAACTTGCCATTCCATTTGAGGTAGTGGGATTTAAATTATGTATATGTCCATCATTCTTCAGCAGGTTTCAAAATCTGCTGTGTATTATCTTTTTTACAACTAATAAAACTCATTACACTAATAGTCTAGTATTATGTAAATGTATTTTATCCAAATATCTAGTATCCATAAGTAATTTATTCTCTATATCCCTAATGTAATATATCAAACAATAACTCATTTGTCAAAGGGAGACAGTTCATTAAAATCCAACAACCATGTGGCCAGGATAAAACAGCAACAGTATAAAAATTGATGTTGCGAAACTTAACAAATGAAGGAATAAGGAAATTGTGAATCAGGAAATTGCAGGCCTGCCCTCTAGGACCATTTTTGGGTCACTTGTCTGAATTTTAATATTACAATTGTTTTACAAAAAGTCTCCAAGTTATTAGGCTGGGAGGGAAGCCAGTTTACAGCTAGGTGACTTGAATATCAGGGGCATTCAATAAATGAGAACATGATCCACTTGGGATTTAAGAGTAGAAAAGGTACAACACTTGAGCGCTATACTACAATTCAGTTTCTAAAAGTGAATTATTATGTGATTTAGAAGGTATGTTTTCTACTTTGTTGAGTCGTATTTAAGTAGCACAGTGAATAAGAGTTTTAGGCTTTTTTGTTTATGATTTCAAATGCAATTTTTGCTCCATATTTTTAAAAAGAAAGAAAATATCAAGTGAAAAAAATAGCACCTACCAGAATTTTGGACTTAAAAAAGCCAAAAGTAAAAACCAAAACCCTCATCCTATTGTGAAAGTATTATAAAAGGTAACCACTTTTAGAAAAAAAATGAAAACATGCAACTTTTTAAGGCACTTGGAAAAGTACAATTAGTTTTAAATTAACAATAAAAGATAATTATATATAATTATATATATTATATAATATGTATATATAATTATATATGATTATAAAAGATTATAAAAACATCAGATATTTTTAATGTAGGTTATGTTCCCAAGATTATCTTATTCTAATCATTAGTATATTCATTTGTGCATGTGTACACATTTAAGGAAGAAGGTTCATTATGTTTACATACAGTTACTGGTTTGCACATGATTTATTCGTTGGCTGTGTATAATTGTTACCTAAATACCTTAGGCTCACATCACTTTAGTGGTATCTGCACATTTCCAAAATCCTTTCCCTTGTGCCCAAACAGGTTCTGATCTACATACAGTCATCAGGGAATGTCACATTTGACTCTTCACATAGCCAAAGCAACTGATTTTCCAGAAATCTGTCTTTCCAAAGGCAAATATTAAGGGTTTGATTGGGAGCAGAGATACCTGATACTTGCTATGATTTTATTCTATTCTCTCCTCTTTCTGTTGACAGTAATATATTATATGAACTATATATATATTAACTTATTTAGGTATCAGTTATATACAGCCAACTAATAAATCATATATGTATATAACTGTATATTTATACAACTGTATATACTTATATGTTATTTATGTATATCATGTATTATATATAATATGTAATACAGACTTATATATAAAACTTACACAGATTTTATATAAATATATTTGCATATTTTATATCAATATGTATTTATGTTTAAATAACAGATGTATTTATAAAACTTATTTTCCTACATAAACCCAATACATTACACTTGTTTTTTCAGTTAACAGAAGCTTTTGCATGTGGTAAAAATGGCATGCATTGTGAAAGGAAACCAAAGTTGCCAGACTCGTTTGGCCCTTCATAGATCAAGTCTTCCTTAGAAATCCACTTTCTGTTCTCCATAAGTTTATTGTGGGGAGATTTTCTTATGCAAATAACCAGACCTATACAGTGATCTCCCTAACATATTTCTGCCCTATCGGAGTTCCACCTGCTATTAGAAAGGAGCATTTGGTGTCACAATTACTGCTTTGCTATGCACATGAGAAGAAGTAATCAGAGTACAGTATGTAGTTATTTATTAGTACATAGTGAGTGGTACAGCTATGCTTCCTTTTAAGCTGTTAGTCAAATTATGCAGCTAATAAGCAAAAGACAAATGAGCAAAGTTATTTTTGCCTCCCAGTTTTTCTCTTGACAGAGATCAAAAAGGGGGCTGGCTTGCAACTCTATGGCCTGTCATTATGTAAAAGCGTGTTCCCTGCCAAAAATGAAACTACAAATCACACGTTGTTTGATAGTGTTCATGTACTTGTTTGAACAGACCACCTCGCTGAAACTATGAAGAAAGTTCTGACAGGCACTGTCTGCTTAGCAAAATTACAACTGCAATAATGCATCAAGTGGAATCATTGAGAATACTTAGAAGCTGTATTCCAGGCATTGGGGCTTGAACCTAGACTTTCAGATTTCGGGTTTTCGTTTTTTTTCAGTTTCAAAGGTCTGTCTTCAAATAAAATAACCTGACTGTTTGAGCATGGTACCTGTCTCTAAAATTTACTTCAGATAGTTCCTTATTCAATCCTGCAAATGACATCTATTAGAACTACTTGTCCATACAGTTTAATAGAGGTTTATTAAAACAAACAAACATGATTGTGGCTTATGATACTTATACTTCAATTTTTCTACTGTGCCTAAACCCCTGAAATTTCACCCTGTGTTGGCCATATAGCAGGATATCCAGAGCAGATATATGTTTTTTTTTTGACAGTGTCAGATTGTAAAAAATACAATGTTTCATTGGAAGAGATCATAGAAGATACACTGTAATAGGATTTTTGAAACACATTAGAGAAATTTTGACTTGAAAAATTCAGTCTTAAACAGAAAACTTATTTACTCTCAATTTAATTTTTGAAAAATGATTGAATTCACTCAAGTGACCAGGGTTTTTTGCCTACTTGATGACTAGTAATTTCTTTGGGGAACAGTACCTTTTCAACTAGGTGCTTAGGTGTCCTATCTAAGATGCAATTTAAGATAAGATTAAATTCTTATAGAAATCAGTGATACTGTGCAGATGTTATAACTCATGATTTTTTTCTCAACAAGTTAACAGAGGAAATATATTTATTTAAGTATGCATTCAATATTTATTTATTAAGTGGCTGCTCTGGGCTTAGCATTGAACTGGGCTCCCAGAGAAACATATAATACAGACAATGTAGTTCCTGCCATGATTACTATTGCTTAGTTTTACTGTGTTTTTGTCTCGTCTTCCTCACTGGCCTGTAAGCTCTTGGGGAAAGCTATATAGTCTTATGTGTTCTCCAAAGTGCTTTCCACAAAGAAGTATTGATAGATTAGTAAACTTTTTTTTTTGGCCAATAAAGAGCATGTTTTATGAGCTTCCTTCCTTCACATTCATTTCCTGCCACTCTCTTTCCCCCAAGGAACTCTGACCATACAGACTACTCACTATTCCCCAGAATGACTTGTGTTTCCACATGTCAAGGACTTTGTTACTGCTAATCTCCTGCTAAAAAACTGAAAAAAAAGCCCTATGCCCCTTTGTCCTTAAACTTAACTCCTCCTTCAAAACTTGCCACTATTGAAATACTTATTGGTATGTAATTAATTGTCTCCCCCCACTCACTAAGCTACTAGAAGTTTGGTATCATTTTGTTGTTGTTGTTTTCTTTGTATTCACAATGCCCAGGAGAATGCCTAATGCCCAGGAGAGGTATTCAAAAAGTGTTAGCTGAATTCAGTCTAATCAGTGAGACACACGTAGTTATTCCTCCATATTTTTTTTTTTTTTTTTGCGGTACGGGGGCCTCTCACTGTTGTGGCCTCTCCCGTTGTGGAGCACAGGCTCCGGACGCGCAGGCTCAGTGGCCATGGCTCATGGGCCCAGCCGCTCCGTGGCATGTGGGATCTTCCCGGACCGGGGCACGAACCCGCGTCCCCTGCATCGGCAGGCGGACTCTCAATCATTGCGCCAACAGGGAAGCCCTTCTCCATATTTTTGAAAAACATATGCTAAGCTTTAATTATTTGCCAGCAACTGTGGGACACATGCTATTTTGCTGCCAGGGTTATTTTGAAACAATCTAATAAATATATAAATAAATATCAGCCTTTTAAATTTACCTAGTAGTCTATAAGCAGACTTCACATATGAACCCTGGTCCACATGCCTCGTGCCAGATAGGATGAGAAATGGAATAAGGTTCACATATAGGGTGAGAACCAGTGATAGGTTAGAGGTTAGTGAGAAAGTGAGAGTGAGGGATAGGATGACCATAAAAGATATCTATTGGCAAATTGGCAGTTTTACATTTTGGTATAGCCTCATCAAAATTACCATATCAAATACCCAGCCACATATGAACATCTATAAGGTGACACAGAACAGTTGGTACAGTGGAACAAAGAAGATGACCATATTATAGTAAAATGGAGTTGGAGACATTTCAGACTTTGTCCAAGAATTAACCATTGCCAGTATTTGCTAAACTATTAAATGGGATAATTCTGTCTTGTGGTTGCTTCCAACTTTCTCCCTTTCCTTTAGACTTCTCTGCTCTTCAGATTCCCTAGCGTACCTTCCCCACATATCCTCTGCTTCAAAAGCCTCTCACCTTAAACTTCAACACCACAGTTTGGAAAGGGATCATTGGTTTAATGATGATACTCTTTCCAGGGGTATTTATATTTCAATGAGAGACAAATGAGCTTAAGCCAAAGAAGTAGATTTTGAATTGTGAGGTCTCAGGCAGCAGCAGAAATAAAGGTAGGAACAGTTTTCTCAGAGGCCTACACAACCCAAAAACTTCTTCCCACTCCACCAGTATCAGTCCTGTGTCTCCTGATGAGGTTTTTGTGAGAGATGGACATATTGCTATTATATGGGAAATGAATTATGATTAAGATTGTTCCATCCTACCGTGGAAAAATAGTGTAAATGGGCATATGGGAAGAGTGAATGAATAAGTGCTTTTATGAAGAGAAAGCCAAAAAGATGATCCATCTCTCGTTTCTAAAAGCACCACTGTGCTATCTGGTATAACATTACTATTTTTAAGTGTTGCTTCAGATAATATACCTTAAAAAATTATTTTCTGGTATTATAAGGTTTTCCATTTGTTGTTTATTTTTAAAATTAATTTAAAAGCCAAGAGTCACCCAGAGCTTAGAATAAATTTAGGATTTTTTATTATTTTTCTTCATTTATATTTACCCATGGAATTCCACACCACACCATTGTTAAATGGTGTTTCTATTCACTGTATCACAATGCTCCTCTATTTATTTATACTAAAGGAACACCATATTTCTTAATTGGATTTCAGATTCACTTTCTAAAACTTTCCGCCAATACCAAAAGTGCAAAATCTTACTCTAAATTTGAGAAATAATCTCTGTTATTCTCTTTTATACATATTCCACCTATCCATTTTCAATGCTCTCAACTAAATCAAATTATTTAGGTTATATCCAGAACTAAAGCTAACTGTGATGTAAAAACACTATTTGTAGAGAAAGAATTAAATTCTTTGAAAAGAAATTAGATTGATAGGTATAGATAATATAGACATAGATATAGATATAAACATAAATAGATTTAGCACGACCTTTTATGACTAAGAAGACTCTTGTTGATAATAAAGTACAACCTCTTCACTCAAAAAATAAAGGAAAAAAAAGGCCCAGAAAGATACAGTGACCTACTCAGGGTCATGTTTTTTATTCCACGCAGACCTGGATACAAACACAGAAGTCTTAACACTTAGACTACTTTCTTTCCATAATATGTAATAATTATTGGAATTTTACGTTCAAAATAGAGTGAACAAGCAAGTTTATGATCTCACTTGTTTGGAAAATGGACGGTTTTTTTTTAACTTCTTTATTGAGGTATAATTGCTTTACATTGTTGTGTTAGTTGCTGCTGTATAACAAAGTGAATCAGCTATATGTATACATATATCCCCATATCCCCTCCCTCTTGCGTCTCCCTCCCACCCTCCCTATCTCACCCCTCTAGTGAACACAAAGCACCGAGCTGATCTCCCTGTGCTATGCGACTGCCTCCCACTAGCTATCTGTTTTACATTTGGTAATGTATATATGTCCATGCCACTCTCTCACTTTGTCCCAGCTTACCCTTCCCCGTCCCCGTGTCCTCAGGTCCATTCTCTACGTCTGCGTCTTTATTCCTGTTCTGCTCCTAGGTTCTTCAGAACCCCTTTTTTTATTAATTTTTAGATTCCTTATATATATGTTAGCATACGGTATATGTTTTTCTCTTTCTGACTTACTTCACTCTGTGTGACACACTCTAGGTCCATCCACCTCACTACAAATAACTGAATTTTGTTTCCTTATATGGCTGAGTAATATTCCATTGTATACATGTGCCACATCTTCTTTATCCATTCATCTGTCGATGGACACTTAGGTTGCTTCCATGTCCAGGCTATTGTAAATAGTGCTACCTTGAACATTGTGGTACATGCCTCTTTTTGAATTATGGTTTTCTCAGGGTATATGCCCACTAGTGGGATTGCTGGGTCATATGGTAGTTCTATTTATAGTTTTTTAAGGAACCTCCATACTGTTCTCCATAGTGGCTGTATCAATTTACATTCCCACCAACAGGGCAAGAAGGTTCTCTTTTCTCCACACCCCCTCTAGCATTTATTGTTTGTAGATTTTTTGATGATGGCCACTCTGACCAGTGTGAGGTGCTACATCATTGGAGTTTTGATTTGAATTTCTCTAATGATTAGTGATGTTGAGCATCCTTTCGTGTGTTTGTTGGCAATCTGTATATCTTCTTTGGAGAAATGTCTTTCTAGACCTTCTGCCCATTTTTGGATTGGGTTGTTTGTTTTCTTGATATTCAGCTGCATGAGTTGCCTGTATATTTTGGAAATTAATCCTTTGTCATTTTCTTCGTTGCAAATATTTTCTCCCAATCTGAGGGTTGTCTTTTCATCTCGTTTATGGTTTCCTTTGCTGTGCAAAAGGTTTTATGTTTCATTAGGTCCCATTAGTTTATTTTTGTTTTTATTTCTATTCTCTAAGAGTTAGGTCAAAAAGGATCTTGCAGTGATTTATGTCATAGAGTGTTCTGCCTATGTTTTCCTCTAAGAGTTTTATAGTGTCTGGCCTTACATTTAGGTCCTTAATCCATTTTGAGTTAATTTTTGTGTACGGTGTTAGAGAGTGTTCTAATTTCATTCTTTTGCACGAAGCTGTCCAGTTTTCCCAGCACCACTTATTGAAGAGGCTGTCTTTTCTCCATTGTATATACTTGCCTCCTTTGTCAAAGATAAGGTGACCATATGTGTGTGGGTTTATCTCTTGGCTTCCTATCCTGTTCCACTGATCTATGTTTCTGTTTTTGTGGCAGTGCCATATTGTATTGTTTATTGTAGCTTTGTAGTATAGTCTGAAGTCAGGGTGCCTGATTCCTACAGCTCCTTTTTTCTTTCTCAAGATTGTTTTGACTATTCATGGTCTTTTGTGTTTCCATACAAACTGTGAAATTTTTTGTTCTAGCTCTGTGAAAAATGCCACTGGTAGTTTGATAGGGATTGCTTTGAATCTGTAGATAGCATTGGGTAGTATAGTCGTTCTCACAATGTTGATTCTTCCACTCCAAGTGCATGGTATATCTCTCCATCTGTTTGTGTCATCTTTGATTTCTTTCATCAGTGTCTCATAGTTTTCTGCATACAGGTATTTTGTCTCCTTAGGTAGGTTTATCTCTAGGTATTTTATTCTTTTTGTTGCAGTGGTAAATGGGAGTGTCTCCTTAATTTCTCTTTCAGATTTTTTGTCATTACTGTATAGGAATGCAAGAGATTTCTGTGCATTGATTTTGTATCCTGCTACTTTACCAAATTCATTGATTAGCTCTAGTACTTTTCTGGTAGCATATTTAGGATTCTCTATTAATAGTATCATGTCATCTACAAACAGTGACAGTTTTACTTCTTTTCTGATTTGGATTCCTTTTATTTCTTTTACCTCTCTGATTGCTGTGGCTAAAACTTCCAAAACTATATTGTATTAAAGTGGTGAGAATGGGCAACCTTGTCTTGTTCCTGATCTTAGAGGAAATGGTTTCAGTTTTTCACCATTGACAATGATGTTGGCTGTGGGTTTGCCATATATGGCCTTTATTATGTTGAGGTATGTTCCTTCTATGCCTACTCTCTGGAGAATTTTTATCATAAATTGGTGTTGAATTTTGTCCAAAGCTTTTTCTGCATCTATTGAGATGATCATATGGTTTCTATCCTTCAGTTTTTTAATATGGTGTATCATATTGATTGATTTGCGTATATTGGAGAATCCTTGCATTCCTGTGATAAACCCACTTGATCATGGTGTATGATCCTTTTAATGTGCTGTTGGATTCTGTTTGCTAGTATTTTACTGAGGATTTTTGCATCTAGGTTCATCAGTGATATTGGCCTGAAGTTTTCTTTCTTTGTAACATCTCTCTCTGGTTCTGGTATCAGGGTGATGGTGGCCTCATAGAATGAGTTTGGGAGTGTTCCTCCTTCTGCTGTATTTTGGAAGAGTTTGAGAAGGATAGGTGTTAGCTCTTCTCTAAATGTTTGATATAATGCACCTGTGAATCCATCTGGTCCTGGGTTTTTGTTTGTTGGAAGACTTTTAATCACAGTCTCAATTCCAGTGCTCGTGGTTGGTCTGTATATATTTTCTGTTTCTTTCTGGTTCAGTCTCAGAAGTTTGTGCATTTCTAAGATTTTGTCCATTTCTTCCAGGCTGTCCATTTTATTGGCATAGGGTGCTTGTAGTTATGTCTCATGATCCTTTGTATTTCTGCAGTGTCAGTTGTTACTTCTCCTTTTTCATTTCTAATTCTATTGATTTCAGTCTTCTCCCTTTTTTTCATGGTGAGTCTGGCTAAAGGTTTATCAATTTTTTTTATCTTCTCAAAGAACCATATTTTATTTTTATTGATCTTTGCTGTCATTTCCTTCATATCTTTTTCATTTATTTCTGATCTGATCTTTATGATTTCTTTCCTTCTGCTAACTTTGGGGTTCTTTTGTTCTTCTTTCTCTGGTTGCTTTAGGTGTAAGCTTAGGTTGTTTATTTGAGATGTTTCTTGTTTCTTGAGGTAGGATTCTATTGCTATAAACGTCTCTCTTAGAACTGCTTTTCCTGGATCCCATAGGTTTTAGATCATCAGGTTTTCATCATCATTTGTTTCTAGTTTTTTTTTCTGATTTCCTCTTTGGTTTCTTCAGTGATCTCTTGGTTATTTAGTAGTGCAATGTTTAGCCTCCACGTGTTTGTATTTTTTACATTTTTTTTCCTGTAATTGATATCTAGTCTCGTAGTGTTGTTGTCGGAAAAGATACATGATATGATTTCAGTTTTCTTAAATTTACCAAGACTTGATTTGTGACCCAAGATATGATCTATCCTAGAGAATGTTCCATGAACACCTGAGAAGAAAGTGTAATCTGCTGTTTTTGGATGGAGTGTCCTATAAATGTCAGTTAAGTACATCTTGTTTAATGTATCATTGAAAGCTTGTGTTTCCTTATTTATTTTCATTTTGCATGATCTATGCATTGGTTAAAGTGGGGTGTTAAAGTCCCCTACTTGTCTTACTGTTGATTTCTCCTTTTATGGCTGTTAGCATTTGCATTTGCCTTATATATTGAGGTGCTCCTATGTTGGATGCATAAATATTTACAATCGTTATATCTTCTTGGATTGATCCCTTGATCATTATGTAGTGTCCTTCTCTGTCTCTTGTAACAGTCTTTATTTTAAAGTCTATTTTGTCTGATATGCGAATTGCTACTCCAGCTTTCTTTTGATTTCCATTTTCACGCAATATCTTTTTCCATCGCATCACTTTCAATCTGTATGTGTCCCTAGGTCTGAAGTGGGTCTCTTGTAGACAGCATATATACGGGTCTTGTTTCTCTATCCATTCAGCCAGTTTATGTCTTTTGGTTGGATCATTTAATCCATTAACATTTAAGGTAATTATTGATGTGTATGTTCCTATTACCATTTTCTTAATTGTTTTGGGTTTGTTATTGTAGGTCTTTTCCTTCCCTTGTGTTTCCTGCCTTTAGAAGTTCCTTTAACATTTGTTGTAAATCTGGTTTGTTGGTGCTGAATTCTCTTAACTTTTGCTTGTCTGTGAAGGTTTTAATTTCTCTGTCAAATCTGAATGAGATCCTTGCTAGGTAGAGTAATCTTGGTTGTAGATTTTTCCCTTTCAGCACTTTAAAAATGTCCTGCTTGGGCTTCCCTGGTGGCGCAGTGGTTGGGAGTCCGCCTGCCGATGCGGGGGACACGGGTTCATGCCCTGGTCCGGGAGGATCCCACATGCCGCGGAGCGGCTGGGCCCATGGGCCATGGCCGCTGGGCCTGCGTGTCCAGAGCTTGTGCTCCACAATGGGAGGGGCCACAACAGTGCGAGGCCAACGTACTGAAAAAAAAAAAAAAATATCCTGCCACTCCCTTCTGGCTTGCAGAGTTTCTGCTGAAAGTTCAGCTGTTAACCTTATGGGGATTCCCTTGTATGTTATTTGTTGCTTTCCCCTTGCTGCTTTTATTTTATTTTATTTATTTATTTTTTAACTTCTTTATTGGGGTATAATTGCTTTATAATGGTGTGTTAGTTTCTGCTTTATAACAAAGTGAATCAGTTATACATATACATATACGTATGTTCCCATATCTCTTCCCTCTTGCGTCTCCCTCCCTCCCACCTTCCCTATCGCACCCCTCCAGGCGATCACAAAGCAACGAGCTGATCTCCCAGTGCT
The DNA here is from genome assembly GCF_963924675.1 of Phocoena phocoena. NCBI lineage: Eukaryota > Metazoa > Chordata > Mammalia > Artiodactyla > Phocoenidae > Phocoena > Phocoena phocoena. Next base: position 53,536,260 of record NC_089222.1, read on the forward strand.
ATGCGGCTGCTTCCCACTAGCTATCTACCCTACGTTTAGTAGTGTATATATGTCCATGCCTCTCTCTCGCTTTGTCACAGCTCACCCTTCCCCCTCCCCATATCCTCAAGTCCGTTCTCTAGTAGGTCTGTGTGTTTATTCCTGTCTTACCCCTAGGTTCTTCATGACATTTTTTTTTTCTTAAATTCCATATATATGTGTTAGCATATGGTATTTGTCTTTCTCTTTCTGACTTACTTCACTCTGTATGACAGACTCTAGGTCTATCCACCTCATAACAAATAGCTCAATTTCGTCCCTTGCTGCTTTTAATACTTTTTCTTTGTATTTAATTTTTGATAGTTTAATTAACATGTGTCTTGACATGTTTCTCCTTGGATTTGTCCTGTATGGGACTCTCTGAGCTTCCTGGACTTGATTGGCTACTTCCTTTCCCGTATTAGGGAAGTTTGCAACTCTAATCTCTTCAAATATTTTCTCAGTCCCTTTCTTTTTCTCTTCTTCTTCTGGGACCCCTATAATTCGAATGTTGGTGTGTTTAATGTTGTCCCAGAGGTCTCTGAGACTGTCCTTAATTCTTTTCATTCTTTTTTCTTTATTCTGCTCTGCAGCAGTTATTTCCAATATTTTGTCTTCCAGGTCACTTATCCGTTCTTCTGCCTCAATTATTCTGCTATTGATTCCTTCTAGAGAATATTTATTTTCATTTATTGCGCTGTTCTTCATTGTTTGTTTGCTCTTTAGTTCTTCTAGGGCCTTGTTAAACATTTCTTGTATTTTCTCCATTCTATTTCCAAGATTTTCTATCATCTTTACTATCGTTACTCTGAATTCTTTTTCAGGTAGTCTCCCTATTTCCTCTTCATGTGTTTAGTCTGCTGTTTTTTTACCTTGCTCCTTTATCTGCTGCATATTTCTCTGTCTTTCCATTTTGCTTAACTTACTGTGTTTGGGGTGTCCTTTTTGCTGGCTGCAGGTTCGTAGTTTCTGTTGTTTCTTGTGTGGGTAAGGTTGGTTCAGTCGGTTGTGTAGGGTTGCTTGTGGAAGGGACTGGTGCCTATGTTCTGGTGAATGAGGCTGGATATTGTCTTTCTGGTGGGCAGGACTGCGTCCAGTGGTGTGTTTTGGGGTGTCTGTGAACTTAGTATGATTTTAGGCAGCCTCTCTGCTAATGGGTGGGGTTGTGTTCCTGTCTTGTTAGTTGTTTGGCATGGGGTGTCCAGCACTGTAGATTGCTGGTCATTTAGTGGAGCTGTGTCTTAGCATTGAGACAGAGATCACTGGGAGAGCTCTTGCTGATTGATATTACGTGGGGCCAGGAGGGCTCTGGTGGTCCAAAGTCCTGAACTGGGCTCTCCAACCTCAGGGGCTCGGGTCTGACTCCTGGCTGGAGCACCAAGACCCTGTCAGTCACACAGCATAGACAACTGTGGCAAAAATCTGACTGGTGTCTTGGATTTTTCTTTTCTGGGCAGTTTACCCAAGCCAGGTTCCCTTTGTCAGAAACACAGCAAGACAAAATGCTGAGATATACAAGGTTTGCAGTGAAGACAGGGCTTATTGACAAGGCAGCCAAGGAGAAGACAGGAGAACAAATCTCAAATCTGGCTCCCAGAAGACAAGGGGCTGGGGTATTTATGAGATAAAGGATAACACAGCAGGGCGGTCTCCAACTATGCATTTTTGTTCATCACAGCTCACACAATTCCTTTTTATTTTGTTTGAATAGTGAGCATAATTCTTCCTCTCTTGACCAGGCACCACAGATAGAGATCTGAAGAGCTGACACTGGTAAGAATTCTCACCCCTTGTTTACTTCTGCCAGTTTTCCCAGGATTCTGTGTCTGGAAAATAGAGCTTTTAAAGATATCATTGATGACATTTCAGAGGCATAATTCTTAACAGCAATTATCATTGTATCATTATAACATGTTAAAAAGCTGCAGTAAGTAGATGTATGAATAATTAAGAGTTTATTATATTAACACTCAAAGTGACAATCTGAAGAAACAGATTAATAAACCAGGAAAAGACACTACAGATATTAGGGGGCCAATTAATCTATGAGATTGTCCATCCAGCCAAATATCAAGTCTGAATTTGGACTTGGACTTAGTGGGGGCTTAAGGAAATCTCTAGGGTCAAACCAATTGATTGTACAAGACAGGCCAAGTGTCTGTATACAAGCAATAGCCCTCTCCCGATGTGCCACATCATCTTGATTCCACATGTTTCATCTAGGTTAGAAGAGATGTCACTAAAGAACAGCAGGTACAGAAAACATGGCCCGACTCTTGGAAACCACCAGTGATGCAGGCTACAGTTTAGAAAAAGTTGCCTGTTTCAAGAGAGATGAAGTATAATCAGAGATTAAAGTGGAAATCTACTAGTGGAGAATGGCCCAACATTCATACAGATTGGGGGTAGGCTGCAGTTCAGCGAGCTCATTTCAGGTTCACCAATTGCTAGGCCTGGAGAGTAAACCTAACTCCTAGACCCCAAATATTGAAGGTCATTGAACTCCTAATCCTCTGCCAAGATGGATGAGGATTAACTAGAAAAGATGCAGCTCTAAATTTGTAAGTTGAATCTTCAGCAGTGTATATAGGTAGACTATTCTAGAAGGCATAGACTGACAATAGTAAACTTAAAAATTTGGTTCCTAAAAAGATTTTCATTAATGTAATGCATTCAGTTAAGTAGCATCATTTCGTTCACAAATGCCTATTGTGTACCTGGCGGTAGTTTCTAAACTTTCTATAATCTAGGATTTTGTCATACTCAGTTTTTATCTCCAGAACCTAACATAACTTTATAGCTATTGATAATTCAGAGGATAATTCTGTGTATCAACTTTTCTCTTATTTTATTCACATTATAGGTAATCTGAAAATCCCCCAATAGTCATCCAAAATTATACTTACTTAGATTTTCATTAATATTCACTTATAAACTAAAGTAAAACTGAAATTTATTTTCAAAAGTTCTCAATTTGAGTTTTATCATCTTGGATACATCTTGTATGCAAGACTGTAAGTTAAAATACATATATGTTTAAAAAATTATTATAACCCTCTACCATAACTACTGATCCTAACTTTTCATGCACAGAAGTTGCTATTTCTTTAGAGTTTTGGTGTGTTTTTACAGAATGGACTCTTTTCTGCAGCATTTTCATTGATCATAGATCAAAAAGCACCCTGAAATATTTTGGGGTTTATTTTCTATAACAAATACTCATATGGCACTTAAGTTATAATGTGAAAAATAAATCAGTTACATTTTAAATAGTGGCCAATAATCAACGTTGTCAAGATCAACAGTGTGTAGAAAAAATTAACTAACACATGTAGAACTTTGTATATGCCAGGCTCTATCTTAAGTGCTTTAAATATGCTGACTTTATTAATCTTTACAACAACTCTATGAATAGGAACTGTTATTATCTCAATTTTACAGGTGAAGAAAACTGAAGGTTAAGTAGCTTTCCCAAGGTCATTTAGCTTGCAAGTGGAGAAGTAGGAATTAATTACACCACTCAGGTGGTCAAGCCCCTGAGTCCATGCTCTTAATGAATATTTCATTTGATCTATTTGGAACAAAGTATTTTGTAGCATGTCTTGTTATTGCGGATCCATGAATGGCAAAAAAATCACTATCCTTTTCAGCTATCACCTTTGCTGAAATGTTGAGTAGGCCATACCCACAGAAAGTGAGAAAGTTTTATGTAAACAGTTTTAACAAACAGAGCATAGGACTGAAAAAACAAGGCTACATTTCAGCAATGTAGTGCATGTGTTGTGTTCTAATAATGAGCCCAAATTCTTGTATATCTTGAAGCCAACACTAATAAGCTAATGAGCTTTTCTTTAGCCATTTCTTCAAACCTATAGATTAAATACAAGTGAAGTGATCTCTGGTTGCAAGAAACAGAAGACAACTCTGACTACCCTAAGCAAAAGGAAATGTACTGAAATACAGTGGGAGGCCACAGAATCACAGGGAGGTTGGAGAACCAAGCTTGGAAATGCAAGAACCAAGTCATGTTGCTGGAGAAGTAAGACAGAACTATAGGTACAGTTTATATCAGGTACAGTGTGGTCAGGGGAGCCATACCAAGATGAGTGAATTCCAAATATATACAACCTGTTTGCTGCTCTACTGAAATTCTAGATTCCAATTCTCATAAAGGAGGAACCGATTAGCTTGACTTTGAAAAAATGCTAGGAGAGGGAGGGAACTGGAATACAATCCTGCTAGGCTATGTTCAGTGAGGACAACATATGTTTCCTAAAGACTATTGAGCCTGCTATTAGAAAATGGAAATAGATATGCTCAGTCAAAATCCCACAAAATCCATGGTTGCAACCTTCAAAATAATTACTATTATCTCATGTTTGAGTGTGTTTGTATGTTTATTAAAGCAATCTGTTGTGAAAACTGCTTTAAAATTATATTTTAGTATATTTTTCCGATTATAAATGTAACGCATATCCACTGTAGAAAATTTGGAAAATACACAAAGGTCACCTATAATCCCAAGAGCTCTCTAGCATTGACATACTAACGTTTTCCCTTTTTTCTTCTTACAAACAGTTATGCACACACACATATACACATCTGTCCAAAGCCCACATTATAGTCAAGTTCGTCTGCCATTTTTTTCCCCTGCCAGTGACCATTTTTCTGGACATCTAGGCATGAAGACTTCTCTCTGGAGACCACATTTGACAGGGAAAGTTTGGGAGTTCCTGGTCTGGCCAGCAGGGGGCGTGGGTTCCAGTACTAAGGCACCAACAGCCCTGGCTTTGAATTCTGCCTCTGGCCTCTGCCCTTTACTCATTATGGCCCCTTGGACAAAGTACTTAATTCCCTGTTTCCTCATCTGTAAGGTGGAAATAATAACAGCTACCTTTCAGTGTCAACGCTGGGAAGAAATGTAACTTTGAAAGCTCCTAGCACATGATAGTAATTTATAGTTATTATTCATAATAACTCAGACACTGGCCACTCAACTTCTAAGGCTTGAATTCTGTGTTCTCAATTCAATTGTCTCAAAATCAGCACAGAGCTTAAGTCTTCATATCCTGGCCCAGAAACAGACCTCCTCTGCTGCTTCTGTCACTTATACACCAAATGTAAGGTGAGTGCTTACTGTGCTCAGGCTCTTTCTAGGTGCTGTGGAAGGCATTAAGATTAATCAGACACAGATTGAGAATTGAACGTCCCTACAGTCTATTGGACGCAATGAGGTGTGAATTGGTACACATAGCAGAAAGTGGTAAATACTTCAGTAGAATAAGATTTCAGAGACAGTGCTATGAATGTTGAGGAAAGATTAATTTCAACTAATAAAGGTCACAAGGTAATAATATTAACAACCCTTTCCTCTTCTGTGGGCTTTTATCTGGGACTAAAATCTCACTCCAGCCTCCCTCTCAGCCATTAAAGTGGGCAACTTTATCTTACTCGACCTTAAAAAGACCAGTTAGCCCTCCTCTCACTAGTTATTCTCCTTAGCCATCAGAAGAAATATTTCAATAGCATGGAGGTCCAAAGTGCTGATAATCTTTTTATCTCATCTAGAGAAGTAGTATCCTCAGAATCTGTAAATGCTTAGATCCCGAAGGTAGAAACTGGTTTGTTTGTTCTCACCTCTGCTAAGGTCTCCTTTCCTTAGTGGCTCTGCTGAGATTGATTCCAGGTCTCTCACCTCTTTACTCTTCTCCTTACTGCATGGCATCACCTCCCCTCAGCAATGGTGGGTCACTGACAGCTTTCTCACCCCGTGGACAGTTGGGTTAAATTGCACCTGGAGATCCAGGGACCGTAAGTTTGGATGAATGAGGTCTAACGAGAAGTAGGGATCAAGATGTCAGAAAATCCCCAAGTGCTTCTCAGAGCTTAAATGTAAAAGGTGAGGGCAACCTTGAAAGAGATTTGTCACACATAAATATCTCCTACCAGGATTGCCATCCACTCTCAGCTAAAGTTTGTGCCTGTTACTGAACCAAACTTGGTTCCACTCACCTGCTTGCAGTAAGGCCAGTCTACTGACACCGAGTTGTGGTGAAGGAAAGTGCAGCATTCATTGTAAGACACCAGACAAGGAGTCCAGGACAGCTAATGCTCAAAAAACCCAAACTCCCTGATAGGTTTCAGGAAAGCACTTTTAAAGGCCAGGTAGGGAGGGGAGTCACTGGGTTTGTGATCAGCTTGTGAAAAATTCTCTGATAGGTTGAAGGTGCGGTAACAGGGTGGTGTCACGGGGGTCAACATTATCAATCCTCAGGCTCCAGTAGGTCTGAGGGCTATGAGTTCATGATCATCAAGTAGTTAATGTCTTCCGTTTTGTAGGAGTTTTAGTATCTGTAAAACAACTCAGGAAATGTGCATCAGATATTGTTACAAAATCTGCTGGCCTGACTGTTCCTTGTGTCACTACATATTCACATCCTTTCAGTCATTCGTTCTGAGCCAGGCTTTTTTGACTCAGGGGAGGCCTGGGACACTATAGTTTTTCTACAAACAAGAGGCAGGCAGAGGACATGGGGGCAGGGGGCAGTCCCAGGAAGATGCCATAGTGTCTTGCTGGCTTACATGCTTAGGGTGTGAGGGATAGAAACCTCATTAAATGGACAAGATAATGAGTCTACGACAATGTTAACATGCACTGAACTTACTTCTTTCCGTGGTTCTCCTTTACCTAATTTTCCCAGACCTTTTAGGTGAAGTTTCTTGTTGAAGGCAGATTTTCTTCCCCTTTGTGTTCTCTTTTTCATTCATATTTCTTCCCATTCATTTCCCCTCCCTGCTCATTATTCTTTGATCATACCTTCTTTTTCTCTTATGCATCTTTCTTCTCCCATTTCTGTTTCTTCCTTTTGCTTCTTACACTCTCAATCCACTTCCTTTTTCTCGTCTTACTATCTTGACACATCCTATCTCTTGATGTCTCTCTTTTTTCTTATCTCTCTCCCTTGACACGTGTCTTGTATGCACAATACCCATGGTACCTGAGGCATTTGGGATAAAATGACCTGGGTCCCACACAAACCTTCTTGCTCCACTAAGCTAAATACAGAGGCTGGTTCCCGGCATCTCTTAGTCATGTCTATTGCCAACTGAAAAGACTGCTGATGATCTAGCAGGTTCACTGTGTAGATGGAATCCAATTATCTGCTATTTACTGCACAATGGCCTTGTATCTGCCAGCCATGAGCCAGGTGGGGAAAAGAGTGAGCCTACTTTATTCCTAAGCATGAGGGTGCTTTTCTACTTTAAAAAAAAAAAAAAAACCCAAAAGTAAAAGACAAAAAAAAAAAAAAAACAAAACTGAAAAATAGTTTTGAAACTCAAAGTATTTTATCTAAAAGGTCAAAGATTCAATGGAATTCTATTCTTTTTTCCTTGTTATTCAAGTTGCCATTTTTCTGTAATATCAGCTGTGGTACGTATATGTTTTCAACCTGAGTTCTTTCTGTCCCCTACTTATTAGACTTTGCCTTCAACTCATAATCCTGCCTGCTTTTCAGAATGTTCCTTTTTCCATGGCAACAGAGATGCAGATGAAATGTTCTGATGTTACTGTGGGGAAGAAGTAGAGGAGAACCTGAGTGTGACTCATCTAAAAAAGCTGTTATTCGAGACTAAATATCTGGCCGGCCCTCACCAAAGTCAGTGAGTTGTACAGGAGTGGCGGAGGGCAGGATTTTAGCCCTCAGTGAGTATTGATACATACCAGTCAAGTAAATTGCCCTTATTTTTTTGTTAGAACTTCTAGATTTTTTTTCTTATAAAAGAGAAAACGCTTCCTTTACAATTTTTTGCAGACAGATTTGAATGTGTCACTGACCAGATATGTCTGTATGAAGGGCTTGCTTACTGAAACACACACTTAAGATCTCTTCTCCTATGATTATTAGAGTTCTTGGCATGGGTACCCACCATTTCACATCCCCCCTAGCAGAAATTCCCTGACGCTGCAGTGACCTAGACAAGAGAAGTAGTATTCTGCCCCTGTGCAGTCTGGCAAAGGTTACTATTCCAATTGCTACTGAAGATTTCCTTCATTGAGAGGTGTTTAGAATTCTTGTTGGAGGGTCCTGGGGTGGGCAGAGAGTGACAGGAGGATGTAAGCATTCACCTGGCAGATTACTTGGTTGCACATTTGTTCTGGGACAGCTCAAGGTCGACGTTTCCTGTGGTGTTTTGTCTTAGGACTTTCTTCCCTTGCCCAGGGCACTGTTATTCCATCATCAACCATGCTGTTTCAGCTTCAGAAGGCAGATATAGCTCCGATTCATCCAGGGTACCCAGATATATGAAGAAACTGGATGAAAGACCAGAGAACACCCTTCCATCCCCTCTCCTCCAGCATCATCAACATAGGATGCCATCTGACATGAATATAGACTAGGAGTTGTGGAATTTCTCATGAAGCAAGGTCTTGAAAGAGGCAGGTTTTTTTATTAGGTCTACTTCTACAGAATTTCTAGATTTGAGTGATAAAGCCATGGCTATTCTGTTATTATCAGAGACTTAATCAAATCATTCTTTATTTAAAAAACAAATTTCCATAGCAACATAGACACAAAACAGATTTTCTGGGTAGATATCATAATTTGATTCAGATAATACAGAACTTCTATTTTGAAATTATAATGACTGTACAGATATTTTTCTTGAAGCAATAATATTAAGATTTTTAAGGAAAGGAACTCATACCCAAAACAGGTTTTATACTTTTCTATTAAACGTAAGAGAAGACAGACTTGTATCTCCATAAGTAAAATTAAATCAGATGATAATCATTAATTAAATATGGTTTATTTCTCCAAATCTCTAATTTTTTTTACAGTAATGGGGGGTTTTGTTTTGTTTTTAAAAAACTTCATAAAATTAGCATATCATTAGCTCAAGTCTTTAATAACTTCTAATGCCAGAGTAGTTTTGTTGTTCTTTAAGGACAATGAATCAGAATATACTTTAATATTCTACAACACCCTATATGTGTTTCCAGAGGGCAAAGTAGTCTCTGCATGTCAAAAAAAATTTTTAACTTAAAATTTAATTAAGCAAAAGCATGGATTAATTGTGTTTGCACTGATGTAAAGAAGTCTTTATTGGGCATTTCAGCTGATCAGTCACTGGATTAGTTCATAAGATAAACTCATTCATGAATGGTAACTGAAGTCCTTGTGGTTTCAGTGGAGTGTATCAGATTCTGTTGGTATTTTCTCCACTAAATATAGGGTTTTTTCTTTCCTAAACAATAAACCTTGGGGTGAAAGTTCTGAGACAGTATAAGCTCATGAGGAAGCAAAAAATGTAATCTGATTAGTTGGATTTGTATCTGTGCATGGTAAATTATAGAAGATTATGGTGTTTCTATGACTAACACCCTAGAAAAGCTTCACAGATGAAGACTTTGTTGTTAACACGGATACTCTTTTATGTCTAAGACAGTTTAGTGTATCATCTACCACAACTTTCCAACTTTTGAATTTCTAGGCAGGCAAAATATTAAAATGCATATTAACTAAACTTCAAACAGGTTTTTTTTTTTAAATGCCACCTGTAAATCCTTCAGGATTACCCACCTCCAGATAGCATATCTTAGTCTGCAGGGGTTTATTAAAGAAGGATTTAAACGTGATTACCGGCAATGAGTTGGCAGAAATGGAACTTAGAAAAGTAGTCACGTGATCATATGGCCGCAAAGCCTCTCGATCCAGAAATTATTTAATTGTGCTTAACACAAATAGTTAGCAAATTATTGTGGTACTTTTATTAATTTCAATATGATTCAAAATAAAAAACCATTTTTATATGTTCAACGAATATCTCAAGTGACATGAAAACATATTTGTGGTAATTTTACCCTTCGGAATCCACTGAATTTCCCTCTTAAGAAAACTAAGATATTGAAATCAAAGCCCTTGAAGATCTTAACATTGATTCTGTCATATTCCCTTTTCAGAATACAATTAGCCTGAGGTTAAAGCTAAATATTATATCATTACAATTTTCAAAAAGAAAATGGAGATGTTTAGAATTCCATTGTTCACTATTACTTCAACACTTCTTTTATAATTAGTTTGTACAACTCTCCAAACATAATAATAAATGAACATTTTAACTTGAGTTAACATTGAAACATCAAAGTAACTGTATTTTTGTTACTGAAAATATTTTAATGCTTATATTATAGCTGCCATTTTTTTCTCTTCCCTTATGGTTTATCACAGGATACTGAATATAGTTCCCTGTGCTATATAGTAGGACCTTGTTCATCTATTCTATATATAATAGTTTGCATCTGCTAATCCCAAACTCCCAGTCCATCTTTCCCCCCACCGACCTTGGCAACCACGAGTCTGTTCTCTATGTCTGTGAGTCTGTTTCTGTTTGGTAGATAAGTTCAGTTGTGTCATATTTTAGATTCCACATATAGGTGATATCCTATGGTATTTGCCTTTCTCTGTCTGACTTACTACGCTTAATATGATCATCTCTAGGTCCATCCATGTAGCTGCAAATGGCATTATTTTATTTCATTCTTTTCTATTATAGCAGCCATTTTTAAAGTTTTCAACTCTTCAGGAGTTTTATATGTTTTTGCAGTCATAGTACCTATATATGTGCAGTTCTTTTGTATTTCTTTTTAAGTTGTATTAGCATAGGCATTTGGAAGTTAAGTTTTACAACAGTAAAATAATTAAACCACCTGAAAGTATATCCCTCTTTCTAATTTCTATGATTTTGCATTTAAAAAGAAAATATTGAGACAGATGATTATACATTGTATATTAAATTCTGATTAGTAAATGTGTGCTCTTTTAATTTTAATATGCTTCCACAATATATTGTAGAGAAGGACTCTGTTTTAAAGACTATTTGTCAGGGCTTTTATTCAATAAGTTCAACCTTACAAGGCTCTTGTGAAGGTTACTGAGATAACTACATGTAAAGTGCTTCAATATAATGCCTGGTATCCAGTGCTCAATAGCCAGTGGCTGTGATTATTTTTATTAAATATTTTAATCAACATAGTTGAAGTAAATATGGAAGTCATATGGTTAATTTGATTAGTCTAGAACCTAGAATAACAAATGGAACAACTGGGCAAACACCTCAACTGTTAAAGTCCGAATGAGTCTACCAGAACTCTTTAGCAATGTTGACCATATTTGTTTCAAACCAAAAGTAAGAACACATGATTTGATTTCAAATCAAGAAAATGCAGCATGCATTCTCAGAATAATCCCAGGTCATCTCCTGAGCAGATGCTCCAAAGGCCTTGAGGAGGCATCGTGTTCCTTTCCTCCTTTGGTCTCCTCTGTGTCTGCAGTGGGAGGAGTGAACTCAGATGGTGTTCTCCAGGCTTACATCAGCTGTCAGCCACCAAGGTCAAGGAGGCAGGTCCAGATCGAGGAGGCAATATCAGGCACCACGGAAGCAGGGCCAATCCTTGACAAAATTATGAATTGCATTTTAGCTACAACACCCTTCCATCTTTCCAGAGAGAGCCCTTCTTTTACCTCACACCACTTCCCTTGACTCACAGGCTTCCGCTCAAACCCCTTATTTGCTCAATACCTCTCATCACTGCTGTCTACTGAGGTCCCCTACTCCCAGACAAGGAAGGAGTGCCTTATGTTCTAGACTCATCCTCTCACTGCTCTTCATTCTGAACTGCTTTGGACACCTGTCAGTGCTCTAGAGAACTTGCCTCCTGGAGTTTCCCAGACCGTCTTTTCATCTCCTGGTGAGATAATGCAGGCTAAGATCTCTACTGAGAACTATTTGCTGGGCTTCCCTTGTTAAGTAACATTCTGAAGACCTGTGTGGAAAAGGGAAAAGAGCATTAGAACCCAGGCAGCACCAGATGTTCCTATTCTTGTGAAACTAATAGGCTTTAGAAGGCAGAGATGTGCCTTTATTCACCCAGCAAGACCTAGTACAGAACTGGAAAAAACCTGATACTCGATTGGCATGAGCCTCCTAGGTTATTCCATATTTCTTGTTGAGAGTGTGAAGTATGATTTCCTGCATATTTGCCTTATCCTCCCTTTCCTTAGACTCTGGACTGCTTTCAGAGTTACACACATCAGACTCACAGTGGGTAAAATAACCCTGCCCAGCCCCAAGAGCTGCCGATTTAGCCTTCTGTGGGAAAAGTGAAAGGATCTTAAAAATTCTTTTTTCTCTTTCCTCTTCTTCCAGCCCGATGAGATTTGAAAAATGAATGGTGCTTATGTTTTGAGGATTTATACCTCTGGAGAACTAAGTAGGTCTGAAAAGAGTGAAAAGAACAGTAAATAAAAACGATCTGGGTGCTCAGGCCTCGTAGGTTGGCATTTAGACTTGTAGGGGTTACATGAGGACTCTACCTTGTTTTTTACAGCTCATCTGTGATGAAGAGGGCAAGATTTACCAAAAAAACATGGTAATTATGAACAAAGACAACATACTTGGCCAATGTAACCCTTTATTCTATTCAATATAATGGCAGTGCCCAGATCCTACATAGGATGAGACCCCAAAAGATTCTTAAGCCTCAGGCACAGGACCTGGCATGTAGTAGGCATTGAGTGCCTACAAATGCACCAGTACAAGGATACAGACAGAATGCATGCAGTACTGTTCTTAGCTCAATTAGAAATGAAATGAGTATTTTTTTATTACAAAGAAATTGATTCATATTGTCTTGCCAAGCTGAGTGTGTGAACTGAATGGATTTTATTTATAATCCAAATGTATATGTCTCCTGTACATAGGTACCACAGATTATGAGACATTTTTACTATAAGGACATTTTGTACTCCAGGATTATTTTCTTATCCTATTTTCCAAGTAAGACAGTCAGAAATAACTGTCCCCACAGACGTTTGCTTGTACTTTTTGTAACTATTAATTCTTTGTGTGTCTTGCTGCCTGGCCAAACTGTAATCTCTTTTTCTCCTCTGAACCCCTCGTGGTACCAAGCATAGAAATTTACACATTCTAGACCTTCAGTAAAAGTTGAATTAATATTCTTGTTAACGATGTATAAATGAATTTCTCTTAATACAGATATATGCAAACTAGAAGTGCTTGCCAAATTCTAATTGGTAAATAATGCAAGCACCACATGTGTTTGCTTTGCTTTCTTTGAATACTGCCTATATTTTTCAAGCCCCTTGACACATTATAAAACAAAGCTTTAGCAAAAGGCAAATCAATTTATTTTAACAGAGACTTCTTAAGAATGCCTTTGGGGGACATGAATGAATGATATAAAAAAGGCATCCGCTCACCATTATTTCCAGATCATGAAAATATCATTCATTTCCAATTCTGTGCCTCCTGCCTGACCACCCAAAGCAAAGCAGCAGTCTGACTTTGTATCCTCATTTCAAACAGAGGGTAATCTGTGAGAGGTGGGAAGACGCAGTTGAATTCAATCAAGTCAAACTTTGTCTTAGCAAAGTTTGTACTAAATCTACGAAGCAAAGAGCAGGGTGAGGGTGATCCAGTTTGCTACCACAGCTTAACAGTGAGTTTATTCAGACAAGAGGAGGAAATAAATGGTAGGCCAAGGCAGATGATTCACCATTACTGTAGCTGACATGACCCCCATTTCAAACACCTAATTTAAATCTGATCAGATCTACTTCAAAGAGCTAAGACTGGGATCAGATACAGTCTAAGTCCTCACTGAAAGTTCCCCAATCCTCTGTAGTATTGCTGGCACATAGCTGGCCTTAGGTGACTTGCATTTACAAATCTGAACGCCTGTCTATATTTTGCCATCAAAGGTGTACCATTATTACTAGATAATGCCATTACAGGGTAAAAAGAGAATGATAATTCATCAATCTCAAGAGTTAAGAAAATAAGCACAGTGCCTAGAACCTCAATTCAATCAGCAAAGACCCAAAGGAAATCGCCAACAGCCGTAAAAGTACTGAATACTCATTTTTCTTTCTTCGTCTGTGTTTGTGAAGGTCTTTAGTACATTTGCGGCAGGGAGCAATGTGTGTCTTACCCTAGTGATATAGGTAGGTAGTAATTCTATGTTTTTAACTGAGGTGCTGCTACTTTTGTTTTGATGATTTGTTAAATTCTTCCTTCTTCCTTCCCTTTGACCGTACCATTACTCTGTTTCTTTCGTATTGCAATCTTTAGCCCTTTGCATTATACATACTTCAAATCGGAGTATGGAAGAACATCACAAAGTTTGTTGTTACTTAATTCTTGTCACCTTTAATATAGTATTTACCCTGTATTTTCTAGTGGATCTCTCCATCACACAGGGGTAGACACATTCCTGCAGGTAAATGTTTAATGAAGTGGTTAGATCAGATGGGATATGTGTTGATTTGAGTAGGCACGTTGTCACTCTGGAGAAGGATGATTTTCACCACACTGGTACGTCCCCCCTGGCTACCCTGTCTACCTTTATACCCTTCATCTCCTCCTCTGCTCACCCAGATCGCTCTGCCTTGGGCACCCTGGCATTATCTCTCTTTCTAGACCCACTGAGATCATCCCTATCTTAGGGACTTCCTGTTGCCTCTTCCTGGAATGCTCTTCCCTCGGATTGTCACATGACAGGCAGGCTTCCCCTTAACATTTCCTTCTGAGCTCATATGTTATTTCCATAAAAGTCACATCGCCTATATTCCCTGACCTCTTTCTTACACATTAACACCAATTTTTATCTGTCACATCCCCTTGTTTGATGTTCTTCATTTTACTTATCACTATCTGAACTTACATGGATTTTCATATTTATTCCCTGTGTGTTTCTCTCTTCTCCACTGTAATGAAAGATCTATGAGACTGAGGGCCTTGTCTATCTTGCCCACTGTTGTATCTCCAACACCTTGAGGAGTGCCTGGTACACAGTAGCTGTACAACAAATATTTCTGGAAAAATAATGTGCCCTTCAAAGACAACTGTAGGCAGGATTAGTGAGGTGACTGATGTTAGCAAAGGTCAGAGAGAGGGGGAATCATTGCCTGTTTTCCCCGATGACTAAATTTTCTGAGACCCTGAAATGTCATAGAATTTAGAAGCTGGAAAGAGCTTAAGGCTCAAAGGAAATGAGATTCTTAGTCTCTTGGCTGATAATTGGCAAAACTGAGGCTAAGTTCAAAGTCTTTGTACTGCTTTCCCTCTCCTTACCAACCCCCAGCTTAAGAACTTGAGGCTCTAAACTGTATTCCCCTATTAGCTTTATTACAAATGGCATTTTTAAATGCAGAGAAGTTTGTTTTCCATACCTGCTGTAACAAATTACCTCAAATATAGTGGATTAAAACAGCACAAAGTTATTATCTGACAATTGTGTACATCAGAAGTCTGACACAAGTCTCCCCGGGCTAAAATTAAAGTGTCAGCAGGACGGCATTCCCTTCTGGAGAATCTAGTTGAGGAATCCATCTCCTTGCCTTTTTTGGTTTGTAGAAGCCAACCATGTTCCCTTCCTCCAACTTCAAGGCAGCAACAGCTGGTCAAGTCCTTCTCACATCTCATCACTCTGACCTTCTCTTCTGCCTCACTCTTCCACATTTAAGGACCCTTGTGATTACGCCGGACCACCCTGCCTAATCTAAGATAATGTCCTAATTTTAAGGCTAGCAATTTAGCCATCTTAATTCCATCTGCAACCTCCCACTGTGTAGCAGATTCGCACATTGTGCGGAATAGACTATGGAAATTGGGGAGTGGGGGGGGTGCATTATTCATCCTCCAATAAGCAATGTGAAAAAAAAAATTGATAACTCTCCCTCTTTCAAAATCCCTACGGTTTACGTTTTGGAGTATGTGACACCATTTGAGTTGTAGACAATTTTGAATGTTAATAAAATTCTGATGAAATAGTTGCCCACAGACGTAGTTAATTTTTGTGTTAAAGTATAATTTTTCAAAAGTTAAAAATAGGACTCTCATATATGTTTAAGATAAACACGTTATATTGAGTTTCTAAATTATGCAATTATTTACCTGTATTTATATTAGCTATTCTGAAACGCTTAGTAAATTTCTGTGAAACTAGCTTATAGAAACAGACAATTATTAGTGGACTTAGTCTTTTTTGCCATGCAACAACAATGGTCCCTATTAAAAGTGTTAATAAGTACTTAACACATTTATGGGCATATATTGTAGTGTTATCTTTTGAGATAAAAAAATGCTTATATCTTTAAGAATGGAGCCACACTCACAAGACCCTTTGGTACCCCTTTTGGTTATCCAAGATGGCAGATTCCTAAACATTCAGTTACTGAGAGTTTTTAGAAAGCTTTCAATTGTTTTGTTTTGTTTTTTTTTATTTTTATTTTTTAAGTATAGAATAAGCTAGTGAGCAGTTAGATTAGTCTTGACTATATGTAATATTATAGAAAACCCAAAGTATAGTGGCTCATAAAAAGGTGATCATTTGTTGATCTCAAGTAAAAGAAGTTCACAGATGATAAGTAGGGTAGATCTATGGTTATCAGCAACCCAGGATTCTATAGTCCTAACCTGAGTTCCTTCTTAAAGGTCATTTTACAATCCAAGATGGCAGCTTCTTAGAAATTGCACCAAATCCTTACACTTAAATGTTATTGTCTGAAATGTACTGGGAAATGCAGTGTTTTGATTGGATGCATGGATGCCCCGAATAAAATCAGAAAAAGAAGGGAAAAATTAATATTCGGTGGCAATGAGTAGTTTTTCCCATGTTTAACTAATTATTTAAACTGTTAGAATCTGATGGAATTGACAGGGAGCTCTAATCAAAGTCAAGACTTCAGAATTTCAGGTTGAGCTATTATTAATTAGGAGTTTTCCCTGGTTAATGACCTAAACTTTGAACCTCAAATCGTCATCTGACTTAACAGTGAACATATCTTGGGTTTCTTCCAGTTCAAAAATCCAGTGATTTTATAATATTTATTTATAATAAAATACAAATTATAAAATTTATATTTTCCTATTTTTATAATATTTCTTTCTTGGCCTAAGAAACAAATTATGGTTAGATTTAACTATTATTATATAGGCTTCTGGAATGCTCAAGACAGAAACTAAAAACATTTTGGAGAAATTTTTAAGCATATGAGTGCCACTTGCTGTCCCACTAATAGAAATGCGATACTTCCAGAAGCCTGTGCATAAGCCTGAAAATAAAAACACTATTTAAAATTATATCTCCTGCCTATGATTGAACCAACACACTGAACACTTTCCTTCATATAAAAATCTGAGAACTATTTGCATTTTAGGAGTATACATTTTAGCTAAGCTAGGAGGGAAAGTATGTATTTTGTACTGAGAAAATTTTGTTTCAGGAAGAGTGAAGATATGTGACTGATGATTGTCATCTTTTATATGCCTTGTAACTGTGATAGATGGTCTCGAGCTTCAGTGGTTCATAATGGCATTTGGAGGCATGTACAAAAAGCAGCTAATTCAAATGAAGGAGTCAGTAAAACATTACAGCAAATGTAGGTCGCAGAAAACCATGGAAATCTAACAGAAGGGCAGTGTGTTGCCAGTGAATATACTTAAGGACAGTAAAAGAAAACTATTTCTACACTCATCACTGGCTCCAAATAAAATGGTGTTTTTATCTTTTCTACTCCAGCTTCCCAGCGTGACAACCTTCCTCCCTCCATTCCTTTCACTCTTGCAGACCCCTTTACCCCACAGAACCAAATGGTTTTATGCTTTCCTTTCATTAAATATTCAAATCTCCTTAATATTCAGAAGAGAAAACTGTGACCCAGAGGAGATTCATGAAAACCCCACGGGTGAGGTTTTGGCAGTACAGAGATTAGAAATCCAATTTTACTGGATTTCCAATTCACTTTCAATTGCAGTGAGGTGTTCATTAATAATTCCTGTTAAATTGTTCCCTGTCCAGGTTTGGGGATCTGGTTAGTAGCTGAGCTGAGGCCAGTATCTGGACTCCTCCCATTGACTCCTTATACCTCCCTCTATACATCCTGTCATCAGCAAATGGGTTTGCATTCTAAGATTTTTAAAAAGGCTTCATGGAACCAGTGAGAGAGTTAAACAGAGAGACATAGGGCTCCCCCAGTACAGGTGACAGGTGACCCCTATCAGGAGGATAAGTCAGTTCAAGTTTTCCAGACTGATCATTATCTCATTCATTCTTTCAAACAGGTTTTGAACACATGCTCTGTACCATGCACTATGCAAGGTGCTGAGAATTCAAGGGGAACAAATATTTCTCTTCCTCCATCTGTCAGTTATGTTGGCCTTGAACAAATGGGTAGAGGGAAGTGCCCCTTCCTAAAATGGAGAAGGCTGTCTGAGGAGCAAAATTGCAGGAGAAGACCAAGGATCTACAAGAGCGCCTGATACTTTAGGCTCTCAACCAATGATAACTACATCCCTGGCCATGTTCCCCTCTGTATTTGCAGTATTTAGGAAAAGCAATATGTAGGATAGTTTAGATGTCAGATTGTGAGATTGGGTAAACCCAGAGAACCCTGACACCAGGATCTGTCATGTATGGTTGATGGATGCCACATATCCCTTTCCATCTCAAAATACCTTTCCCCTTGACCTGTCAGGTACCTGAGTCACATCATTAGTAGGATTGCTTCTGCTATGTCTACTGAAGGCCTTATTGTAATAGACATATGCAAGTTATTCAGAAATAACATTTTAACAAATTAGGCTCTGTATTGGTGTTCTAGGCCTGCCACAACAAAGTACCACAAACTTGGTTGTTTTTGTTTTTTTATTGTTTTAAGTGCTTTGTTTTTAATTTTTTAATTTTCTGTACAATTTTTAAAGGTTACTTTCCATTTACAGTTATTACAAAATATTGGCTATATTCCTTGTGTCGTACAATACATCCTTGAGCCTGTCTTATACCGAATAGTTTGTGCCTTCCCCACACTGGCAAGCACTAGGTTCTTCTCTATATCTGTGAGTCTGCTTCTTTTCTGTTATATTCACTAGTTTGTTGTATTTCTTAGATTCCACATATAAGTGATATCATACAGTATTCATCTTTCTCCGTCTGACTTATTTCACTTAGCATAATGCCCTCCAGGTCCATCCATGTTGCTGCGAATGGCAAAATTTCATTTTTTTTCACGTCTGAGTAGTATTCCACTGTGATTGTTTAACAAATTTATTCTCTCACAGTTCTGGAGGTTAGGACTCTGAAATCAGGTATTAACAAGGTATAATTAGTTAATAGGAGGTCACACGCTATTAGGGTGGGCCATAAGTTCAATATGACTGGGGTCCTATAAGAAGCAGATGCATGAAAAGAAAACACCATGAAACGTCAGAGGCAGAGATTGAAGTATGCTGCCACAAGCTGAGGAATACCTAAGGCCACCAGACGTTGGAAAAGGCAAGGGAAGACCTCATGTTAACTAATTACACCTGTAACTAATTATACCTGTTTCTAAATAAGGTCATATTCTGAGGTAATGAGGGTTAGAACTTCAACATATCTTTTGGGGGGACACAATTCAATCCATAGCAGTTTCCATTAACACATAAAGTTGTTTATCAGATTAGTTAGACCTTACCCCAGCAGGAAGCAAGAACCCTGGAAGAATGGTAAAGAGGGCTGAAAAGTTTGTATGAAGTGAAGGGGGAGGGTGAGAGGGCGGGGAGGAAATATGAAGGAGAACGGAATGAAGCCACTATGGCAACCCCAAGTAAGATGCAATGATGAAAAATCCTTGGTCAACCAGAAGACCACAGAAACATATCAGGTATCAGAGGGGGCGGGGGGGGCCACCCAAAGACTAGGCCGGCGAAAAGAGTGAGGGTGGTGAGGAAGACTTTACCTACTTCATAAGTTTGCCTGCGCCAGAAGATAAATGAACTTTAGAAGCAGAGTTTTGCAATTTAAAGTAAATTAAGTCAATGGATAATTTCCTCAGAAAATTGTCTTTGGCCCTCTCACAATACTTTTATGGCTTATACTATATTTTTCATGGGAAAAATTAATGCTTTAGACAAGTTGAATCCATACCACTTAAGTTCCCTTTAAATAATCAAGCAAGGTTAAAATGAGAATATTCATGGTAATAGAATCTGCCACCAGGGGAATATCTCTTACCAAGTAAACTATGACTAATACCATTCTTTGACCACCCCTTACCTTCCTGAGAGTTATAAGGTAAAGTCGCAGTAGGGAGGATTTAAGACAGATAATGAAAATGCTCCCAGTACGGGTTTTTGGGTTTTTGTGCTTTTTTCCATAATTGCATCATTTTTCATTGAGGGAGATTAAGGAATAGTAAGGTTTTCAGAAATGGTTTAAGTACGACGCTGCTTTACTTCACTGAGTCTTATAAATTTTTCTTAGTTTAACCAAAATATTTCCTAGCACAAATACTCTTTTTCTTTGCCCCTCGGCACAGAGAGTTTGCTTTTTCAATAAACAGCACTTATGTCCTTGAGAACTTCACCTCATGTAGTATTGCAGCCAAGGTCCATGTTGTAGACCTCCTTCAAAAAAGGCATTCTCATCTTTGGAAAACTCTTGGATGGAGGCCAATGTGTCCCTTCAAAAATAAGACCACTCTGAAGAGAAGTGTGTCAGAACAGTGTAATTGAGGCATTGATCATTAAGCCTTTGATCAGATAGGTAACCAACATTCCCCAAGCTTTATTTTCCCCTATAGAATTCACTGTAATTGTAGTTTCTTGGTTCTTGACATTCTCTAAGTTTCCCACTCTGTGCAGGGATCCAGATGACAGTAGCCCTTTTTCTGTTGTTTGGAAGCATTTCATCAGTTCCCTAAAGTGGGAGGATTGCCTCTGGCTGTTGTTGCCATTTATCGAGGTTGAGATGATGCTCTAGTCCTGACAGAACAATTCTGGTTTATGTTCAGCTGGTGACTCAGATGACCTAGATGATTTTCTGCCATATTTGTTCATACTCAGTCTTCCCTCTTTCAAGTAAGTACGAGATACCCAACTTTATTGCAGGTAACTTGTCAAGATACCCAAAAGGTGGTTCCCTATTTTCTAAAATGCTGGCTAGTCAGAGTTCCACAGAGGAACAGAGCCAATAAAAGAATACACACACACACACATACATATATACACACAGTATATATATAGTATTGGTTCATGCAATTATGGAGGCTGAGAAGTCCCAAGATTTGCAATCTGTATGCTGGAGACCCAGGAAAGCTGACAGTAGTTCCAGTCCAAAAGCCATCAGGCACAAGACCCAAAAGAACCAGTGTTTCAGTCCAAAGTCAAAAGACCAACATCCCAGCTCAACAGTCGGGCCTTCTTTCTCAGTTTTTTTGTTCTGTTCAAGTCTTCAGTTGATTGGACAAGGTCCACCCACATTAGGGAGGGGAATGTGCTTTACTCAGTCTACTGATTCAAATGTTAATCTCATCCAGAAAGTATTGTTAAACAACACATATAGAATAATGTTTGGCCAAATGTCTGGGCACCTCATGACCCAGTCAAACGGACACATAAAATAAACGATTGCAGCTGTTAATAGTGCCAGCTAGTGCTGTAATCACACAGGTTGTTCGGGAGACCACTCTGAAATGGAAACCAGGACCCATGGAAGAGACAGGTAAGAGGCTTTGTGAAGGAGTAGAGTGGAAATGCCAAGAATTTTAAAACCAGATAGACTAGGTTTTGACCCTGCCTCTTCCACTCTTCAGTTGGGAAAGTTACATAACTTTCCACTTCTCGGTATCTCTGTCTGTAAACAGGGGATTAATAAACGTACTCCATAGTCTTGTTCTGAAAGTACTTCTCAAGATAGGGTCCTCAGATCATCTGCTCCATAATCACATAATCATAGTGGTTGCTTGCTTAGGCAGATTCCTAGACCCCACCCCTGAAGCTTCTGATTCAATAAATTTGGAATGCAGCCCAGATCTCTGACATTTTAGCAAACATCTCAGATCTTACCAAGCCTGCCAAGCCTAGAAAACCACAGCTGTGAGATTTAAGTGTAAACCACGTGGTACATAGTAGGAGTACAACAAAACAGATCTATCCTGGACAAATCATCAGCTCCTGGAAAACAGGGCTGCTGTCTGTTCACCCTTGCATCACCATTAGTCCAATACCCTGGCACATGACAGATGCTCTGTAAATGTCTGTTGATGTGGATGGTTAGAAATCACTAGTCAGAGTTGGAAGCAAAGACCCAGGAGGGCCAGAGAATGTTTGGTTCAAGTGCAACAGCATAAAAACAAGACATCCCATCAGAAAATAAGAGGGATTGCTCACTGCAGTTCAGTTTTCCAGATGTCAGCATTCGTGGGGGAAAGCAGCCACCAGGTATCAGGTAGAAACCATCAGGAAGACAGTGGAAGGAAGAAGTTAGAAATATCATGGATACTGTAGCAGGAAGGAACCAGGCAGAGAGATGATGCAGAACTCATTGGCAATCAGGATTAAGGTGTCCACAAAATCTGAAGGACAAGACACCACAAGATGAAGAGCAGAGACTTTGCCCTGAGAATGTGAAGCAGAAAATTTGGGCACCCAGCTGAGTGTGGGAATTTTCGGGGAGATCTGGTGGGCAAATCACCAGAGGTTGGCAGTTTCAGGGGTGGTACCAGACTAAATCAAAATTAAAAACGTACTGAAGAAAACTAGAAGCATCGTTAGTTGTATGATAATATCAGACAAATTGAGCAGGCCCAGTTAATCAAAACTTTGGTTGTAAATTTGTATGGCGATCTCCTGCAGAGATGCACCTGTTGGGACCCTATTTCACACACTCTCCACCTCTGATCTAGACCTAGGAATATATATAATTAATGTTTTATAACTGGAGCAAACATGGTTGTTATTGGAATTATAACCAAGCAGTGATTTGATCCTTAAGTGCAGAATATCCTGACAAAATTACTCTTTGCCTACACACACACACTTGAAGACAAATTTAGAGGAAGATAGCATTATTCCAAAAATAATAGCGAATTGACCATGTGAGGATGATCTCACAGATTTGAGAAATATACCTGACATATGTGTACCTAAAGCTTTATTCCTCTTTCATTTTACAGTTGATTACCTCAGACATTGTCCATATGATGTATGGATCTATTTTCCTAGTCTTATCATAATACGGTTTTCTAGGGCATCACTTTACACATGATTGTGCTTTCCCGGTACCTGCGTTATAGTCTTATATCTTATTAGGCATATGAAATATTTAAGCAGCAATCAGTCCAGCAGTTCAGTGTATTAATTACTTGATTTTTAGAAAGTAACTTGCCAGCAATCTGCAAAGAAAACCACAAAATAATTCTATGGCAGTACAAGCACTTGTGTGTTTTTACACATAAATCCATTACAGCGAGTCATTCATGGGGAATAAATGGCAAGCAAAAATAGGATTTATCAGGGTAAAGCCCTAAGGGTTGTAGGAAACACAGGAAAATCCAATTAGAACTGCAGGGAGTTGGTTCAATCTCTTAATCTGCAGTACAGCAGATTAATATTATTGCCCACTATTTAAACTTTATTACTCCATTTTTCTGTCTGTGGTCCTCTGCTTTGCCAGCCCACCTTGAAAAGATGGCAGGCAGAACCATATAATACTTTTTATGGCCTTGGCATCAGTACTGTTTTGTGGCTTGAAAGATAAGTACCATTCTAGAAATGATGAGGTAAGGAAGCAGGCGACACTTCAGCTTGTTTTATAAGCCAGAGTGTGGGCCTGTTTGCACTGCATTCTAATCACGAAAGCCATCAGCACGGGCGCTTTGCCAGCTCCTACTGACTGACAACAGAATTTACAGGAGTCATTTTTCTATAGCATTATCCTCATAAAGTCAGAGGCATCAAGAGACAGTGACTACAGCAAAGACTCCAGATGGGTGGTGGTCTTGTGTTCCAATTATAACAATGACACAGATTTACCAAATGACCTTGGACAAGTCACTCAGCTTCTTGGTGTCATGAACAGTCCTTGAAGTTTATTTAAAACCAGTTTCCTGGAGCAGCAGTACTTAACACAGACATACATAAACATTTTCTTTTCTGAAAAACTCATGCAGATTGTGTAATTCCTTCTTGTATTTTACTTTGCAAGCACTTCAACTAACAAAAGACTTCTAGGCTTAAGAGTACGTTCTTCTGCTCTGTATAGAAACTTGGTAGGCAAACGCTAATCTGATTCAGAGTTTAGAAAACTGATAAATCAGAGCCTTCTCCCTGCCCCAAATCAATGCACACATTATTTCATATAGTAAACCGATGTAGTATGTGGCTTGCAAAGTAAATAACTTATTATTTCACAATCAACATGGTGCTGTCTCACTTAATCATATTTTTGGATAAAAGGTTCCTAGGTTAGGTTTGGGGTCCATTTTGCATCGGCACAAGAACTCATTAGATTCAGCGCAGTCAATATATATGGCCAAATAAGATTCCTGTTTGGACAAGCAAAGTTTTCTTTTCTCTGAGTTTGCAATTCTCTTCCATTTTTCAGGTTCACAAGGCACATGTAAATGTAATCTCCCTTACGCACACCACTGATCCACTTCTTTCTTCGATTTCTTCCCAGGTGTTGATTAGACCATCCCAGTTGCTGTTTGTATCTATTGTACCATACAGAGTTGTTGAATTGATACAAATGGAAGTGTTTATTTGAAAATATCACTTTTCCCCTTATCCTTTTACTATTGTAAGGTCATACTTTACTTTTTAAAGTGTACCACTAATAATTTTTTCACATTTTCAAAATCAATTCTCATGTTTCATGGAACTTATTTGCTGGGACTCTTACGTGGTTTGTGCCACCAGAGAGGGGAGCAGCCAATCTCGACTCCCTCGGGGGTTTTATATTCCTTCCGTATATTACTGAGAATATTTTACCTTCTCCTAACAGGGTTCTCACATGGATCAGAGGAGAGCTGACAACTTCACATTGTTCCCACCCCCAGAACCTCCCACATCTACCCTTGCCTTCCTAACTAAATATGCACTTTATTCTCCCTTTGTGCCAAATCAGTGTGCGCTTCTGCTTTTTATATTTATTGTTAATCTGGTGAATGCCTTTTTTGGTCCTTGATGATAAAGGGAAGGTTCAAATCTGTGTAATTTTTTGGCACAAAACCAAAGTATCACACGCGATTAAGTTCCTAACAAGCTTGGTCTTCTTCCTTCACTTTCACTTTCTTTCCCTGTCTCCTTTTCCTCTGTCAGTCCCTTAATATTGTTATTCTACAGGGTTTCTTCCTTCTCACTTTGCCTTTTCCTGATCTCACCCACTCACCTGCCTTCAACCAACCTGCCCGCTGGTAACTCTCAAATCAGTGTGTGCAGCCAGATGTCTTTTGCTGACTTCTAAATATGCGTCCTAGATCCAGAACAAGTACTTTGTCGACAACTGAATATCTCATGTGTACTTTTCCAAGAAATGTTTTTCAAACTTTGTTGACTTCTTTCCACAGAAATAAATGCATTTTGCATTTCAAATCACAAAGTATACCCAGAGACACAAAAGGGCTGCATGACTTGGCGCTCCCAGTAACATGACCATAATGTAACAAATCATCACTGCTTTCCAAATTGCTCTTCCTTCTGTATTTTCTCTCCTGGTTTATGAGACCCTAATACAGAAATCCAAAAGTTATTTTGGACTCTCCTACATCTCTTACCAAGTTGGCCACCAAGTCATTAGCATTCAACTTCTTAAATATCTCTCGAGTTTAACCCCAACTGTCTATCCCACCGCATGGACTATTATTGCATGATAATTCCGATAGTGCTGCTTGTCTCTTATCTGTCTCATGACGTTTAACCCATCTTCCATCCTGTTGCATACATTATTTAATGATGTTTGCTTATCTTTCTCCTTCCATATATCAACCACTTTCTAGGTTCTAGATATGAGCAAGAAATAATGCCTCTCCTGAGTTACTTACAATCCAGCAGAGGAAACAGAATTGTAAACTAATAAATATAAGATACAAAATATAGATCTAAATGTAAAATATTAATAAAATTATAAATATAAAATATTTTAGAAGTTTGAACAGTTTCAACATCTCAAAAAAGGGATGACATGGAAATCCAAAGGAACTAACTTAAAGCTGTTGTCTTCAGAAAGCAAGTGTATACACATACACTCATCTGGTATCTACCATCTCTACCTTCCCCTTTAGGAGATGTGTGAAGCTAACTGAACTTTTTTTTGCACTAGTCTTTCATCTTTGGAGAGTCACTCAAATACTTTTCCAGAACCCCCAGGATTTTTCACAGAACATGCTTTGAACATCGCTGATATAGCCCAGCACACTCTGTTTAGAGGTAAGGGACCTGAGGCCAAGAGGGGACAGTTGATGTGTCCAAATTCAGAGAGCTTCTCAGAGGTTGAATCAAAAGGAAAACCCAAACCTTCCAAGTAGTAGCCCTTGTTTTTATTTTAGGTTTGATGCAGGTTCTTTCCTCATCTCTGCTGCCCTTTTCCCCTCTCCCAGAACAGAAAATGACAACAGTCCTAAGTATCTCATTAATTCAGTACCTGAGTTGGGAAGGGCTGTCTGTGCAGTCTGAGATGTTAGTTACAATAGAATACTCTGAAAAAAAAATCCCAAGACAGGAGTTTTGAATCTTGTTTGAAATTTTAATGAAAAATATAGCCTTTTTCTCCAAACAAAAGTATGCCCAGAATTTTAAGGGTTTTCAGATGCCACTAAACCCTTCCAGAGATCCCATGGACTTTCAATTTGTGTAATGGGCAAGGGGAGAAGAAATTCAACAACCAGCATTTGGTCCAACCAACTTGCAACATAAACAACCAAAGTGATGCAATATGCTTTGTACTGTTGGTCTATCCTTGTATTATTATTATTAGATTATTCTTGCAAGTCAGAAAGATAAGGGAGGAGACTTCCCTGGTGGCGCAGTGGTTAAGAATCTGCCTGCCAATGCAGGGGACACAAGTACGATCCCTGGTCTGGGAAGATCCCACATGCTGTGCAGCAGCTAAACCTGTGCGCCACAACTACTGAGCCTGTGCTCTAGAGCCCGCGAGCCACAACTCCTGAAGCCTGCGTGCCTAGAGCCTGTACTCCACAACAAGAGAAGCCTCCTCAATGAGAAGCCTGCTCACCACCACGAAGAGTAACCCCCGCTCGCCGCAACTAGAGAAAGTCTGCGCACAGCAATGAGGACACAGCACAGCCAACAAATTGATTAATTAATTTTTTTTTTTTTTTGGCGGTACGCAGGCCCCTCACTGTTGTGGCCTCTCCCGTTGCAGAGCACAGGCTCCGGATGCGCAGGCTCAGCGGCCACGGCTCACGGGCCTAGCCGCTTAGCGGCACGTGGGATCTTCCCGGACCGGGGCACGAACCCGCGTCCCCTGCATCGGCAGGCGGACTCTCAACCACTGCGCCACCAGGGGATCCCTAATTAATTAGTTTTTTAAAAAAAGGATGGGTATTTTAAAAAAAAACAAAATATAAGGGTGCAGAAAAACAAGGTTTATAGTTAGGACCATGAAGTATCTTCATTTTGGGGGGTATTTTGGGTCCTTTTTGTGTGTGTCACTATAATTAAACTCTAGAAAAGCAAGATATATTACACACATCAAGGAAAAGATTTCTAGAGCAGAAATACCAGTATGAAATATAGCAAAAAACATAAAGACCTTATTTTATTAGAAGTTGTGTAGACATCATCACAAAATTCCATATAGTTTTCTCCTTTATACTGAATGTCATGTTTCCTATATGAAATAAAATTGAAACTCACTAATGGCCGCCAAGACTTAATTACCCCCTGGATCATCAAAATCTGTTCAAAGAGACAGATGGCTGGAATTGTCTTTGTTATGAAGAGAGCGTAGAAGTTCTTTATAAGCACATCTAGGAAATAATCGTGGATGCTAAGAAAGTACATGGTTTCTAATTAAAGGCATATACTATCTAGAGGGAAGAGATGGACTGTTAGCTGCTACCCCCTCATTATCGAGGTGTATTTGTGACCATCCATTTCTCATATAATGCAAGACCTTGACCTAGCTCAGTATGAAGAGCTAAGCAGGCCATACTGTGAGAGGGATTTTCTCCAGAGTTGTGTTTTGTTTCTTTTGTTTTTGTTTGTTTTCCAGGTTCAGTTAGCATGACACAGAAGTGGTAATTTTAAGTTCTAGTTTGAATGTGACTTTCAATATTGCTGTAACATTGGGATACTATTAAAGACAATGTATAAGATGCTTTTAGGCTAGTTTTTGTTGAGCTCAGCTTTTACTAAACTCATGATGCATTGAATTTTATTGTTACTTCCCCTACTTTTTAAGTATCTTACAACATAAGGACCAGGTGCTGTATGTCTGTTACTCAATTTAAAAGGGCTATATACCATCCACTAAAATTTAAAACAACACTAAAATGAAGAAGTGACTTGCTGAAATGTTCCTTTGTGAATATTCCCCCCATTTCTTGGGCTGCCTGATTATGGCCTTTCTATCCAAACTGGCAGTTCAAGGAATTATTCACTTCTGGAGGTGATGACTTTTTCCATTTGTCCCAGCTGCAAAGGAGTGCATGTGTTTTAATGAAGTTACATCTTAAAGACCCGGTTATTTATTACTGGTATACAAAAATTAAAAGCAAATAGAGATAGGATCCTTGACTTTAAGTGACTCAGATATTGAAAATAATTCCAGGCTAGGTCTAGTAAGGTTTATGATAGGCAAGTTAAGGATAATAAGGATTAATTTCATAGGCTTTACTTAAATTTGTAAATGGGAACGAGCAATTGTTATACTTACGTGCCAGGTTCACATAGACAGTATATGAAAAACATAAGGCAATGTTTATTACCTGTACAATTAGCTAATTGAACACTTAGGTAATTTTAAACACAATGAATTCATTACACCAAATTCCTTGAAATTGTGACTAAAACATAGCCACCCAAGGGAATACTCACTCTTGCTACTTACTGGGGAAAAAAATATTAAGATTTTTACTATCATCTCCATTTTAGTAAGGAGGAATCTAAAGATTAGAAAAGTCAATGGAAGTTCACAAAACTCATTTGAATGTTTTCAGTTCCTTAATCTCCTCTTGATTTATCTACAGCACACAGTAGTCATAACACTTAATATAATTATTTTATTTTTACTTCCAGTTATTTCATAATTTATCAGTGTAGTCATATTTTTTAAGAGTATAATTTTTATAACAGAAAAAGAGTTTCAGAACTCATCTAGTTCAACCTGTTTATTTTACAGATGAGAAAACTGTGACCAAAAAAGGCAAAGAAAATTTCTTAAAGACTAATAGATGTCTGGTGGTAAATATTTCAAGTGTTGGAACCTAGATTTCCAAGTCTTTTAAAAATATTTATTAAATAGTGTTATTTAATTAATTCAAGTGGAATTATATTTAAAGTACAGAGATGGAAAAAGAAATTAATGCTATCATAATCTAATATTTGTCATACAAATATACCAAGTGTATTAAAAATATAATTTTGTTTGTTGCCATTAAATTTGGCCAGAGTATGAGCACAAATACCAGAATCAAATCTGACATTATTTGCACGTTATATATACTTAAATGATTTTTTATATTTGTATGTATAGTTATGAAAGTTCTTACATCATATTTGATAGTAGTGAGAAAGTTTGATATTAGTTCAGAATTGTGTTTTTTCTCTTTCTATTTCCTTATATTGAAATCATTTCTCAGTTGGCTTTTCCAAAGGGAATTCCTCAGTTAATTATGTAGGTATTTATTAAGAAAATTGATTCATGAAATTAAGATTACCTTTGTTCATTTGATTTTGGAGGAGCACTACTGTAACAAATAAACAACCTTGTCATTTGCTACTTTTTTCCAGTGAGTGCTCAGGAGAGCAATTAAAATGATACATCATCAGTGTATCTTCCTGTAAAGTCAGATGGAACAACTTTTGCAAATCAAATGTCATGCAGTTCCACATAACAGAGATTTGGCTCAATTATGAGTCTAATCATTGTTCTGTTAGCGTAGATCGTTTACCTTCATCCCCAAAGGCACATACTTGTAGGATACCTACTACATAGTAGGGACTAAGGAAACAAAACTAAAGACATCAATGTATTTTCTTTACCACGTATATAAGAGGACGTAAAATATCTTTTATTTTTTAACATCTTTATTGGAGTATAATTGCTTTACAATGGTGTGTTAGTTTCTGCTTTATAACAAAGTGAAACAGCTATACGTATACATATATCCCCATATCTCCTCCCTCTTGCGTCTCCCTCCTTATCACACCCCTCTAGGTGGTCACAAAGCACCGAGCTGATCTCCCTGTGCTATGTGGCTGCTTCCCACTAGCTATCTAGTTTACATTTGGTAGTGTATATATGTCCATGCCACTCTCTCACTTCGTCCCAGCTTACCCTACCCCTTCCCTGTGTCCTCAGGTACATTCTCTGCGTCTGGTTCTTTATTTCTGTCCTGCCACTAGGTTCTTCAAAACCATATTTAGGGCTTCCCTCGTGGCGCAGTGGTTGAGAGTCCGCCTGCCGATGCAGGGGACACGGGTTCGTGCCCCGGTCCAGAAAGATTCCACATGCCACGGAGCGGCTAGGCCCGTGAGCCATGGCCGCTGAGCCTGCACGTCCGGAGCCTGTGCTCCGCAACGGGAGAGACCGCAACAGTGAGAGGCCTGTGTACTGCAAAAAAAAAAAAAAAATTATTTTTTTTAGATTCCATATATGTGTTAGCATACAGTATTTATTTTTCTCTTTCTGACTTACTTCACTGCATGACAGACTCTAGGTCCATCCACCTCACTACAGATAACTCAGTTTCATGTCTTTTTATGGCTGAGTAATATTCCATTATATATACGTGCCACATCTTCTTTATGCATTCATCTGTCAACGGGCATTTAGGTTGCTTCCATGTCCTGGCTATTGTAAATAGAGCTGCAATGAACATTGTGGTACATGACTCTTTTTGAATTATGGTTTTCTCAGGGTATATGCCCAGTACTGGGATTCCTGGGTCATATGGTAATTCTATTTGTAGTTTTTTAAGGAACCTCCATACTGTTCTCCATAGTGGCTGTATCAATTTACATTCCCACCAGCAGTGCAAGAGGGTTCCTTTTTCTCCAAACCCTCTCCAGCATTTATTGTTTGTAGATTTTTTGATGATGGCCATTCTGACTGGTGTGAAGTGATACCTCACTGTAGTTGTTTGATTTGCATTTCTCTCATGATTAGTGATGTTGAGCATCCTTTCGTGTGTTTGTTGGCAATCTGTATATCTTCTTGGGAGAAATGTCTATTTAGGTCTTCTGCCCATTTTGGATTGGGTTGTTTGGTTTTTTGATATTGAGCTGCATGAGCTGCTTGTAAATTTTGCAGATTCAGTTGCTTCATTTGCAAATATTTTCTCCCATTCTGAGGGTTGTCTTTTCATCTTGTTTATGGTTTCCTTTGCTGTGCAAAAGCTTTTAAGTTTCATTAGGTCCCATTTGTTTATTTTTGTTTTTATTTCTAGGAGGTGGGTCAAAAAGGATCTTGCTGCGATTTATGTCATAGAATGTTCTGCCTATGTTTTCTTCCAAGAGTTTTATAGTGTCTGGACTTACATTTAGGTCTTTAATCCATTTTGAGTTAATTTTTTTGTATGGTGTTAGGGAGTGTTCTAATTTCATTCTTTTACATGTAGCTGTCCAGTTTTCCCAGAACCATTTATTGAAGAAAATAAGTGTGACATAGCTGCTATTCAGCATATGATAACTACATAGTTGCTATTTTAATTCCACGATGATATGCTCCTGCAAATAAAATTCCATTTGCCCTTTATCTACAACAGGTGAAAAAATAAATCATTTCAGGGCTTCCCTGGTGGTGCAGTGGTTGAGAGTCCGCCTGCTGATGCAGGGGATGTGGGTTTGTGCCCCGGTCCGGGAGGATCCCACATGCTGTGGAGCGGCTGGGCCCGTGAGCCATGACCGCTGAGCCTGTGCGTCCGGAGCCTGTGCTCCACAACGCAAGAGGCCACAACAGTGAGAGGCCCGCGTACCGCAAAAAAAAAAAAAAAAAAATATTTCCCCCATTTCATTATAGTCTTCCAATACACTTTTTCGAGAAGATTTTCTTTCACGTGAAGGCCTCCCATGTTCCTAGGTGAAAGTGTAGCAAGGTTCAAATAAGGCTCTCACCCTGATATATCTTGAACACCCACTGTGTGCACAGCAACTTCCTCTGTGCCTCATGAGCCCCCATCGTTGGAGAAGTGTAAAATTGAAAAAACACTGCATTCAATCTCAAAAGCTGACTGAGAATTGAAATGAATATTTTCCTGGAAATTTTCAATCAAGAAAATTTAAATGTGTTCATGAACAACATGAGAAAATTTGCAGCCTCACTAAAAAATCAAAGAAATATAAATTAAAAGAAAATGAGATGCCATTTCCCCCCATGAAGTTATCAGAGATGATTATAAAAATTATAATATCCAGTGCTAAGATTAATACAGTGATATGGAGCTAACATTCACAATTACTGGTGTGTAAAGTGATAATAAACTTTCTTGAAAGAAATTTCATAATATATATCTACCTTAAAATATGAATAGAGTTCTTCCCAGTGTTTTCACTACTAAAAATCTAAAGATGATCAGAATATAGAAAAAAATGATTTATGTACAAAGCTGTTTACTTCAGCATTATTTGTTTTAGTGAAATATTGCCATCAATCTAAATGTTTAAGTATAAGGCTATAACTAATAGATTATAGTACACTTATAAGACAAAGTATTATCCTGTTATTACATATTATACTTTCAAGTGACTTTAATGGTATAAGAAATTATTTCTGATACGATTTTAAATGAAAAAGCCAAATGAAAGTTGTACATATTGTGTGTATAAATGTAAGAAATTCTCTTATCATTTAACAGTAGGTACTCGGATGAAGAAATGATGGATAATTATTTTCATTTTCATAGTTTTCTTTTTCCTAATTCTCCAACAATGGCATGTACTGCTATTACTGTCACTTAAATGCCTTTTAAAACTATGGAAATGTGATCACAAATGACATTATGAAACACAGCAAAGTATTCAAAAATATTAACATATGATTGGCTTATGGAAATTAATTTAATCCCTAATCCACATGGAAGGAAGTTTTCTAATGAATTCAAAGGGGAAGAAATTCCATCCATTGGCGCAGTGTTTTCTGATATTTTCTCCTCTCATCGCTGTCAACTCGCTGTCCAGCAGCAGCTCAAAAGCACATCTGACTTGTTGCTAAAGTTTATGCTGCTCAAACTCTAAGGAGAGTTTTTTGAAAGCCTCTGCTGTATCAGTTACAGTCCAGCTGGGTTAATGGAATATTCTGCCCCTTCAGCACTGTCCCTCTGAGGAGCTCAGAGAGAACTAGGGGATGTCCCAAGGAAGAGTCTACTAGAGCCAGGGGGAAGTGTGTGGTATTGAGAAATCGCCCCAGTGAAAAGTTAGTGGTTACAGTAAGTCTGGAAGCTTCTAAATGTTGGGTAGCTTTATATCTGATAGTCATAGATGAAGAAGTATGCACATCTACCTTCTGCTTTCCAGAAAACACATTGAGTTAGGTTTCAGCAGGGCAGTCCTTCAGAGCTGACCACTTGTATCTTAGGTATTCTGAGGTGTTTCTTTCCTTTCCACCCCTAAGTGACCTCTGTCAGTTTACCACTAGTTTCTTAAAACTAATTTAAACAGGTTACCTAGAATAGTCCTTCTTGCTTTATACCTCCTGTCTAGATACAATGGTTAATAGTGTCCCCTTTCATTCTCAAAATGCCCTAGTTTAGTGAAGGTGTAACCCCTGAAACTATGCAAATATACCTCGGAGAGTAGCAGATTAAACTGCTGTTTATTTGCAACAAACCGTCTACTATTTTCCCTTCTCATTATTATGGCTTTAGTTTTAGGTGACATCATACCACACTAAAAGTAATCCAATAGCCTTTGAAATAAATTCCCTCTCTCTAGCCTTATATTTCTCCAATATACTTTCCATGTGGATGCCAAATTGACAGAAGATCCATATAACCTATTTCCCCTGCTTATTAAAGCCCTTCTTCAAATCCTCATGGTGTAAGGTTAAAAGATAAACTTTTTAAGATGGCACATATGATCCTTCATAATATGGCTTCTACCAACAGCATAGAAAATACTCAACGAATGCTAGCTTTTGTTTTTATTATCCTGCCCAAACAAGCTATATCAGCTCCTCAAGGAATCTTTCCCTAGTTCTTTCGTGCTACCTCACTGTTTTCTACACCTTTTATTGTTACGCTTTTCATACTATATTTTACTGTAGGTCTGTGCTCCTTATTGATCTGCAAAGACTGGATCGTATGTGTCTCTGTATTCCCGGAGTACCTAGGAATTGGTGCTCAAAAATGAATATTTAGTAAATGAAATTTAATTTTTGATTGATGTTTATCAGTCTTTCCAATGAGTCAGCTTGTTAATGATGGATTTACAAAGGGGAATGGAGAAAATTAGGGCCTTAGGAGTCTAAATGTGGGTGACTAGCTTATGACAAAAAAGAAATACTTATGGTAGAAGTGAGGGGAGATAAGTAGTCTGGGTAACAGACTCTTCCTCAGTTTCCCAAAGCAATGTGCCTTCAATGTTCAAGACTGCAGGCTGCCAACAAGATGGCATTGAGGAGTGGCATTGAAGGAGAGGATTTTGCCTTTGGTATTTTCCATCTTCTCTGCAAAGTATCACTCTTCCCTAATTTGGGGTCTCCATACTCATGATTCCTGATATCCAGGGCTCTCATACCTTTCTGTCACCCCAGAACCCAAACTGGGATATCACTTCTAAGTCAAGCTGGCCTCGCCAGTGCTGGCATGCTCCACACTTGCCTCTTTCCTTATCTCGACTCCACCCCCAAGGTTCCTTTTCCTGGCAGTTATGTAGAGAAATGGGTTTGCCTTTCTAAGACTGGGTTGATCTTCTATAAAATTATGGAGTTGCACATTCCTTGGCTTAATGCGTAGTGATAGCTGAACCTTTAGGTAAGTATTCTCTTGAGCCAAAGGAATGATTTGCAAGTATGGGAATTTCAGCCGCGAGAGAGTCCGGCACTGAAGATGGCATTTAGTGAATACAAATCTCTGAAGAGTGGTCACCATTACCAGCCCAGCCTTTTACTTCTTTGGTAATAATGCAAATTCAGTATTTATTACAATCTGTATTATACGCTAATTTCTAGCTTATTTTTGGTTGTGCCTATGACAAGTTGACATATAGTTTCTCTTTCCTTTTATTCTTTATGTGGGCATTTAAACGTTAATTTTCTGTATTTCTTTTCAGTAATCTACTTTAAGTTCCACGTGAATAAAAGAATATGAAACGTAGTCCTGCCCCACCAAATCACTCAGTTATGCTTTTAGCACCAAATTAATGTAAAATAAAATTGTGCAATTTATAATTGCAAGTTTTAAATATATAAGAAAACCTTCTCTTCCTAAAATTATCTGGTATCTTGAATTTTTAAACAATTTCCCTTCAGATTTCTTCCTTTGATGCATGTTTTATATCCCATCCTGCTGGACTTTGTTAAAAAAAAAAAGGCAATAATTACTCTCATCATTCTAATGATGGCTAGTTTGTTGTTTGTTTGTAGCATTAACACATCATCAAACCAACATGAAGAGCATTAGATCTGAATTTTATCAACCTTGTCACTGACTTGGGCTGAGAACTCATAATTCATATGTTCTGAAGTTTAAGGATGTCTCCCCTAAATTCATTTAGAAATCTACTCTTGAGAACATTTAACCCAATGAAACCGGGAACTAAACAAGAATTGTCCACCTCCTTACCTCTCCTTGGTATATTCAAAATCTGTAACTCCCACTCTTTCCAGCTCCTTCCCCTCAACTTTTCTTCTTGGCTGAGACCTCAGTTCCAGGCAGTGATAATAATTAACTTCAGTGAAACTGGTGTGAGGAAAAAGGAACAGTGGAGAGCACATACTTCTTAATTCAGTTACTTCTTCACACTCCAGCACTTCTCTGTATCTGTGTGAGATAATGTGACTCCAGCTCAGTGGTTTAACAAACCTTTTTTAGTACATGTTACCCTATTATCTCTTATAATATCCTGGTCAGATACATCATAACTTCAGATTCCTAAGACCCAGAGAAAGTAAAATAGGGTATGTGTTTTAATTAAAAATGGAAAATTCTCCTTAATAGGCTTGCTATTTTATTGATTTATGTCCTTTGTGATTAAAAATAGGATTTATGGTTGCTACTTGAATATTAAAAGTGTGGATTTGTTAACTTATCCTCTGTATGATGGTCAGATAGCTTATATAAAATTATAAAAGGCTTCATTCCAAATAGAATAGTGTTTTCTTAAAGAGCAGAACTAAGAATAGATTTGAGAAAAATGACCCAAACAGACAAGGAATAAATCGAACTCTTCCAAAATCATCACCCCCTTTTCCCCTTTCCCCTCCTTTTATTTATCTCTGTAGAACTTTTCACCTTCTGATATTCAGTATATTTACTGGCTTATTAGTTTATTGCTGTCTCCCTCACCTAAAATTAAAATGCAAGAAGGCAGGAGTTGGTCTGTGTTGTTCATGGCTGTATCTCCAATGCTTGGAAGATTGCTGGTACATAGTAGACCCTCAATAAACACTAATAAATAAATGATGGAATGAATATTATTGATATGCTTTTTGAAATCAATTTTGGTAAATATGACATAGGTCGTTGAACTTGTGTTCTCTGTAGGGTGCTTATGGTATAATACAGGCAAATTAATTCAAACTGTAATCCAAACATCACAAAATTCAAATCAGGTAATTCAAATTCTCTGTGCCCATTTATATTTACTGCATAGTCTGTCAGATGCTCAAAGAGTTACATAAAATTCTTCTAAAATAATTGTTCTTCTACCAGTGTTTCCCTTATTAATTTTTAAAATTGTTATATTTCTAGGAGGCTTATTTTTATGTTTTAATGTTATTCTCTTTGTCATGTAAATATTCATGACAACTATTTTCAATATAGCTTATAACTCTGATCCAAAATGTGGATTTTTCTTTAGGAAATAAATATGTTATTTAATATTTTCTTTCTTGACTTTTACTTTATCTAAATTTAATACTGCCCTCAATGCTTGCTTTTAGTTTCTTAACCTTGTAATGTTTTTCAATCCATTGACTTTTATATTTTTTACATGCTATTTATAATCAGCATGTATTTGGATTTTGTTTCTTAACCAGTCAGAAATTCTTCATCTTTTAAAAGTAGAATTTAATCCCATTTATATGTATTATCATCGC
Organism: Phocoena phocoena; assembly: GCF_963924675.1. NCBI lineage: Eukaryota > Metazoa > Chordata > Mammalia > Artiodactyla > Phocoenidae > Phocoena > Phocoena phocoena. Next base: position 53,573,560 of record NC_089222.1, read on the forward strand.
CACTCTCCTGGCTGTATGTATTTTAGCTTTAGTGTTTTCTATTCTTTATCTCGGTTATAATTCCTGATAGTTATCTTTATTTTAGTAGTTTTTATTGTATGGATTCTGTGGGTTTACTTTTAGTTTTCCAATGAGTACAGGTGTTTCCAAATCTACAGAAGTAAATACACATACACACTGTGCTTCTAACTCTAAAAGTAAGTTCATTAATTCATTCAACTAATATTTATTGAGCACCTACTATATGCTAGGAAATGTTCTAGGCAGTTGAGGTACATCAGTTATCAAAACACAAAAAAACATGTACCTTGAATCCTAGTGAGTTGCTTTTTTTTTAACATCTTTATTGGAATATAATTGCTTTACAATGTTGTGTTAGTTTCTGCTGTATAACAAAGTGAATCAGCTATATGTATACATATATCCCCATATCCCTACCCTCTTGCGTCTCCCTCCTACCCTCCCTATCCCACCCCTCTAGGTGGTCACAAAGCACAGAGCTGATCTCCCTGTGCAATGCAGCTGCTTCCCACTAGCTATCTATTTTACATTTGGTAGTGTATATATGTCAATGCTACTCTCTCACTTCGTCCCAGCTTACCCTTTCCCCTCCCCTTGTCCTCAAGACCATTCTCTACGTCTGTGTCTTTATTCCTGTCCTGCCCCTAGGTTTATCAGAACCATTTTTTCTTTTTTTTTTAGATTCCATATATATGTGTTAGCATTCGGTATTTGTTTTTCTCTTTCTGATTTACTTCACTCTGTGTGACAGTCTCTAGGTCCATCCACCTCACTACAAATAACTCAGTTTCATTTCTTTTTATGGCTGAGTAATATGCCACTGTATATATGTGCCACATCTCTTTATCCATTCAATTGTGGATGGACACTTAGGTTGCATCCATGTCCTGGCTATTGTAAATAGAGCTGCAATGAACATTGTGGTACATGACTCTTTTTGAATTATGGTTTTCTCAGAGTATATGCCTAGTAGTGGGATTGCTGGGTCATATGGTAGTTCTATTTGTAGTTTTTTAAGGAACCTCCATACTGTGGAATGGTATGGAAAGACCAGAGTTAAACCCACGCACCTATGGTTACCTTATCTTTGATAAAGGAGGCAAGAATATACAACGGAGAAAATACAGCCTCTTCAATAAGTGGTGCTGGGAAAACTGGACAGCTACATGTAAAAGAGAGAAATTAGAACACTCCCTAACACCATACACAAAAATAAACTCAAAATAGATCAAAGAACTAAATGTAAGTCCAGACACTATAAAACTCTTAGATGAAAACATAGGCAGAACACTCTTTAACATAAATCACAGCAATATCCTTTTTGACCCACCTCCTAGAGGAATGGAAATAAAAACAAAAATGAACAAATGGGACCTCATGAAACTTAAAAGCTTTTGCAAAGGAAAGGAAACCATAAACAAGACAAAAAGACAACCCTCAGAATGGGAGAAAATATTTGCAAATGAAGCAACTGACAAAGGATTAATCTCCAAAATATACAAGCAGCTCATGCAGCTCAATATCAAAAAAAAAAAACCCAATCCAAAAATGGGCAGAAGATCTAAATAGTGAGTTGCATTTAAGAAATTAGAAACAATAGTTATATTATAGTTAATTCATGGGTAAAGTCAAAAATTAAATAAAGTCTTTTTTGCTTTCCGAATTTAATGTGAAGAATTTCAAATATGTTATCTTCACCTTTATTTGCTGCCCTCCATTCAAAGGCCTTATTAATATTATCTACTTGTTTAGACCTAAAATTTTACATTAATTTTTATTTACAGCTTAAACAGCTTCTATTCCAGTAACGTTTTATTCATTTGTCTATCCAAAGCCACATTACTTAGAGTATCAACTATGTTTTATAATTTTACATCACACCAGTCCTTTAATGATACATTTTTCCAATTTTTAAATTCTGAGTTTTAATTCGTCATTCAGTCAGCTGGAATGCGTCTTTAAGTAATATCTGCAAAATGGACATAATTTCTGATCCAAGCATATCTGAAATTCTCATTCTTTTGCTTTCATGTGTGAATAAATATTTAATTAGGATAAAAATTTTTAGCCATCGGTTGATATCCTGCCCTCGAAACTCTGTAGCACCTTTTTCGTTGTCTCCAGATAGTTCATATCTCAAAGTAGTCAGTTACTAGTCAGACTTTCATTCCTTTCTGGGAAACCTTTTTACCTGTATAGTTGACGGTAGGATGTATTAATTATACTTGTGATTCAAACATTTTGTTCTAGTGGGTGTTTATATATTTGTATCTTTTTATTCTAGGCCATTATAATACTGATGTTTAAACTCAGGGAAATATCATCATTGTACTTAAATTTTTGCCTTGCTAATTTGCACTTGCTAATCGCCTTCTTTGCAATTGCCCTGATGATGTTTTCCTCTAAAATGTATATCTATAACTCTTGGGTTGGTTACATAGCCATTTTCTCAAACTCTAATTTCTTTCCTTTCTTTGTTTTTGTATTGTCCTTTATGCTTTATTATAGGGGAGCTTCTTAAATTTTTCTACCTCCTTACAGATTGCATTTTCAGTTCAGACTTATTTTATCTTTATAACTTCCTAATCCAACTTCATAGACTATATATTTTTGTACCACACAAAGAATGCAAAATAGTATTGTCCATATTTGTTTTCCAATCCCCATAATAAAAATTTTTAGAGATAAGCACTGGTTCTCAGTCATGCAGATATTTTCTCTCTCTGTCTCTTTTTCTCAGTGTCTCTAATTTTCTTTTCTTATTCTCAAATGGAACGTCATCTACACTGACTGAATATTTACTACTCAATAGGGTGGGTGAAATGTCCTGGCTCTGATTTTTGATAACCTACCAGCTAGTTACATACCCATTTCATACCTATAGCTAAAAGGCAGAATGTGTTGCCCAAATCCGAGAATTTGTATCTTGGCATCTAGCATATTTGTACTATACTGATATCCTCTTGGCTGCTTGTATCTAGAATTTATGCAAGAGAGGGTCCTGATGGTAGAGGAGATTAAACCTTTGGATTAACCCATGCATGCTGTCAATTACTTTTTAGTTATTTTATTATATGATCCAATAAATTCCTTTTATTATTGTTGCTTTTTTTGCTTGATTCCTTTAAACATTTTCCCTTCTTATAAATTAAAAGAATCTTAGCTAATACAATAGTTATTATTTCTTTATGTGTTTTAGCATGTTAGAGGCTGAGGCAGTCTGTAAAATTGTAACTGCTGAAAACCAGGTTAAGGAGCACATTCATTAACCAGCTACTCAGTCTTAGATCTAAGAAGGGAATTTTGCCAGTTGAAAAGTTGACTGAGTAGGACTAAGAACAAGTCAAAATTCATAATTTGACAGATTCCAGGTCTGGATACCGTGCTCAAGGGAAAAAAAAGGAGAAAACATCAAAAATAATTTCCTATTTAAAAACATTATCAAGCAAAAGAAAGGTATCGCCATACTGAAAGAAAAGCAGACCTTTGAAAATGATACAGAAACCAGAATATAATTTTAGAAATTTAACATTCTTCCTAGAATGTATAATATATTACCTCTGCAACAGAGATATAAATCAACTTGGAAAAAATAAATTGAAATAAAAGACATCAGTCTGATATTTTTAAATGGGTGGTGAGATAAGGAAGGATATCAAGAGAATTAAAGTGGCAGATTTTAAGTCAACAATGATTGATGTTAACAAAGAGTCAACAATGATTGATGTTAACAAAGAGTAGAATCAATACAGTAGAAAACTGATTCATTGATGTGGAGGTTATACTTTAAAAGCCCACTTATAATCTAGGGAAGAAAAGAGACTAGAGTTGCAATGAGGAGGAAGAAAATGATAGGTAGGTATGATGTTAAAAACATAGAAAACTAACTTTAGAATAGTAGAGTTTTCTAAGAAAGATATAAAAATTGGAACAGAAGCATAAAGAAATGTATTATGGAAGAATTTTCTTGAGTTGAAAAAAATGAGTAACCAAATTGAGAGAGCTTTTCTTATTACAAGCAAAGGCTAAAAAGAGATACCCACATTTAGACAAGTCCTAAAACTTTTTTTTAATTACAAAGACTGAAAAATGCATACTCTCACCCCCCGCCCAAATAAAGTATATAAAGAAAACCAACACACAATAGGATACCCAGAAAGGAACAAAAAAAAATCAAGCCCTATATCCAACTTCATTCCAGAAGACAACAGAGCAGCACACATAGAGTTTTAGGCAAAAACATTGTGACCCAAGGATATTACACACAACAAAATTCCTGTTCTCAGATATTCAAGGGCTCGGAATTAATACCACACCTGCATTCATCTTGAAACAAAGTAAGCACTCAAGTACATGATATATGTAAGAGAGTTTATGGTTCTTTCCCTACTTCGGTCCCAACTCAGGAGTCCAGGTGGAAAATGTCTTGTCAGGGGAATTCTGCAACCTAGGGGAGATACTAGGTTCTACATTTTTCCTCAGCTCTTTGTCTTCTGCTTCCACACTTCACCAATTTCCAAGATGTGTGCTTTGTGCCACACCTTCCACTTTACAACTAAGATGGCCCCTCATGACTTATCTGGTGTCTACTTAAAATAACAGGTGCTATCCTAGCCTAACAGTTGCTAACAATGACAAAACTTAGTGTTGAGAGTTACACAATGCTTTGAACACATCTTTTTTTCTCCTTTATTTTCCTCCTAGAAAAGCAGAGGTGAATAAAGTCCTGTTATAATCATTTTAATTACTAGAAAATGTAATTGCAGCCCTCTGTATCTTTTGAAAATTCTTATTTCAAACCTCAGACACTTTTTCTGTCTTTCTAGTAATAACTGAGTGATTTTCTTCTTCATTTTATGTTTTTATTGTTTTCTTTTTTCAGGTTTCAAGTTTTCTTTAATGCACTGCTTTTTTCATTAAAAAAAAAAAAGAGAGACAATTAAAAATTTTTAAAGTAGTTCTCATGCAGTAGAGAGACGAATTCACCACCAGATGTTGACCTTGGACTTCTGAGACAGGAGTCCTTGGAAACAGTTTTCTAAGCAACCAACATTCAGGCATACGCTTATTTGCCAATACAAAAAAACTTTTTTTGAACACCTTCCTGGTACTTAACTTACATAAGAGAACAAACTCAGCATAGCTCTTGTCCTCAAGCATCTTACAGTCTTTTGGGGAGACAGGTTCTAAACCAATAAACCTACCTACACACACATCCTTGCCAATTTGGCTGTGTGTGCAGCACTGCAACTCTGCTCCAAAAAGTAGTCTTTTATCTGGTTTTCACAGTAGCAGAGTATGTTGGTTTTGAACATGGACTTTGGAGTCAGAGCATCTGAGTTCAAATCCAGGCTCTACTACTTATCAACTCTGTGAGTTTGAGCTGATAATAATAATTATCAGTTAATAATACTGACCTAATAAGATTAATCAGGATTGAATGAGTCAACATTTGTAAGTTGCTTAGACTGCTGCTATATTGTAAATGATGTATAGGTGTTAAATATATAAAATCCAGTTTGATCAACTTTATGATCAGTTCGAAGTTCTCCAAGATGTTTGTCATAGTCTAACTTTCAGACTTGATTTTTATTGTCATTTAAAGTGTTTTATTTCTCTATGTCTTTTTCATTATTTGAGGGAAAGTTGAGAGAGGGTGTGTCGGGCCTGTTTTAATCACACACCATTTTTAATCACAAATCTTGCAAAGCTGAAGAGAATATCTAAACAGGTCCAAGGCACTGGGGTATTTAAATGTTCACTTACAAACATTTCTAATTTCTAAAACAAGTATGCCCTTTGCCTACTGCTTTGATGATCCTTTGCTTCAAGGAAGACAAAGATCATACTTAAATTCCTCCTTTTAAACATGTCTGTGTTCCCAGGTCCAGGGCCCACAGAATGACTTAACTGGCTTTTCAGGCTTGTGGGTGGGCAGGCTGGAGACCACAGTCACTATCGCAATGACAGGTTTAAATAAACAGTGTCAGCAATATAAATAAGCTGCTGCCACAAAGCAAGACTTCCAAATCAAACTCAGAACCATATTTTTATGAACGTAAGCTCAGAAATTTTTACCTAACATTAGATTAGCCGGGTCCCTACCCCTGGGTCTTTTCTTTCTTGAAATCTCTTTCAAATCCCCCTCTGTATAATTTTTTCTGTCCCAGCTTCTTTTTAAACTTTCCTAATATGTTCTCTGGAAGTCATGTTAGGTTGGTGATATTTCAGGCTCTCACTAATTACAGTATATATAATTCCTTATTCTTAAAAAAAGAACCACAAAATACTTGTTACAGATAGAAATAAACATTTAAAAGTTTTTCTGGGATCCTACTTGAAAAGCACCCTATAAAAATGACAACTGCCCTTAGCACACGAGGTCAACACATGTTAATGCATTTAGTCAACACAACAACCTAGTGAGGTGTTGTCCCAGTCTTCAGAGAACACTGTTTCGCAAAAGGCAATATATTCACTGAAATTCACACCTCTGATAAGTGGGAGAACTCACCTTCGTACCCAGATTTTCTGACTTATTAGGTCCAGGCTCTCTGACACTTCCATCATCACAGAGAAAGGGGGAAAGTCAACTTGTTTCACTTGTGTTTAATTGTGGTCTTTCATCTCTTAGAAGAAATTACTAACAACTGAAAGTAGACCATTTTCTTTCCTAATAAAATAAGTGCAGGTTTTCTTTATGTTTTAGTTTGTTTTTCTTCAGACAATCACTGAAGAAGGGAAAGGGAGTAATGATTTCAAGAAAGCTATTTTTAGTTTTTTTTTTCTTCATTTAATGTTTCTTAACCATGTCTTTAGACACTTAAAGAAGATAGTACTGATTTGAGAGCTGATAATCAAGGGATAATCCTCCTGCTTAATTTGTGGAGAGTTTAAAATGTTCAAATATTATGCACAAAACTTTCTACATGATAATCATCATCAACTAAAACTTAAAATTCTAGTTTGGAGAAAGCAGTAATTAAGAATCTGGTCTCTACTATGAACACCACATTTCCTCATTGAGAGTTAGTTATGTATGCTCATTGAGGTGGAAATACAATACCAAACATTGGAATAACAACATTATTCCCCCCCAAATGTCTTTTTATTGTCACCTTATTGAAGAAAATGCTAAGTAAAACTTGAAGAATTGAAATTTTTAAAAAGTGTAGGGAAAACAATAGAAATATAAGAGGAGATTAAAATTATTACTGCAAAACAGTGTGTTTTAGAGAATTTTTAAAAGGCGAAGTCATAATGTGCAGAACAGGTATATTGAATCTTTTAAAAGGCAGATTTAGAGTATTCCTAGTTTCTGACCAGATACTAGGACAAGAGGTGACAGAGAGACCCCCATTAAAATGCTTGGTGAGCACTCCAGAGGCCACCTTTCAGTTAATCGGTAATTTTTCACAGACATCTAATCTATGAGTTTAAATTACTTTGCACTCTTATTATTCTTTAATTGACGTGCACAAATGTGAAATTGCCATAGATATCACAGGAATGATTCTAGCCTCAATTAACTTGGGTGGAATTGAAAGCCCTTTTTTCCCTGAACTGGGACTATTGTCTGACATCTTGTATTTATTTAAATTGTTGATAGAAAATTAGAGGGAGACTGTGTGTGACTAGGTGTTTTATAAGGATGTTCTAGAGCCAAAAGAGCATCTGCACAGTCTATTGCTATTTTAATCCATACCCTCTGATGCAGCTGTTTTGTGTAACAGATGTACAGCCAGCAGTAGCTTAATCTCCCCAGATTCCATTTGGAAAGCGTAGATTCATAGCACTCATTTTTTTTCAAAGTGGCATTTAGAGTACCCGTGATATTTAATTCAAAAGACAACCACCCTATTTTTTTTAAACTAATTCTCCTACATAGCTGCTGTTGTTTAATATATGAAACATGACTTAAGCTTTCCGTTGAGATTGTGGGGAAGGGGCAACAAGAGTGAACTCTATATTAGGCATTCCATTCTATCAATTCTAAAAACTTGGAAGAATATATTGCCAATAACTGATGAATATTAATAGGCAACTGATTTAAAACTATGGTCTTCTGTTTTTTCTAGCCAGTATCACTTGGGAAAATATTCTTGTTTGAATAGTTTTTACCTGGAATTAAAAACCATGAGGAAAATAAATCTGGTCTCTAAACACACAGTAACTGAACAGATATAGATACAAGCTCTACAAAGGCTGTAAAGTAATGATGAAATTATTCCCTAATTCTCCATATTACTAGTAAATATTATTTATATCAAGGATTATACCTCTAGGTGTTTTCTAAAAGTAAGTTTCATAAGTTCTCTATATGGACAAATTGATCAATTTGTCAAATTGATCAAATATCAATCAAATATTCTGCCCAATTTCTTTTCACATTCTTAAGACTCATAACCAGCTCTGAATGTTATATCCAAAAGTCTCCTATTACATGAAAATGTTACCTAGTATGGTAACCTAATATGTTATCTAATATGGAACCTAATTGGCATTACTTGGAGATTAACATCAAAGGTGATTTTCTAGCCTTGACAAAATTGTGCCCATTTTTTATTCAATTCAAGTATATTTATTGAGTACCTATTATGTGATAAGCCCTAGGGATATACACCAAGTGGCTCCTAGGCATTCAGTAGTCATTCATCAGATTATTTAGCTAGTCCCAAAACAAGTATTTCAGAAATGAAAGTGGTAGTGCTGACCCTGGTTAAGGCCTGCTGAGATTAAAACAAAGCAAAAAGATCTAAAAGAAATGCGGAAATGGCAAGATTCCCACCACACGCTTACTTATCTATTTTGCCTAGTCAAATTTAATGAAAATGAAGTCATTCATCTTTCAGTTGTATTGGTTGCTCTATATATGATTTTATTTCTTAATCCAACTGGTTATAATTGCAAATCCAGCTTTCCACACACAGACGAAATTTTGTGGGAAGAATAGGCAAGGCTATGCTTTAGTAAAAATCTCACTGGGATGGCCCTAGTTTCATTTTTAATAAGACATTTTCTTGATTCTAGAGGAATTACACTTATGAATGAATGGGTGGTTAGGTTTCTCGCAGTGAAGAAAAATGGCTCTTGATAATCAGCAGGGCCACTCTGTTGGATGGAATCAGTCGGAACCAAAGAGAGCATGGTTAGTCTACCTTAGGAAAGTGACAAGTAAATTGAGCTAATTCAACTTAAATGCCCATCAGTCCTTAACAGTATTATGTTATGGGCCAGGTAGGCATATGGGCCAGAATAATCCTCAAGAACCAATAGCTCAAAGGCCTATTTAATTGGAGCATTTCCAAGTCTGAAGATTGATACATCTTAAGCATTCTCTAAATTACTGTAAATCAATCATGCATTAGGGAAGATTATCTATGCTTGTTTATAATGCCACTAAAATTTATGAATCGTCCATGTTTTTAGGCATTACTTAGAGACCAGCATCAAATATGATTCTCTAGTCTTGACAGTACTGTGTCCATTTTCAGTTCAAGTCCATGGACTTGTATTGAGAGCCTACTTTATGGTAAGCCCTAGGAATACACAATTCCTAGAAATTGTACAAATAATCCTTCACTTCAACAGGCTCACCAATCATTGAGTTTCTTCTTAACATGGGTTCTTCATCCTTATCTGGCAGAAGGTATATTCAATGTCTTTGAAAGAAATGCCCACCTCCATTTCTCTCTTAAAAGTCTGTTTCTCAAAACCTGTACGAAGGGCCTTGTGACGGGTCTCTCTCGTCCCAGCTCTCTCTCACATCTCTACCTCTTATTCAGACTTCTTATCTAAATGATTTTATCAGTTCAGCAGGGAAGTCTCTCCAATCTTTTAACTTGACTCACAGTTATCTATAATCCCTGCGTAGTAGACAGCTGTCAGCTAAACCAACTTGCATTCATCATTCACCAATAAAGAAGATGAGATAGCAAGCCTACGCCAACAGTCCATCACAGCTATGGCAGGAAGTCACTAACAGCCATCTCAGCTGGAAACCTCCCGGCTGTGAAAGACTAGCTGTTTCAGGCTCCACAGCGATGGCTACTGCTCTGTTTTGCTCCAATGTCTGACCTCATCTGAATAAGGACTCAGAGTGTCTATAAATTTGCCTGAAAATTTGCCAATGTGTGATGTATGTAAATTACAGATTCTTGAAAACATAGTCATCCACAGGACATGTTTTTAGCCTGTGTCTGTACACAAGAAATAAACAGACCGGGAATGCCTCAATCATTCACATTGGCTGTGTTAGCAAGCAACGTGGATCACTGCATAGTCAGTTCAGTTTCGGATCTGGTAGGGGCCAGGCTTCCAGCTCCACCTTCAGATCTGCAAGTGGAGCTCAGCCAGATCATTAGCAAGTGAGGGGATGCACAGAGGGAACAGCAAAGTCAAGACCCCAAACTGGCTAGGAGAAATGATACTCAAGTTCATTTATACGTTGTATCATTTTACAAATCATGGCCTACTGTGTGCTAAAGGCTGGCAGGGGATACAAAGCTGAAATTTTTTTCTCTCCCCTCAATCTCATTCAAATGTTTATAGTCTAATATGGAAGAGTCATGTATTTATAAAGATTATCCACAATAAATATGTATAGTCACCAATTCAGCACACATTTATTGAGTACTTATGGTTTGTTAGGAAGTGTACTGGGGACATACTGCAAAATAAAGAATTCTAATATAAAGATTGTATTTCAGATTATAGCGTGGGAGGTTAGAACCAAAAGTGGACACTATAATCCCATATACAGCCTTGATATTAGAGTTCTTTATATTACTTCCATAATGTCATTTTCCCCACCCTTGTTTCTCTGCCCTCTACTCTGTGGCTTTTCCATGTCCAAAAGATTTGTGAGGGCTCTCCATACAATGGAAAGTTTCAGATGACAGTGTAAGGAGCCCTCGAGGGAATATAACAGTTGTATTAGTGCGCATATATTTGTCTCTTAATGGTACAGCCTTAGACTCTGAATAAAATGTTGTACACCTGAAGTCCTAGTTTCTAGATGTTAAAAACATACCTGTTATGGATAGTGCCCTTCCCCCACCTTTAATATTTTGTCACTGCTTCATTTAAGAACAGCAATAAGCTGAGAACTGCATTTCGTCCTTCATTTTTATTATAATGTGATTGTTCCAATGTATGTGTTGCTTATTTCCCATGCCTCTCTAAACTTGGTGCCCAGTGTTGTGCCTGCACACGCTCCAGTGCATTTTCCCTTGAGCTGAACTATAAGGTATGTTCTGAATATAATTAAGAGAGCCCCCTCCCGCCAGAACCGTATGGTCCTATATAGAAGATATGAAGAATGGAGCACTCAGGCAAAGATCCAATGCCAGTCTCTTTAAGTTACGTGACCAGGGGACATAGATAGCCCCTCCTTGAAATAAGACTAGACAGTTCTGTCCCCAGGAGCTCTGACTGACAGCTGGCTTTCTCTGAGATGAGTGCTGATTTCAAGTGAAGCTATTTCACATTCCCTTTAAAATTAATGTAGAAATGAATAAGTACTTTATCCACTTACCTACTTTATGAAAAGTGAGTCCTATTCTACTTACATGAAGGCTGAAGAAACCACAAGTCATTAGCCCAGAAATACTTTTGATGAAAGACAAATTTTCTCTTGAGTTATGTTTAAAACCAGAGGAGTTTCCTTCACTTTCCTTTTTTGCTTCGTTATTTTTCTCTTCTCTGATTGTGCCTTTTGTATCGTAAGAAGGAGGCTGCTGTGTTTCATTGTTCACAAATGGATCATGCATTTGTTCCAATGTGTGACCTATAGAAAGGAGAAGATTATATTATCAAGGAAGAAAAGGAGGTTATGTAGGTTGGATGATTTGTTAAGGGAGAAAAAAGTTAAGTGTTCCGAAGAGAAATGCTTAGAAGCCTAGGAAAAGTCATCCTTTAGGTTGCTACAGCAGATGAATATTTGGCTTAAAAAAAATCATACATAAAGGCAAACTTCTTTATCAAAATATTAAGTGCATTTTTTTTTTTTAGGACAAAACCTTTATCTTACTCTGTCAATAACTCACTAGGTGACCTCAAACTCTTATCTACTATTCAGGGTCATTATCTAGATTAAATGAAACATGGTATGCAAAGTACTTAGCCAAGAGCCTAGAATAGTGTAATGTTCTCAATAAATTCTAGTTATATTACATAGGACAAGAATTATTATTAATTTCTACATAATATTAGAATTGGTATTACTAAAAATCATGTAATTAGTCCATATTCTGGAAAGACCATATATATATATAATTATAATTATATATGTATTAAAATAAAAGCACATAATTTATTATAATATATATTAAAATATTTTAAATTTTATTTATTTGGTTTAAATTAAGGGGTTTATTTGTGTGCAGGGGAAAGGGTTTTGTTAAAAGAAAAAATGGTGGCTTGAGGAGTGAGAATCTAATGCAGAGAAACTTTCAGATGGTAGAGGAAATACAAGTAGAAGGACATTGACTTAACTGAAAGGCTGGAGGAAGACTCTGGAGAAAAAAAGGGAATAGAAGTCTGACCTGGCTTAATCAAAGAGGCTGAAAAAAAGAGAAGGAGAAGGAGGTCATACTAGTGGAACAGACTTGGTGCTGGGTCTGGAAGTTTGAGAAGTTAACCTTCTTTACTTCTGATCACAAATAATTTAAGAGGAGCTGTGGCCCAGCTCAGGAAAGGAGCAGCTGTGACCTGGGATATATATAATCAAACATCGATCACCCCTTCTTACCCTCGAAGCTGTACTTGTTCCTCTGAGTGAAGTTTCTCTGGGCAGGATCTGACATGCTGTTTTTAATAAGGAAAGAGCTTTTTTGTTTTACCACTGTATAACTATACCAGCTCAGCTGAGGAGGAAATCAAGGTTTGCTCTATTGCCAAACTTGCACCTGTAACTGGGGCTATTTTTTATGAGTCAGCCCACCATGTGTGCTTTGGTGGAATTTTTTATCTTTGATGCTAGTAATATTAACCAACTCTAATTTTAAGAAACACAAGGAAACTATGTATAAAATAGAAAACTGCTATTTTTATAACTCTAAAATATTCACAGAAATGATTACTAAGAAATGAAAACTTTACAAATAATGTGCATTTAATATTGGAACAGTTTGCAGAGTATAATTTTTTTTTCTTTGTAAGAATCGTGGGATAGGGAAAGAGTCTAAGCCTGTTTACACACAAATATAATCCTAAACAATTGGAGGAAGCGTGTTGTGGACCTCTTGGACCAGCTACCACTAACTCATAATGCACTTATGTGCAAATTAGAAAAAGGCGCCCCCTGCAGGCCAACTCCCTTGTGCTGCGACAATTTCCTCACACAGGTAGCCCTGTTTATGTGCAACCCTATGGTACCAGGGCAGAGCTGGTCAAATGCAGTATGCCAGCGGCCTCTCCTCTTAGATAAGCTGAAAAAAATCCTTATCATGCTGCACGATGATTTTTCTCTTGGCATGGATAAGAGGTGAAAAACCTAAAAAGCAAATTATTTTCTGTAGAATTTATAACATTGCTTTTGTTATAATTAACTTTATTCAAATAAATTGCAAATTAAACTACTATAACTTGGCTCTGATCAACAAATATTCATCTATATTATGTATGTATCCATTTGCATAAGAGCCGGGGAATATCTTCATACAATGTAGACCAAAAAGAATTTGGATTATTTTGCCTGAAGAGTAAAGATTTTCCTTGAATATCCTGCCAGAAGAACCCACCAGATGTTTAGCATCTCAGAGTGCAGAACAAAAGGAAAGTGGCTTGAACTACATAGATATTTCAACTCTGAAAAGAATTTCCTAGCAAAAAGAATAATAAAATTAGTTGATAAGAGAACTTTTCTTCCCAAGGTAGCTAGAACTTTAAAAGTAATATTAAGGATTTTATTGCCCCACATTTTAAAATCCAGTTTTTCCTTTCCTTTGGAAATATAAGGATAATTTGTAGATAAGAATCGGCATTCTTAACTGCAAGAAAAATTAATAAAGGTACATAGAATAGGCTTCACACATTCATTTTTTGTTGTGGGAGAACTGATTTTTGCATGAGTAAATACCCCTTCTTGTCTAGAATAAAGGGCAGATGAAAGGTAGTCTGGAGAACAGGTCAACAGAGCACATAGCTTCATATAGCAAACTTTTGCCATCATAGTCCTATAAAACAAAACACTATTACATGGAAATAGTTGATTAGTAAAGCAAAAAGAAGAGGAAACAGACAATGTAGTGAATAAGTTTGAGTAAAGAAATCCACAACCTATTTCTTACCCTTTGCAAGCATGGGGCTTATAAGATAGGAAACCTGGAGTCCTAAACAGCTGTGTGACATCATGCAATTTATATTCACTCTCTGATCCTCAGCTTCTCATCTGTACAACTGTGTGGTTACACTAGTTATTAACATTCCTTCCAGCCCTAATATTTTTGGTAGGAATTCCTTACACTCTTTACCTCTAAGACATCAGAATTCTCAAATTTTAGTGTACATGGAGATTCTGGGCTCCTTCCCCAGACATTCTGATTTCCCAAACATAGATTCCAAAGAATCTTTTTCACATACTTTCTCAATGTTGAGACTACAGGAAGGCCAAGAAATATATTCAAGAGACATTTGAATAAAACCTAACTTTCTGAATAACAGAGGACATGTCTTATTAGACTTTGTACACTGAGTAACAAGCAGAGTGCTTGGGAAAAAGTAGGTACCAAATGAATGTTGATTCAGTGAACTAATTTTCATTAAAAGATTCATATTTGTGATGTTAATTGATCTCCACAATTATCTGATTCTCTAAGAGAAAGAAGGGGTATTTCTAACAGAGGGAAGATAGGCTATATATAGGTTTCTCAGAAACTACGGATTGATGCAGAAGTACTTTGTAAGTTAGCATTTTTTTAAATCATACTTTCTCTTCAATGTGGCTCCCTTACAAACCTCAAAGTAAAAAAAAAAAAAAAAAACTTGAATTCTGCCCTTGTATGCCTTTTGCTAAGTGGCATAATAACAGGATGCTCTTTTTACTCTGAAAAGAGGACTAACTCTTTACATTTAAGTGCAAGAAAATCAAGCTGTCACTTCAACCCACAGCAACTGTCTCTTGCAGCATCTCTGCCAAATGTCACCCTTCCTCGCTGGGGTTTGATTCTGCCACCGGATCCGGGGGAGTATGCCTTGCTGCACAGCTTGTAACATCAGTCTCTGTGTCTCCAAGCCTCAGATTCTTTCTCATTTCACCTCACGTACATTAATATGGTGATTAGTTTCACTTTTTTCTTGAATAGCTAATCACTTGGCAGCCAACAGCCTACTGTAACATTGCAGGTCAAAAGCAGCTGAAAAGGACAGTGACTTCAAGCTGGAAAATATAATGCTTCGTGAAAACTGCACCCGGGACAGGACCTCGGACTTGTCACCTAGACATGAAAGATTTATTTTCAATTACAAATCCAAGCTTAATGTGAGGGCACCCTGGGGGAGATTCAGATCACTGCTTCTTCTCAATTGACCTTCTACTTGTTTCAATATTTCCTTCACTATTAAACAGTATTCCGTGACCCTCTAAGCTGAAGATCCATATTAGCTACTGTAAAAATTGCTGGGCTAGGAAAACTTTTGAAGAATTTCTCAGCTGAAAGCCAAGTTACACGAATAATTTCCTCTATGATGAGCCTCCACTGGTTAACACAGCAATAGATCTGGGGCTTCAGGCAATATTTCTAATGCATTGCAGGGGCCAATATCACCATGCTACTTAGGCTTCAGTAGAATCCAAAAGCAAAGATTTATTCCAGTTTTCAATATTAGGTGGATTTACTGTTAACATCTAATCAAGACCTATCGTATATCCCTTTGGCATCAGTAAATAAGATTACCCTAGGCTGGCTGTTGGTGCTGCTACCTTGGACTCTGGAATTAGTGATTTGCCTCAGGATATTTTGGGTCTCTGTTCTAGTGCCTTTATGTACACTTAGCGGCTGCTCCAAAATGCATGCCATATGGCCCTAATCTAGGGTTCACAAGCTTGTCTTTTAAGAACCACTAATTGAAACTTCCTAGGAAACGTTAGGTTTTTTAAAAATCGTTATAATTTAAAATTTGCAGGAGTGAGACATTTGGATTATCATTCAAGTTTAATCAGAGATCTGATTATTGGGAAGTAACTTAGTGTAATTTTCTTTATATTGCAGATTTCACTACTTTTAACCTGAGACTTCTCTTTTGACATATGTTTCTAGATCATTTATTGTAGAATACTTACAGCATTCTTGGTTTTCGCCTTTGAATCTAACTATTATGCCTATAATCATGGATAATTGTATTACAGGAAAGTAAACATATTACCTTCACTAGGTTTATTTTGTGAATGTTCAGTTTTTACTTAGTGATTGTGTTTATATAACATCAGGAATGGTGCTAGATTTTTCTGGTATTTGTAAACCAGGATAGTCCAATTATATGCATATTTAGGCTTGCATAAAAAAATCATTAACTAATTCTCTCTTGCCATATGTATTTTTAACTGTTTTTTCCTAGAATCAAAGGTACTTAGAAAGAGCCATCTTTAACTTCACAAACATTTACTGTACACCTAATATTTGTATGGTACTGTGCCCCATCTGGGGATAGGGGCAAACAAATAATTACAATCCAGTGTTTGTATATACTTACAAAAGAATGTCCAGAGTAAACTGGGCATTTAGAGGAAAGTGGACTAGCTGTGTTTGAAGTTCTCCCAACAATAATATTTGAGCTTAGCCCTGGAGACTGAGTAGAAGTTGACCACTTAAGCAAGCCAAAGAACAGTGGTCCTCTGCAGAGAAAAATCAGTGGATGAGAGTGATGAAGTGATGCAATCAAAGCCAGGTTCTCTCTAACTGCAATGACTGTAGTATTTTGGTGACTTTTGAGATTTAAAGGGAATATTCAAGTTTATTATAGTGCTTAGGCTTTTTCTTAAAAGAAAGTTTTTATTCAAAACGGAAAAAGGGGGTGCTAAATGTATTAAATATAGTGTATATTAATATTATCGCAATTCCTAGGGTATTTTGACAATCAACTGAAGGCACTATACAAATTTAGCTACATGCTCCATCAGGCAAGAGAGCATAGTGATAAAAGTTCTACTAGGAAATTCATTCATTTGTTATTTATGGATTGTTTCATGGAATATTTATTCAATGGTGATTAAGTGTCAGGAACACAAAGATGGCTTCTGTTTACTCAGGGAGATAGACCTATACACCAGTGATAATACACTTTGGCAAGAGCTCAGGTAGAGATAACCCAGAGATTGGGTGCTAAACCATCTTGTATGTATCTTTCCTGTCTTTTACAGTTTTCAAAGTACATTTGAAGTGTTCAGGGAAGGAGTTGTTCCCCTGTTCTCCTTATTGCCTTTATTTTATTCTGTTGGCATCATCTAGGTTATTCAAACTACCATGCTATTTCCATAATCCTCAAAATTTAAGTCATTAAAATTATTTTTTGCTAGGGAGAGTTATAGATTTATTATCGCTACCTGTTTTGTTTGATGTGTGCGTGTGTGTGTGTGTGTGTAATGGGGTGTTGGTACTTCTATATGTGGTATTGGTGAGATTAGTGTTGCTCCAGATTAGCAGTTTTAACCTCATTATATGCCACTTTTTCACAAATGAGATATCCTATACTCCAAAATTCAGGATGCTTCAGTTTCTATTTTTTGAAAGTACTAAAATTTTTTGTAATCTTTGTAATTAATTTTTGTAATCTTAATTAATACACTTTACTAAATTACTTTGTAAGTTTACTTAATTTTGTAATTACTAAATATTTTTATTGCTTTATATATGAAAACATTATTCAAAAATTTTAACCAAAAGGAAGTTAAAGACCCCACCTATTAGAGGTTTCTTGCAAAACATGCTATTTTACTGCATCAAAGAGAAGTAAAAATGTGCTCTAAGATGATGGATACATGTCAAAATGACATAGGAACCAGTATGGAGAGACTCCCACTGGCCAAATATGGGACAATTTAAGCATCAAAATAAATAATAATAGTAAAAGATTATAACCCCCAGGATAAAATAAGAACCCATGAGGCTATAATGATAGGAATGAATGAATGAATGCAAATTGGGGAGAAAGAAAACCTTTTTCTTACAGCCAATTCCAACTAATAATAAAATGTGGTAAAATTAATATTTGTTTCAGATAAGAATCATGAACAGATACTAAAATTAGTGGATGAAAGTGTGATGAAAAACAGGATTTCACATAGTCTCAACATAATCTTTCTACTTTCTACTTACTAACTGGAAAGGGAAAATAAGTTAGTAGTAGAAAAACCTGGCAAACAGTCACGGGACAAATCAACCAAGTGCCCCCTGTTATGATGCACTGAGATAAAAACATTACTTCTATGATTTTTCTGCAAAAATTCATAAGCTGAGGAAATATAATCATGAGGAAACAGCAGATAAACCCTAATTGAGGGACATTCTACACAATAACTGACCTGTATTTCTCAAAACAATTTCAAAGTCAAGAAAAACAAAGACAGACCAAAGAACTGTTAGAAGTTAAGGAGATTAAATGGAAAACTAAATTCAACATGTGATTCCAGATTTGATAGGAAAGAGAAAGAGAAGGAGGGCAGGAAAGATGGAGGAAGAAAAGGGAGGAAGGAAGGGAGGGAAAAAAGAAGGTGTTAGGATGTGAGAAATCTGGGTGAAGGGATACATGGTCATTTTTTATTCTATTTTTTGAAATGTTCCTGTAACACTGAAAGTTTTCAAAACTAAAGAGTATTAAAATCATTAAATCAGTCAGATTAGCTTTTAATAGAGAAGAATATAATAAAAACAGCTGGTCTTTTAATAAAGACCAGATTTTACTAGTCATACCTTATACTGATGTTTATCTTCTCAAAAAATCCTATGATGGTAGAAATAAAATAAAAGAATCTGCTTTGGATTGCCAACAAACACATGAAAGAATGCTCAACATCATTAATCATTAGAGAGATGTAAATCAAAACTACAATGAGATATCATCTCACACCAGTCAGAATGGCCATCATCAGAAAATCTACAAACAGTAAATGCTGGAGAGGGTGTGGAGAAAAGGGAACCCTCTTGCACTGTTGGTGGGAATGTAAATTGATACAGCCACTATGGAGAACAGTATGGAGGGTTCCTTAAAAAACTAAAAATAGGGCTTCCCTGGTGGCGCAGTGGTTGGGAGTCCGCCTGCCGATGCAGGGGACGCGGGTTCGTGCCCCGGTCCGGGAGGATCCCACATGCCGCGGAGCGGCTGGGCCCGTGAGCCATGGCCGCTGAGCCTGCGCGCCTGGAGCCTGTGCTCCGCAACGGGAGAGGCCACAACAGTGAGAGGCCCGCGTACCGCAAAAAAAAAAAAAAAAAAAAAAAAAAAAAACTAAAATTAGAACTACCATATGACCCAGCAATCCCACTACTGGGCATATACCCTAAGAAAACCATAATTCAAAAAGAGTCATGTACCACAATGTTCACTGCAGAACTATTTACAATAGCCAGGACATGGAAGCAACCTAAGTGTCCATCAAAAGATGAATGGATAAAGAAGATGTGACACATATATACAATGGAATATTACTCAGCCACAAAAAGAAACAAAATTGAGTTATTTGTAGTGAGCTGGATGGACCTAGAGCCTGTCATACAGAGTGAAGTAAGTCAGAAAGAGAAAAACAAATACCATATGCTAACACATATATATGAAATCTAAAAAAAAAAAAATGGTCACGAAGAACCTAGGGGCAGGATGGGAATAAAGATGCAGACCTACTAGAGAATGGACTTGAGGACACGGGGAGGGGGAAGGGTAAGCTGGGACAAAGTGAGAGAGTGGCATGGACATATAGACACTACCAAATGTAAAACCGATAGCTAGTGGGAAGGAGCCGCATAGCACAGGGAGATCAGCTCTGTGCTTTGTGACCACCTAGAGGGGTGGGATAGGGTGGGAGGGAGGGAGACACAAGAGGAAAGAGATATGGGGATATATGTATATGTATAGTTGATTCACTTTGTTATAAAGCAGAAACTACCACATCACTGTAAAGCAATTATACTCCAATAAAGATGTTAAAAAATAATAATAAAATAATAATAAAATAAAATAGGTAAACAACAAGGTCCTACTGTAGAGCACAGAGAACTATATTCAATAGACTGTAATAAACCATAATGGAAGAGAATATGAGAAAGAATATGTATATATATGTATAACTGGATCACTTTGCTGTACACCAGAAACTAACACAACATTGTAAATCAACTATACTTCAATTAAAAACAAAATTATCTCAGGAAAAAAAAAAAAGAATCTGCTTTGGTCAATATTAGTATGAAATTAAGTAAGTTCTCTTGTCAGCTTTCTTCATTGCCCAGACTTTATGTCCTGTTCTTCCCTTTTTATTATCTGTGTCCTTCTCAGGGGTCAGCTAGTGTGGGATTGAGGAACACCACCTGTCTCCTTCCCACTCAGGTCCCAGCTCTGTGCAGTTGACTACTGCTGCTTGTTTTATAATTGTCAAAATTACTCAAATATCACTTGTCTTCTTTTTTTTTTCTCTATTTCCTCCTACAGTCTAAGATACGTGCAACTAACGTGTTAACAATTTTGCTAACCATTCTAAAATAATGAGCCATCAGCAAGTCAAGACAGAGCCTTTACTGAACCAAGTTCCTATGCCCAGTGCACAGTGAGGCCAAACAAATGGAAACGCTGAAGTTTGGAGCAGAGAAAGATTTATTGCAGGGCCAAGCAAGGAGAACATGTGGCTCCTGCTCAAAAAACTCAAATTCCCTGAAAAGTTTTTACAGGGAAAATTTAGGGTGAGGGCGGCAGGGTGTGTGACTTTCTTCTGATTGGTTGGTGATGAGGTAACAGGGTGGTGCTCCAGGAATCTTGGGCTCAGCCTGAAGTTACCATCTTCCACCTGAGTGTGGGCCTTAGTTCCAGCAGAAGAACTCAAAGTGTTATATATATTCTTTAAGCAAGAATCAGGATACCGCTTTAATCGCTGCACTACTGCTTCTTGACTGCTCATCCTTTGCTTCTGCATTCCCTCACTTCACTGATTAGCAACTGTTTGAATCTGCCCTGTGGAACTCAGGGAAGGTCTCAGAGGCTGAATGAAGCCTGTTTCCTACGAACAGGAAACAGGCGACAGGGAAAGGATTTGTACCAGGGAAGACCCTGGGTTTCACAATGTCTTCTATTTAATCAACATCATAGTATTTTGGTTCACAAAACTGTTCTCGTTACAATAAACCCAATTAAATGTTTGACTTGAAATTCTAAGTCACTACCTGCAGTGAATACAAACATGTCCTTTTCCCTTAGTGGGATTCCTTAAATGGGCTTATATCATAGCAAATACCCTTACTACCTGAATAAGACTTAGAGGGCAACATAGGTATTTTCAGTTGCCTCACCAACTGCAGTCTGTAGAACAATTAAAAAACCTCTGGGGTAAATTTAACCTTGTTGTCTATATATATATATATTCAACTATTTTATAATTTTCAAACATTTTTTAATTTTTTTGAAATTTGTATTGATTTTCAATAAAAATGGAATAATTGTTTCTTTTTTTAATAAGTGATAAAGAAAATGTCAAATTTAGTTGATTAAAGCCAAAGCATTTTTACCCAACATATACTAAGCCCTCCTGTGTACCAAAAACATTATCTCCTTTAATAATGATAACTGTGCAGGGTAGAACTGTGATTGTTAACAGTGTCTACTAGGAAATAGTCTAGAGGAGCTAACAAAAGTGCTCACACTGTAACTTTCTTATACACCCAAGTTGTCCTACTACGTCCGGGTGCTCTTTTCACAACACCAACTACTGAGAAAAGCTCAAATGCCTTTCAAATTCTGTGTCCCTGGGCAATAATCTGGGCCAATATTCTGGGCCAGCCTGCTGGTCCATGTGTTCTCTTCTTTCATGTAGGCCTTACCCAGTACTGTCCTATTTTTCTCCCTTTAAAATTACTGCTACCCACTTTATGTCTAAGAGCATTTTCCCCAGAGGTTGGCTGCTTGAGAGGGTTTGCTCCTAAATTTTCACTCTGCTGCTGCCATCAAAGAAATACACACAGACCTCTTTCATTTGGAAAGTTTAGTTGTTTGTCTCCATGTGGTAACAGAATTGTAATATATTAATGCCTGTTCAGCAAACAGGTATAGCATGGCCATTTGGAGCAGATATAGTGGAACACCCAATCCAGAAAAAATAAAGATGGGCAAATTATGAATACAAATTATAATTTACAAAGTACATACACACATTGCAATGGAGTGCATGAGAGAGACCAAAATATATGTTAGATGGTTAGATATTTACAAAAATTTTTATAGTCCTTATTGTTCCTAAGGCAATATAGCATAGCTCTAAATTACATAGTTCGTGAAAATTTTTCTTTATATGGCAACCACTGTGGGTCCCTCATGGTAAAGTAAAGTATGCATTTAAATTGCTAGACGCATTCCTGCATAATCAAAACAATTAGAAATGAACAATGTGATTTCTTTTCTCTCCGTAGGCCTTTTAAAAGGGAGACTTCTCTTTTTTCACTTCTTTGTGAGAAAAAGTTATTCGGAAAGCACAGAAATTTTTTCAATTTTGGTACAGGTTTGTTGTCCAGATTCAAATAGACAAGAAGTACACAATAGCCTAATTCAGTGGATGTTGGATAAGCTTTTCTTGACATGCAGACCAAGAGGTGTAAACATTAACAACCTTAGGTTGGGGTGGAGAATAGAGGAGAAGGTGTTGGAGGTGGGGCTGGGGATGACTTTTTCCCCAGCATCTTGAGCCCTTCTTGTAATGGAAATAGCATGCATAACTCAGGGCTAAGCAAATCATGGCCTTTTCCTCCCTATTACTATCTATATTCAGAAGAAATTGGTTAAAATAAATATTTTAGTCCTGTTTGGGGGAAGGAATCACAAAATGTTAAAATTAAATTATAATATAGAAGGATCAGTCTCACCTACTGACCTTGAAAATATTGAAAATACTGAGAATTTGGGGACTTAGAAATATCTACAGGTGTTTTCTTTCCAGGCATCTGTTAGCAGTCACCTTCTTTCCCATTGTATTCCTTCATGTTCAGCTACCAGGAATAAAAGCCTTGGCCAGTAACTCAATTTGCTCTTCCCAAAGATGGGTCATTAAAAAGCAAACTATCTCACAAGACACAAATTAAAAAATGCACCAAAATATAAAAGTTTAGAAATACCACCAAGTTATATGATATTAAGATATCAGCCTCATTTTAGAGCAGTTTTTTTCCAGAATATACATACAAAAAGGAAATTATTTTGACTTTATCCTTTGTCACTTTCCAAGAAGAATTTGGACAGTAGCTCTCAAGAGAACACAACAGCAAAGAAGCTAGCTAGGGATGATGGGTAATTAAATGGTGCTGTGTGTTCTTTTTCCCTACACAGACCCCAAGTTATCCAATTTGAGGAATTTTAAGCCATCATATTTTAAACAATCTTGACTCAAAAATATAAAGGGAAACTATCCAATTATGTATTAATATGAGGATTTTCCCGTATCTTTTTTTTTTTTTGGCCATGCCACGCTGAATGAGGGATCTTAGTTCCCCCACTAGGGATCAAACCCAGGCCCTCAGCAGTGAAAGCATGGAATCCTAACCACTGGACTGCCAGGGAATTCCCAGTGAGAGTTTTATTTAGGTATAACAGTGTCCCCCATCGGAACAGAGTATTTTTCAAAAGTGAGTTTGGGGACAGAAAAAAAGGAATCTTGTTTGCTGGAAGATTGAAGGTTGAGTGACTAGTTAGAAGGATTTTATGGGTCTAAGAAGAAAAGAGGAGGATCCAGACTAAGTCAGTAACATGAGTAGAAGACAGAAACATAATGCAGAGGAAGAACTGACTTGGCAACTAAGAAGATAGGGAGAGTTAGCACTTGGGATTTTTAGCCAGAGAAGTTGAGCTACTATTCCCACAGTTTTAAATTCAGTTATGTTAAAGGTACAGAATTCTTAATGAGCTAATTTGCTGATCCATATTCCCAAGTCCCTAGAAGGATGCCTCACTACTATTCAAAGTCTCATGTCTGCAAGGCTGGCTTTTTACTAGTCATTATGGTCTCTTGAAGTGCTTATCAATTTGACTCAAGGAGTCAACCACAATCATCTGTATCCAGACAACAGCATTGATAAGCACAAAAGATTTCTTTTCTACTCTGTATATCATGAATTACATACTGTAGAATCTAAAATGTATATATATTCTATTTAACACATTTAGAAATTAAACACAATAAACATAGACATTCAAATTTCCCCCCTCCCAAAGAAAAGAAAGTATAGAATCCCTGATATCTTAAACTTCGGACATTCTAGATGTCATCTCAAATGTAAACATTCTGCATTTTTCCTAATCCCAGGTTTCTCCTTGAATATGTTTAGATATTTTTTTCTACTAAAAAACACGATTCTTTCCTTTCATTTTACATTCTAAAGATGTTCCCTATATGGTTGTATTGTAAGAGATTTGAATACAGATTGGGTCAACCACTAAGCTGCAAGGCTGCTGCCAGACAATTTAACTTAGTTCTTCCCACACTCCTTAGGGTCTGCCTATCAGAGAGCTATCTGAGTTCACTGTGCATCAGTAACCCAAGCCAATACCTTGGTCACAGTCATTTTTTACTTTTTTTCCCCTTTCCCAATTTATTTTAGGCATAAACTGATTTTTCTCCTCCTAGGGCCTGTGGACTTATGATCAATTACGTGGTTTCTCAGTAACACCTAGAAAGTAATCCTAGTTGCTAAATCAGGTAATCATCAAATTGAAGCCACATCTGCTCAGCAAATTAATCAGATCAGTAGTAGTTCCATGTAGGTAGGTACAAGAATATTTGGAGATTTTTAAAAAATAGAAAAGTCTTAGGTGGGAGGGATGACATTAAGTAAATTATATTTGAACACATAGTTGAATGGCAAATGTAGTGGATACATGAGCCAGTGACATCATCCTTGACAAAACTGTAATTTTGAATTTTGTAAGTTTGCCTTAAATTTAAAAGTAATAATTTTTTCATGGTCTTGTAGTCCTGAGTCAAGTAAGTTAAAGAGTTGAATACAAATGTAAAGTTACAGCTAGAGTGATCTGAAACGATTCTGCTGTTAAGGACATGACAGCTGAGTCGATATTAAAAAGAACTTTAAATGAATACTTCATTCAATAGCAAGGTATAAAGAATACTGCCAATGCACATAAGCTGACAATTAGCAAACTGTGGCTCTTTCAAGGTAGCAATTTATTTAACTTTCTTCATTTTGTGCCCTTAGCTGAGCCACAAAGTTTTGTTTGGATATAGAACCAAAAATCCAAAGAATTCATACAAGCTTATAATATCACTTTAACAAGTCTAAAGAGATACAATTTTATTAGTTGGCTGGCCTTAATAAAGGCAGGGGTTATTTATTAAATTGGCCTAATATAAAACTCATAGTGGCTCTCTGAATTCACTCTAATGATCAGGTGTTTTTAGTTGGAGAGATAGATGAGAGGTAGATAGATAGATAGATAGATAGATGATAGATAACTACAGCATACACATGAAATAGAAATCAAGAGTGAGGGAAATTCAGTACTGAAGAGTAGCTTGGACATTCCAAGCCTAGGACACAATCTTTTACCCAATGATTCATTCCATATGACTTAGTGAAATTTTGGAATTAAACTGATTTTAAGTTTTAAGATACTACAAGATTTCTTGAAACTATATATAAAGTATAGATTGCTCTATGTATAAAGAGATAATTGACATGATTTACAGTATTGTTATATAAACACAAAACTATTTGACCAATCTACCAGAGTGGTTTAAAATATGCTACTAAAACTGGAATTATAGAGGAGATACTACATTTAGTTATTGTAGAGATAATTTACTACTATGGTTTTTTTACATACTATGTGTTGAAAGATGGTTATCAGTAAGTCAATTTTTGTGTGAATGTAGAGATTCATTTGAATGTAACTGGATTGATTCAATATTATTTCAAGAGGAATTAAATACAAATCCTGGATTTTGCACCAAGTGTCATAAGCTTTATTTAGAAATCAAATTTTGATCTGAATATATGTGTGATATAGAATTATAGGTAATAAACTACCTAGGGTGTATTCTCATTCTCTCAATCTCTCTCTCTCTCTCTCTCACTCTCACACACACACACACACACACATTCATATCTCCTTTATCCTTCAAGACTCCTTTCTAATGCACAGTAATCCTTCCATAATGTTGTTTTCAGGGTTCATGCCATCAGCCTATCTTTATAGATCAAAACATTTGTAACATATTCCTTCAGGAATTTAAACTAATGGTTCTGTCTTATACCAAAATTCACTTAATAGGAAATAAAATTAAAAGAGTTCCTTGTCATGTTGTTTTGCATTTTAATATGCTTTCATTTATATGAATATTGCATATTTATGACATTCTTTTATGTAAGAAGATATCATGAAAATTTCTTTAAATGGTTATGTAGATTCAATAAAAGGTAATGAGTATAAAGAGAAAGATACGTTTATTTGGAATCTATTTTTAAAAACTCCCATCTCAAAAATGATTTCATATTTCCGGGATTACACACACACACACATACACACGCACACGATAGACTAGACATTGTGCTTTTGTTTCCTAGCATTTTTGGTCTTGTAGGAAAAATAGAACTAATCATATGCATTTATTAGTGTTTTTCAAAATTATTCAGGAAGATTTGACTTCATCTATTGCTTCCCACAATGATCCTAAAGAATTTCTGGTTCATATATTCATTTTAAGTATAGATTGACTTATTCAATTAATAGCGATTATTATCACAGTCTGGTTTTCACAAATGTAATTGACTTCCTGGTTTTTTTTAATTAATTAGAGGTATATTTTAAATTGAATAAAATAATTTTTATCACAAACATTGACCTATTATGTTGAGTTTCTATAATGGGTCTTCAATAAGAGAATAAATCTAATTTTTAAAATTAATTAGTTCCGTAAACTTGTTGAGATTGAAAAATACATCCCTAAATATACTTAATCAATTATATGCAAAATATCTCTAAATATTTTCTACATGATAAGTGAATAGTCTATAAAATAGAATATTTTATAAAATACTTTTTACTTTTTCATTTATACTTCAGGGAAGCAAAATTCGCCACCCCAAAATGTGTCTCTTTGGCATGAGGATCATTTTAGGCTGATTATTTTTAAGAAATAGAAGACTCAGTAAGTCTTTTACCTTCCCCTTTAGCTGCCTAAAGAATTAGATAAAAGGACCCATAACAGGAAACGAACTATCACCAGGGATACCTATGAAGAATATGGGCTGAATGTGGTAGGGAGAACTCAGCAGGTCATAGAAATCAAAGTCAACTCTGTGTCCCATTGTCTCTGTCTGGCCCATCTTTGTGTGACTGTCCTTCATTCCCCTTGAGGTCCCAAACCACCACCTCCAACATCCTCTTTTGTCTTTAACTGAAAATGGCATTTAAGGTGAAGGCTTCAGTAATTTTGGCAAATTACTCAGTTTTCCTGGGTCTTTCCCATGTATACATGTTACTGAATTTTTTTTGTTTTTCTACAGTTAATCTGTCTCATATCAATTTAATTCTTAGACCAGCCAGAAGAACACAAAGCATAGAGGAAAGTTTTTTCCTCTCCCACAACACCAAATGTAGAAATATATTAGAGGGTAGATGTTTGTCTTACAAGTTATAATGAACATATTATAAAAGCTATTAAGTCAGTCAAATGAATGAATATGTTTAAAGTGTTATTAAAGTAATATCTTTGACTCTTCTTTCTACAACAATTTCCATATGTAAGAGACTTAGCTCTTACTGCCACAATATTTTTTTAATGTTGACCTAAAACAAATAGACTGCCAGTTTTTTCCTTAGCAAAAATGAGTTCATTTGTGATCAACAAGGAATTATTAATACAAGTCAGGGTCTCTAATCATGGCAAGCCATGTGCAAGCCCCCACACAGCAATGAGAGAGCTCTTTTAAAGAAGAGAGAAGGAAATTGAAAGGGCTATAGTAAACCAAAAGTCCTTTGGAGAAATTGAGATTTCAAAGTATAGTGGCTTGTCATTGGCTGAGTTGTGAGAGTCTTTCATTGGCTGAACTCTTGCCAGGCAAGAAGAGGAAGTCTTTCTTCTTCCTAGTTGACTCTGCTATCATCATAGGGCCTGAGTTCTCCCTTCTGGCCTCCCAACTCTATTTTAATTGAGGTTTCTTTTTATTAATTTTTACATTTCCCCCTTTTGATGAAGATCCTTCTATTAAAACATTGCTGATCAAGAGTTAGGTTTTCCAGTTTCAGTGGCTTTTTGTACCTCAATGACAAAAAGTATCTTTCTTGGGTATAGTGTCTCATGTTGGAGGGAAAGTACACAGATTGAAAACCTATTGAGGTCACATCTGAGTAACCAAGAGAGGTAGGAGAGAGAACCCTCAGCCACTTCTTATCTGAAGTCCATATGTTATCAAGATCATAGACATCGGAGATCATCTGAAGCATTATGTCATCAAACGTTTGGCAAACTTGCTACAGACCTGGTCCAGATATCTTGGAAATCTGTCTTATCAGATGTTGTCTGCTTCAGTTCTGGTTAATCTTTACATTCAGGTCATTAGATGATGTGCAGGTCCAGTCAGGGTTCAGTGCTTTATTTAGGGGAGTCATGTAAATACGAGAGTCCAATCCCTGGAGTCTGGCTGCAAAAAAGTTGGTTAGTAGTACCTGATAGGGGCCTTGCCAGTGAGGTTTAAGAGAGTCCTTACGGAGGTGTCTTTCTAAACAGATGAAATCTCCAGGTTACAAGGTGTGATGCTTAGGTCCTCATCTCCTAAGAGCACACTGTGAAAAGACTGCTCTGCTAAAACATGATTTTTTTTTAATAGAAGCAATTAGGCTTTGCAATATTAGAGTATCTCTCATTTATTAGTTGTGGATCAAAAGAGGCAGAAGCCAAGTCCTTTGACTTGTGGCACCCTGTGACTATCTCAAAGGGTAAGAGTTTATGAGTTACAAAAGAGGTGGATCTGAGACTTAGAAGGACCAACAGCAAAGCTTTTGGCCAAAATATTTGGAGGGCCTCTACAAATTTTGCCAATTGAGTATTAATAATGCCGTTAGTGTGTTCAACTAAACCAGAGGATTAAGGGTGGTAAGAACAGCGAAAGTGTTGTAAAACTAGCCAAACAGTGCCGACTTGTCAAAGTACCTGACCAGTAAAGTGGGTTCCTCAATCATTATGAAGCTTGAAAGGAGTTCCCAAGGTAGGAATAATCTTTTCCAAAAGGACTTTAGCCACAGAAGAGGCAGTAGCCTGTCACAAGGAAAGGCTTCAGTCAAGTATGAAACATACAGACCATGACTAAAACATATTTATACCCATGAGATGGAGGAAGTTGTATGAAATCCATTCGCCAGACCTCAAGTCATCAAGGCCACTAGGCAGTCTAAAATGTCCAGGAACAGTAAGAACAGGTTTCCCTGGATTGTACTTTGCACAAGTGGGATAAGTGAGGTAGGCACTTTTTGTAGCCTTGTTAATGTTTTCCCACCAATATTGATTCATGAATGCTGTCATTTTGTCAGCAGACCAATGTTTAATGCATGTACAGTGGTTAGGAGTGGAAATTTTAGAGTCCCCAGTAGGACTGGGTTGTTATTTGGTCCAAACCAAAGTTTTCTCTTTTTATCAAATCTACACCTGTTGTATTTTCACAATTCTATAATTGAATTTCCACACTTTGAATTTCAACAGTTGTTGAGGATTTCGTTTTCTGAGGCCAACTGTTTGGGCCTTTCTAGCCACTTTTTCTAAATTATCATTTGGCAAAATATCCCTCCAGGCCATGCTAGCAGTTTGGCTGCTGTTGGTTCCTTTAAGGGCAGCATTCCTTGTGGAAAGGTCATCAAGGTGATTTCCCTTAGCTTCAAGAGAGTCAAAGTTAGAATGCCCCAGGATCTTAATGATAACTAAAGCAGCAGGTAAAAATATTTCATCCAATAATTCCTGAACATATAGGGGCCATTTTTATTTCTGCTGGAAGTAAGGAAGCCACATTGGTTTCACAACATTCCAAAATCGTGAGCTACTCTGAAAGCATATCTACTACCAGTATAAGTATACTTGGCTAAAGTTTTGCCCTTGGCTAAAGTACAAGCCCACGTAAGAGTGTATAAATAAGCCTGTTGGGCTAAAGTAGCCATAAGTAAAGGTGCTGTCTCAACACTATCAAAAGGAGTTGCAGTATCACACCCAGAACAGCACATTGTTACCTTTTTTTTTTTCTTTTTTTGCGGTACGCGGGCCTCTCACTGTTGTGGCCTCTCCCGTTGCGGAGCACAGGCTCCGGACGCGCAGGCTCAGCGGCCATGGCTCACGGCCCTAGTCGCTCCGCGGCATGTGGGATCTTCCCAGACCAGGGCACGAACCCGTGGTCCCCTGCATCGGCAGGTGGACTCAACCACTGCGCCACCAGGGAAGCCCTGCCTCAGTTAATCTTAAAACTCTTATTTTGCAAAGAGGCAATTTTAGGCTCCTGATAACATTTGGAAGCTTCAAAATACCAATTGAAATACATATTACATTCAGTTTTTGGAAATTTTAGAGCTATGGTTGCCCAATTCAGTTTCAAGAAAAGTAAGTTTGGGGATTTCAAAAGCTTCCCATAATGGCCATTGATATTCTAAATCACCTTTAGTTAGGTTGGTCCATTAGTTAGAAAGGTACGTGAGGAAGGACCATAGTTTGGGGGTTTTTTTTTTATTTAGTATTTTTATTTTTTTTTTCCGCACACACAGACACTGTATTTTATTTTTACAAGAGATAAATAAACTGACACCAAGCATTGTAAATGGATGACCACAACAAAAGCAACAATGATTGCAATTACCAAACACGAAACACTCATACTATGTCATAATATTGATATTCAGTCCAGTAATCCTCCACTGTAACAGCTCCTTTACTTTGCAGTGAAAATTGATTTGTATATTTTTTGCCTCTGTTGTCAATTGCATTATTATGAACTTTCATCAGTCTTTAACTGTGGTCATTTTTAAGTCTTTTGTCATTTACAGACAGTTCTGGGTGTACTCTGATGCTTTTGCAAATATTTTCCTATAAAAGGGTTTCATCTTCAAGGAATTCATGGAAAAGACTCTGAGAAGTACAGGTTTCTGGTAACTGACTGTACTGCTGAACTGAATGAATAAGCATTTTCAGAGCTGTGATGGAAAACTGATGAATTCATAAAAGTGCTAACAAAAGATCAAGATAAAAAAATAATTAATTACATGGGACTGAGTGAACTGATGAGGATGATTATAATTTTTGTGACTTTCTCTTTGAATAAAAGGACCATAGTTTTTTTTAATTTTTTTTTTTTTTGCGGTACGCGGGCCGCTCACTGTTGTGGCCTCTCCTGTTGCAGAGCACAGGCTCCGGACGCACAGGCTCAGCAGCCATGGCTCACGGGCCCAGCCACTCTGCGGCATGTGGGATCTTCCCAGACCGGGGCACGAACCCGTGTCCCCTGCATCGGCAGGCGGACTCTCAACCACTGCGCCACCAGGGAAGCCCAGGACCATAGTTTTTAAACATAAAACTGGTCAAGGTCCCTGTAAGTGGGGCATGCTCAAAATGTTTAGTTAACTGGGATCCCATTCCTCAGAGGTTTCAACCTAGAGCAAAAGAATCATTTTCGAACAGCCTAAACAGCTCAAGCAACTCAAAGAGCCCAAACAGCCTGCAGGCCTAATACCAGCCAGTTCAAAAGGAACAGTCTAGTCCAGAGGGAGCCAAGCCAAAGTCTGCTAAGTACAGCTTTAATGGAGCAGCCCAATTTGAAGGGAGTCAGGCTGAAGGCTTAATAGTGCAGTGACAATAGAACACCCCTATTATAAAAGGAATTGGGTCAAAAGCTGAACTGGCACAGTTCTAAAGAAACAGCCCCTGTTCCTGAAGGATGGGCAAAAAGCTAGGCAATTCCAGGATAAACAGCCAGCCCCGTTCCAAAAGGAATCCTGCCGAAGGTGAGCACAGTTCCAATTCAAAAAGCCCAATTTCAAAAATCAGGCATAAGGGCCAAATAAGTAGTTGCATACAAAACAAAGTCGTAGCCAGAGAACAAAGCCTTAAAATAGATCCCCAATAAGATAGGCTCATCCACCAGAGGGCAGATAGCAGAAGCAAGAAGAATTACAATCCTGCCTGTGGAACAAAAACCACATTCACAGAAAGATAGGAAAGAAGAAAAGGCAGAGGGCTATGTACTAGATGAAGGAACAAGATAAAACCGCAGAAAAACAACTAAATGAAGTGGAGCTAGGAAACTTTCCAGAAAAAGAATTCAGAATAATGATAGTAAAGATGATCCAGGACCTCGGAAAAAGAATGGAAGCAGATCGAGAAGATGCAGGAAATGTTTAACAAAGATGTAGAAGAATTAAAGAACAAACAAACAGAGATGAACAACACAATAACTGAAATGAAAAATACACTAGAAGGAATGAAGCAGAATAACTGAGGCAGAAAAACAGATAAGTGGACCTGGAAAACAGAATGGTGGAATTCACTGCTGCAGAACAGAATAAAGAAAAAAGGATGAAAAGAAATGAAGACAGCCTAAGGACACCTCTGGACAACATTAAACGCAACAACATTTACGTTATGGGGTCCCAGAAGGAGAAGAGAGAGAGAAAGGACCCAAGAAAATATTTGAAAAGATTATAGTCAAAAACTTCCCTAACATGGGAAAGGAATAGCCACCTAAGTCCAGGAAGTGTAGAGTGTCCCATACAGGATAAATCCAAGAAGAAACATGCAGAGACACATAGTAATCAAATTGGCAAAAATTAAAGACAAATAAAAATTATTGAAAGCAGCAAGGGAAAAATGACAAATAACATACAAGGGAACTCCCATAAGGTTAACAGCTGATTTCTCAACAGAAAATCTATAAGCCAGAAGGGAGTGGCATGATATACTTAAAGTGATGAAAGGGAAGAAACTACAACCAAGATTACTCTACCCGGCAAGGATCTCATTCAGATTTGATGGAGAAAGCAAAAGCTTTACAGACAAGCAAATGCTAAGAGAATTAAACACCACCAAACCACCTCTACAACAAATGCTAAAGGAACTTCTCTAAGTGGGAAACACAAGAGAAGAACAGGACCTACAAAAACAAGCCCAAAACAATTAAGAAAATGGCCATAGGAACATACATATCAATAATTACCTTAAATATTAATGGATTAAATGCTCCAACCAAAAGACACAGGCTTGCTGAATGGATACAAAAACAAGACCCATATATATGCCGTTTACAAGAGACCCACTTCAGACACACGGACACATTCAGACTGAAAGTAAGGGGATGGAAAAAGATATTCCATGCAAGTGGAAATCAAAAGAAAGCTGGAGTAGCTATACTCATATCAGATAAAATAGACTTTAAAATAAAGAATGTTACAAGAGACAAGGAAGGACACAAGATAATGATCAAGGGATCAATCCAAGTAGAAGATATAACAATTATAAATATATATGCACCCAACATAGGAGCACCTCAAACATAAGGCAACTGCTAACAGCTATAAAAGAGGAAATCGCCAGTAACACAATAATAGTGGGGGACTTTAACACCTCACTCACACCAATGGACAGATCATCCAAACAGAAAATTAATAAGGAAACAGAAGCTTTAAATGACACAATAGACCAGATAGGTTTAACTGATATTTGTAGGACATTCCATCCAAAAACAGCAGATTACACTTTCTTCTCAAGTGCGCACGAAACATTCTCCAGGATAGATCACATCTTGGGTCACAATTCAAGCCTCAGTAAACTTAAGAAAATTGAAATCATACCAAGCATCTTTTCTGACAACAATGCTATGAGATTTGAAATGAATTACAGGGAAAAAAACATAACACAAACACATGGAGGCTAAACAATACATTACTAAATAACGAAGATATCACTGAAGAAATCAAAGAGGAAATCAGAAAATACCTAGAGACAAATGACAATGAAAACACAATGATCCAAAACCTATGGGATGCAGCAAGAGCAGTTCTAAGAGGGAAGTTTATAGCTATACAAGCCTACCTCAAGAAACAAGAAAAATCTCAAATAAATAATCTAACCTTACACCTAAAGGAACTAGAGAAAGAAGAACAAACAAAACCCAAAACTAGCAGAAGGAAAGAAATCAAAAAGATCAGAGCAGAAATAAATGAAATAGAAACAAAGAAAACAATAGCAAACATCAATAAAACTAAAAGCTGGTTCTTTGAGAAGATAAACAAAAATGATAAACCATTAGCCAGACTCATCAAGAAAAAGAGGGAGAGGACTCAAATCAATAAAATTAGAAATGAAAAAGGAGAAGTTACAACAGACACCACAGAAATACAAAGCATCCTAAGAGACTACTACAAGCAACTCTATGCCAATAAAATGGACAACCTGGAAGAAATGGACAAAGTCTTAGAGGGGTATAACCTTCCAAGACTGAACCAGGAAGAAATAGAAAATATGAACAGACCGATCACAACTAATGAAATTGAAACTGTGATTTAAAATGTTCCAACAAACAAAAGTCCAGGACCAGATGGCTTCTCAGGTGAATTCTATCAAACATTTAGAGAAGAATTAACACCCATCCTTCTCAAACTCTTCCAAAAATTTGCAGAGGAAGGAACACTCCCACATTCATTCTATGAGGCCACCATCACCCTGATACCAAAACCAGACAAAGATACTACAAAGAAAGAAAATCAGAGACCAATACAACAGATGAATATAGATGCAAAAATCCTCAACCAAATACTAGCAAACAGAATCCAACAACACATTAAAAGGATCATACACCCTGATCAAGTGAGATTTATCCCAGGGATACAAGGATTCTTCAATATACACAAATCAATCAATGTGATACACCATATTAACAAATTGAAGAATAAAAACCATATGATCCTCTCAATAGATGCAGAAAAAGCTTTGACAAAATTCAACACCCATTTATGATTAAAAAAAAAAAAAAAACTCTCCAGAAAATGGGCATTGGGGGAACCTACCTCAACATAATAAAGGCCATATATGACAAACCCACAACAAACATCATTCCCAATGGTGAGAAACTAAAAGCATTTCCTCTAAGATCAGGAACAAGACAAGGAGGTCCACTCTCGCCACTATTATTCAACATAGTTTTAGAAGTCCTAGCCACAACAATCAGAAGAAAAAGAAATAAAAGAAATCCAAATTGGAAAAGAAGAAGAAAAACTGTCACTGTTTGCAGATGACATGATACTATACATAGAGAATCCTAAAGATGCCACCAGAAAACTACTAGAGCTAATCAATGCATTTGGTAAAGTTGCAGGATACAAAATTAATGCACAGAAATCTCTTGCATTCCTATACACTAATGATGAAAAATCTGAAAGAGAAATTAAGGAAACACTCCCATTTACCACTGCAACAAAAAGAATAAAATACCTAGGAATAAACCTACCTAGGGAGACAAAAGACCTGTATGCAGAAAACTATAAGACAATGTTGAAAGAAATTAAAGATGATACCAACAGATGGAGAGATATACCATGTTCTTGGATTGGAAGAATCAATGTTGTGAAAATGACTATATTACCCAAAGCAATCTACAGATTCAATGCAATCCCTATCAAACTACCAGTGGCATTTTTACAAAACTAGAACAAAAAATCTTTAAATTTTTATGAAGACACAAAAGTCCCCGAATAGCCAAAGCAGTCTTGAGGGAAAAGAAGCGAAGCTGGAGAAATCAGACTCCCTGACTTCAGACTATACTACAAAGCTACAGTAATCAAGACAACATGGTACTGGCACAAAAACAGAAACACAGATCAATGGAACAAGATACAAAACCCAGAGATAAATCCAGGCACGTATGGTCAACTAATCTATGACAAAGGAGGCAAGGATATACAATGGAGAAAAGACAGTCTCTTCAGTAAGTGGTGCTGGGAAAACTGGACAGCTACATGTAAAAGAATGAAATTAGAACACTCCCTAACACCATACACAAAAATAAACTCAAAATGATTAGAGACCTAAATGTAAGACCGGACACTATAAAACTCTTAGAGGAAAACATAGGAAGAACAGTCTTTGACATAAATCACAGCAAGATCTTTTTAGATCCACCTCCTAGAGTAATGGAAATAGAAACAAAAATAAATGGGACCTAATAAAACCTCAAAGCTTTTGCACAGCAAAGGAAACCATAAGCAAGACAAACAGACAACCCTCAGAATGAGAGAATATATTTGCAAATGAATCTACGGGCAAAGAATTAATCTCCAAAATATATAAACAGCTCATGCAGCTCAATATTAAGAAAACAAACAATCCAATCCAAAAATGGGCAGAATACCTAAATAGACATTTCTCCAAAGAGGACATACAGATGGCCAAGTAGCACATGAAAAGCTGCTCAACACCACTAATTATTAGAGAAATGCAAATCAAAACTACAATGATGTATCACCTCACGCCAGTTAGAATGGGCATCATCAGAAAATGTATGAACAACAAATGCTGGTGAGGGTGTTGAGAAAAGGAAACCCTCTTGCACTGTTGGTGGGAATGAAAATTGACACAGCCACTATGGAGAACAGTATGGAGATTCCTTAAAAAACTAAAAATAGAATTATCATATGACCCAGCAATCCCACTACTGGGCACATACCCAGAGAAAACCATAATTCAAAAAGACACATGCACCCCAGTGTTCATTGCAGCACTATTTACAATAGCCAGGTCATGGAAGCAACCTAAATGCCCATCGACAGACAAATGGATAAAGAAGTCGTGGTACATATATAGAATGGAATATTACTCTGCCACAAAAAGGAACGAAATTGGGTCATTTGTAGAGATGTGGATGGATCTAGAGACTGTCATACGGAGTGAAGTAAGTCAGAAAGAGAAAAACAAATATTGAATATTAACGCATATATGTGGAATTTAGAAAAATGGCACAGATGAACAGGTTTGCAGGGCAGGAATTGAGACACAGATGTAGAGAAGAAACGTATGGACACCAAGGAGGGAAAGCAGCGGGGGTGGGTGGGTGTGGGAGTGTGATGAATTGGGAGATTGGGATTGACATGTATACACTGATGTGTATAAAATGGATGACTAATAAAAACTACTGTATAAAAAAATTAATTAAATTAAATTAAAAAAAAAACAGATCCCCAGTAAAACCTGGAGGACTTCAAAATGCAAATAGGGCAGACACTTTAGTGGAGAAAAACTTACTCTCCAATTCCAGGGCTGGCGAGTAAAGCAGTGAGTAACAACAGGCTCAGTGAGGGTATCACACTTGGTTGCCATCAACCTGGAAGTCATCAAGTGTCTTCTCTTGATCCCCAAGCAGGCTATCAAAAGGTTGACCTAAAACAAGTAGACTGCCAGCTATTTCTGCAGTAAAAATGGGTTTGTTTGGGATCAAGAGAGAATTGCTGTTTGGGTCTACAACCATGGCAAGCCACATGCAAGTCCCCTCACAGCAAGGAAAGGAGAACTTTTTTAAAAGGGGGAAAAGGAAGCTGGGAGGGCTGTAGTAAACAAAGAGCCCATTGGAGGAATTGAGAGTTTGAAGTAGAGTGGCTTTTCACTGGCTGAGTTGTGAGAGTCTCTCATTGGCTGAGGCAAGGAAAGTTTTTGTTCTTCCTGCTGAGCTCTGCTATTGTCATAGGGCATGAGCGCTTTCCTTTCTGACCTCCCAATTCTATTTTAATTGAGGTTTCTTTTCACTAATTTTAGACTGTTCTTCTCCTTTTTTCTTCAATTGCCTTTTCCACTCTATCAGTTTAGATCTTTATAATGTCTCACCACCTCCATTCTTTCTATTGTTCAACATATATTTCTTTTCATTATTAAATTCACTATAAAATGGAGCTTTGAGTACTGGAGAAATATGAATCTCAGCTTTTCAAAAATCTTCAAATATTCTACACTGTCTTCTAGTTGAGCAGATCTCCTCAGTTTAGCATTTAGGGCGTTCTAAAATGTAACCTCAAATTACGTCAGGTACAGTGATTCTTAACCATGGGGCATCATCAATAAAAATGTGCATACACCTATATATGCAAAGAGTTGCGTATAATTTTATGCATGAGCCTTGGAAAAATACCCCTGCTCTATACCGTCATATCCTGCCACTCTGCCACACATACCTTAAATTCCAACCATATTAGACCATGAGCAACTTGAGGACTGACAGTATTTATGCAAAAACACATTCTCATACACCCCATGATACTATCCCAAATATCTCCACCAGGTAACTTGGCCCCTAGAATATCTCCCTTGAGGTCTTTCAGAATGTTTTCATTCTCTTTATCTGCCCCCTGTTACCTGTTACCTGGATAACTTGGGAACATCTGGGGAAGATAAATGTCATTTTTCAGATTTTAGTCTCTGCTATTCTTCCTAAAGTAAATTATGCTATTCTGGTGGGAAATAAATTTTTACTAAAGAACTTGGGTTGTACTCATCTTGATGAACACAGGCTTCAATTTTATTTAAATTTGATGTCTATCTGAGTCATGTCAACTCAAAAGGGTGTTCTTTGATGTCTTTTTATTTCTGTTTTCCAGGTTTCTTGAGCACAGGGGATCAGGCTGCAAAAGGAAACTATGGACTCCTTGATCTCATACAGGCTTTAAGATGGACTAGTGAGAATATTGGATTCTTTGGTGGTGACCCCTTAAGAATCACTGTTTTTGGATCTGGTGCTGGGGGTTCATGTGTCAATCTGCTGACTTTATCCCATTATTCTGAAGGTAACCGTTGGAGCAATTCAACCAAAGGTATTATGCAGGTTGCAAATTTTGACAAATTTGGTGTCTGCATGCCACGACCATCAGTAGTATGTGATGCTCTGTATATATTTCTCTGTTTAAACTAAGTGTTAGGTTGAACTCAATAACTGTTTACAACTTTGTTTCTTCAGCTTCTCTATGCATGTTTAAATTTTTGTCAAACTCTTTTCTTTGTCTCCTGTGGAGCTTGGTATGGATGCCCTTTCAAACACACTTCAGAATAATTAACATTACACTACTTTCCTTTCCTCCAAAGGGTGATTTTGGGGAAAATCAAAGATGTTCACAGTTCTGTTATCTCTGTTTATTCAGTAATCAAAATCAAAGACAAGGGTTTTTTTAAATTATTTTTTTTAATGCAAGGCTTGTATATAATCTATTTTCTAGATAGTAGATGTTTTAAACCCTTTACTAGTATGAAGATAATACGGAGGCAGTTGTAAGCTAGTTTGTCTGGAAACGTGATTTTCACTTGTTGTCTGAGTAGAGAATGGAGTTTGATTATTTTGCATGCGTGATCCAAAATTGTCAAAGCATTAAGGTCACTAGTAGAGCTTTTGATTAAAAAGAAAAATATGT
Source organism: Phocoena phocoena (assembly GCF_963924675.1). Classification (NCBI taxonomy): domain Eukaryota; kingdom Metazoa; phylum Chordata; class Mammalia; order Artiodactyla; family Phocoenidae; genus Phocoena; species Phocoena phocoena. Next base: position 53,613,184 of record NC_089222.1, read on the forward strand.
TTGAATTTGTGCTTTTTCTATATTCAACTCCAAAAGTGTTAATTTTTTTCCCCCCTGAAGCCTGGCAAAGCAGCATGGAGCACTGAGGCTGCTTAAATCCATGAAATATTGTTCTTGTCTCCATTTTCTGGCCTTGACATCCGTTTTCCAAAATGCCTGCCCAAGGTTTATCATGCTGGTCTTGATGGAATCCCATTTTACCATGGGTTTACTCAGCCATTCTTAAAGCATTATTAACTTGAAATATCCACAAAAGTATACACTGTCAATTGTAATTCATGAAGCTTCTTAATTTGTAAGACTGAGTTTTATGATATGAGCAACAGACATAGAATATTTGGTTTTGGTATCAAAGACACATTAATGTGGAATTTCAAAATAACAGTCATTAAATGAGTTTGTATATTTGGAGGATCATATATTATTATAGACTTAATTTATAGACATAGTTTATGTAACATCTCATTTGTATTAGTAGAGTTCTGAACCGAGATGACAAAATGACACGTGTGTGAGAACTCTTTCAATTGTATAGAGATTTTGGTCTGTAGTGAAATGACTTATTTTGAAATAACAAACTTCGTTGCTGTTGTTTTTCTTAATTGAACAGATTAGACTGTTCTAGCCTGAGGACTATACTAACGCCAATACTTGTCTAGGATAACATTGGACAATCTGTTCAGACTTCTTAGGATCATTTGGTCTCAAATGCTCTTTGCGCTGATTTTTTCTAAAACTTTTTCTAAATGTAAAAGTGAACATGGGCACCAAAGCCATTTTCAGCCAGTATAACACTAGCATTGCATAAAGAGATGAATCAATTAGTTCATCAGGTAGCATTGCTATTCATCAACTCATAATGTGGCAAACAGTGGCAAATGGCTATGCAAACAATTGAAAATATAGCATTCCATCACACTCTTCAAGGAAATCTGTCCATGCCTGGCTAGATAAATGGACTTACGTTTGATCTAGTCGTAAGTTTATCTCTATTAGCAAAGCTGCCTGAGTTGACCAGGAGATGCCCAGAAGAGGTCTTGAAATCATCAGGCTAATTTTGTCTCCATTGCAGACATAGACTTTAAGGTCTGGGAACTTCCCAGAGCTGCAACAATGCTCAGGCCTGTATCTATCAGGAGTCAACCACACATAACAAGCACTCTCGCTGACAACAGAATATGTGGTTTTTCCCGGTATCATCTAGATGGCATATTTCAGACTATATCAAATGTGATGTGTATTGTCCTTAAAACTTTTTTGGTATATTTAATTAATGTCATTAAGTCCCTAAAATGGGAAAGAATCTTATAGAAGTCTTATTTTAGCTATAAAGTTTTTAAGCAGTACAATATTTCTCTGAGCAAATGTTGACAAACACATAGCCTATATAATTTTTAAAAATTATTTGTATTTATATTATTTGCTCTGGCAAACTTTGCTCTAGCAAACTGAAAATATGTTCATAAAGATGTCAGAAACCAAAGCAAATTTAAATTAGTATTGTTTGACTTTTTGAATATTTTTATAATTATCTAGGAACATATTACAGACATATGTGTTTGGAGAAAAAATGAAAACTTTGCTACTAATTCAGTCATTACTTTAACATCTCTGTGAAAGAGTTCTTACACATTAACACATATGAATGATTGAGCATGTGTTTGAATAACTGGACTACAAAGCTGTATTTGGAAATTGACAATAAATGTAATTTTTAAAATAAAATAGATATATTTTTAAAACAAGAATTTTATTAGAGAATACCTTAATAAGTAAAGTTCATTTATAAATTTGAATGGTATGCAGCTCTTATCAAGCTGCATATGGGACCATGATTTATAATTCTTAAATGTAATTAAGTGAAAAGCAGTGGACCATGTACTTTTCATCTTTTATGATAAAATAAAGCAGTGCACATTCAACAGTGGAGAAAGTTAAATCACCCCCCCCCCACTAAATCCTTCTGCTGATGGCTTTTTCTTTAACCTAGTGAAAATACTTCAAATGTTATAACTTCTTCTGAAAGATGAATATTCAGCATACTATGTCTGACATAAAGAACTGGAAAGAGTATGTCTAAAGTAATATTCTGTTTCGTGTGTCTTTAGGGCCATCCCCAGGGTATTAGCAAATTCCCAGCCCCAGTAGTTATGTGAGGTCTGAACAATTTTTTTTCAGATAAAATCTGATTAAAACAAACACACAGAGCCATTTTGAAGAAAGATGCTTGCAGCCAAATTGGAGGAAATATACTCAAAAGACAATACAAAGTCTGATGATGAATTAAAGGGGAGAGAGTTAGCCGCATCTGGTTGGCTATGGTAACAGCGCAGGTGTTTACATGCTGAGCAAATAAATACCTGGGCCTTTTTGCCACAAGTATTTCCACACTCTCCTTCTCTCCTTGCTTACTGCTTTTTTGAGACATTGCACAATTTAGATCTCTTGATCCCAAAGTAGTTGCTACTCAAAGCAGATGACTAATGTCCACCTCTCGAATTCATTATACCCTGGGGATGACTTTATGTACCTTCTCTTAAGCAAAACTGTCTCTATCTCCCTGTTTCTTGAGTCATATCTGGGACATGTCTCAAATATCAGATTTTATTGTTTTACCACAGCATTATTCAAAGGTCATCTGAAACTCTTTGTTGTTTTCTCCTATAGGACTTTTTCAACGAGCAATAGCTCAAAGTGGAACTGCCCTTTCCAGCTGGGCTGTTAGTTTCCAACCTGCAAAATATGCTAGAATGTTGGCCACAAAAGTTGGTTGCAATGTTTCAGATACAGTAGAGTTAGTGGAATGCTTACAGAAGAAGCCTTACAAAGAACTTGTTGACCAAGATATTCAACCAGCACGATACCACATAGCCTTTGGACCTGTGATTGATGGTGATGTAATACCAGATGATCCTCAGATACTGATGGAGCAAGGAGAGTTTCTCAACTATGATATAATGTTAGGAGTTAACCAAGGGGAAGGGTTAAAATTTGTTGAAAATATAGTAGATAGCGATGATGGTATCTCCGCTAGTGATTTTGACTTTGCTGTTTCTAATTTTGTTGATAACTTATATGGATACCCTGAAGGCAAAGATGTTTTGAGAGAAACCATTAAATTCATGTATACTGACTGGGCTGACCGTCATAACCCTGAAACCAGAAGGAAGACATTATTAGCTTTGTTTACGGACCATCAGTGGGTGGCACCAGCTGTAGCTACAGCAGATCTTCACTCAAACTTTGGTTCACCCACATATTTCTATGCCTTTTACCATCATTGCCAAACAGATCAGGTTCCAGCTTGGGCTGATGCAGCTCATGGTGATGAGGTTCCCTACGTACTAGGAATCCCCATGATTGGACCTACAGAGTTATTTCCTTGCAATTTCTCCAAAAATGATGTGATGCTGAGTGCAGTCGTAATGACATACTGGACAAATTTTGCTAAAACTGGGTATGTACCTAAGGAATGAAGTTTGCTATAATTTAATTAAAATATCCTCTTAAGCACTTAAAAAATATATACTTTGTGTCCAAATGATTTAATTTAATTGATTAATACCAACAATACATTAAGTTCCTTTATTCAAAATTTATATTTGTGGTGTTTCAAAAAAATCACTGCTTTATTCTTCCTTTGTAAAGTTTAAGACAGTCATACCTTTATTGCATTACTCAATAATTAAATTTATCTTGTTTTTTTAATTACACAGGACTTCTTATTATTGTTATTCAATAGTAACAAATATTTTATAAAGACTTTTCAATTTACAGTACTGTATGCCTTTTGATCCTCCCAACTACCTTGTGAGGTGAGCAGCTCAGATACTATAATCCCATTTTACAGAAAAGGGACGTTAGGCTACGAGAGCTTTACCTGGATAGTCATATGTTTAGTGTACAGCAGCATCAGGACTCAAATCCTCACCTGCCAATTCCAAATGCCAAGTTTTTTCCAGTGCTGTCTCTGCTAGCTTGCCTATGAGACAACTCATATGTACATGAATTTTTAAATCTTTGGGTATATAGCAGCCCGTGGGTAGAGAGAACAAGAATGTGAGACTTACTTATACTACATTATCATCCAACAACCTGCCTGAGCTGGGATCGATATTTCTAAATTGACCCAAGTTATGTTAAAACACAGTCTAAAGCCTGGCTGAGTTCACCCTCTTCAATTAGATGTTAAACCAGTATTGTTTTGATTTTTAAAAGAATAAAACAATTTTTTTCTCATAATTTCTCTTTTCTAGCGACCCAAATCAACCAGTCCCTCAAGACACAAAATTCATCCATACCAAACCCAACCGCTTTGAAGAAGTAGCATGGACCAGATATTCCCAGAAAGACCAACTTTATCTCCATATTGGATTAAAACCAAGAGTTAAAGAACATTACAGAGCCAATAAAGTAAACCTCTGGTTGGAGCTGGTACCTCATCTGCATAATCTCAATGACATTTCTCAGTATACCTCGACAACAACTAAAGTGCCATCAACTGACATCACTTTCAGACCTACGAGAAAAAATTCTGTATCTGTCACATCAGCCTTTCCCACTGCCAAGCAGGATGATCCCAAACAACAACCGAGTCCATTTTCAGTGGATCAAAGGGACTACTCAACAGAGCTGAGCGTCACTATTGCAGTTGGAGCATCACTGCTGTTTCTGAACATCTTGGCCTTTGCAGCCCTGTACTACAAAAAGGATAAGAGGAGACATGATGTTCACAGGAGATGCAGCCCTCAGCGCACGACTACGAATGATCTGACCCACGCACAAGAAGAGGAGATCATGTCCCTCCAAATGAAGCACACCGATTTGGATCATGAATGTGAGTCCATCCATCCACATGAGGTGGTTCTTCGGACCGCCTGCCCCCCAGATTACACACTAGCTATGAGGAGGTCACCTGATGATGTTCCCTTAATGACACCCAACACCATTACAATGATTCCCAACACTATACCAGGGATTCAACCCTTACACACATTCAATACATTTACCGGAGGACAGAACAATACTCTGCCCCATCCTCATCCCCACCCCCACTCACATTCAACAACCAGGGTATAGCCAGATAAGAGAAGCAAACTCTATTTTTTTGATGGATTGCAGTAAACGATTACTGAAGATTCCTTGGCTTTCAACCTACAAGACGCTTACTATTTAAATAAGGAGGAATACTATGTGAATATACATATCAAGAACTTTGGGGGCTTTGGAAAAAACATGAATTGTACATATATACACAAATCAACTTTAAAAATGAATTTCAATTGCTTGAAGCAATTGTTCTGAATGATACTTTTTCATTCACATTCAAGAATTAATTTTTTGAAGATTTATGTTACATGATGGAATTAGGCATGTGGAACACCAAACAGGAAAGAACTATGTCTGAAATATAAAATACAAAAAATTTAAAAAACAACCATGAATATGCACAAGGGACACACCAATGGAATGTCAGATAATTTTCACCAGTTTTTATTTGGAGCTGTTTTATTGTGTAGACCATATTTACATATTTGGATAAGTACACAAAGCACCAATGCTGTTAATGGCCTTAGCGGAGGCTCATGCTGAAATTTGCCAGTAAAACAACGAAGTTTAAAGACTGGCAGGTACAACATTATCACATAAGTGCTGTCAGTATACAGTTGTGGGGATAAAGGAAACTGGATATTTTTAGCACGATGTGCATGATAATTTATATGCTTGGTGGCTGTGCTGCTGATTAAGCTGTAATTAAAATTCTTCTCATCCCATTGGAGTTTTTAATAGAAGCTTCCTCCATCAATTGGCAGAACCTAAAGAAGATTTTAAGGGGCAAAAGTAATTACAATAAAATAATTCACAGTAGTTTTGATAATAGACGGAATTAGTTATGAAAGGTATTTGAAGAAACTATAGGTATAGTGGTGAATACTCGCTGATATGAATCCCAGAAAAAAAAATTCCTATATTTTTAATATTCTTTTCATTCCCATCTAAGTACTTCATGGAAATATAACCCTAATTGGACATGTGTTACAGGATCTATACTTTGCTGTGGTTTTTGTTACTCTGTATTTTGTTCCTTTTGGTAAGGTGAAGTGTGTCCAAAGAGTTACTTACTAGTCTTTTATGATATAAGGGTGCCCCAAATTACCACTCTGATTACAGTTCTCAGTTCATTGATTTACTCATGTTGCATGACAAAACGTTTACTAATAATAACTCAATATAAAGTTATGTCCCTTCTCACGTCACTTATCTTTCTCACTGAGGTTCATTCACTGGAATTTATTCACGCAATCTCAGTAGAGTGCAACGTAGATGCAAAACCTAAAAGGAGAGTCAACACCTGGAGGATTCTAGTCTTACACATGCGTGTGATTTTAAATGAATATTCTAAGACCACAGGAAACTCTTCATCCCCCTGTTGTTTACCAGTAACAGTATATCACAGACCTTTCCAAATGTTTGTATATGTAATCAGATGTACATTTGTATTAAAAAAAACTGAGATGGACTTAAAGAGCACATCCTGATACTTTCTCTCTTACCTGTACTATATTTCTATTAGACTAAAGTTATGTGATTTTTTTTTACATTTTTTCAGATGACTAGCAATTTTGATAGTTTGTAAGATAATGCAAAGAACTTTCTCTGACAAACTAACTGCAGTAACAGAAACCTTTCTTTTCAGTTACTCTTTTTCAAGAATGAAAGCTTATTATACAAAAAAAAATTGTATACTACTTGATGGAAACAACTTTGTACATCTTGGCCATGTCACTGGTCATTGCGTGAAATAAAGATAATAATGACTATTAGTCCAATGCTAAGAGACATGATCTTTGCTCATTAAAGAGCTAAAATGTTTATTGCTGTTTTGTCTTTTTTTAAAAAACAAGAACAACAACAGAAAAAGAAACATGACTGTCTGTCTCAGAGAGTCATTTTTCTAGACAAGTCAGGTTTTTGAAGACATATAGGTAACTTCTACAGAAAACACACCGTGTATTTAAAGGCAAGTCTCATCTAAGATGAAACTGATGAAACTTTAATATTTTGAATTTTTAAGCCCAGGAACTCATGAAAAAAATTCTAGCTTTGTATTTTTAAATACCTCTTATGTGAAAGTGGTGTGGAAATAAAATGTGCCAGTTGTTTTCAGTTAGAAACACAGGTTCCAATTCTGATCATCAAGGAACAGGTCTATTGGAAATACATGTGCAATATTCATTAAATAGAATAGCTAGGGTCACAATATAAGGGTGATTAAATTATCATGAAGTAGTGGTTAGAAAGTTATCCTTCTAAGAAAATTTTAAAGTGCTGAGCAAGACATTAAGCTAACACTAAAGATAAAAATCTTCTCTTTCAAGGAATTTGTTTACTTATAATTCCCCCTCCCAATTATTAACTATCAGTAAAATGTAGATATTGCTCCGTAACTTCAAATAAAAATCTGTTAGAAGCAAAAAGTCTTCAAAATCCAGAGCAGTCTACGTGCAGTTTTTGCCTGATTGGTTATGCTTTCAGACTGTGAACTGCCAGTGTAAACAAATAAAAAGAATTGTTTTAACATCTGAAATATTGTTTAATCAGAAAACTGTCTTTTACTGTATTGATTAAACAAAAGATAAAAACTGAAATAGAAATGACAACAAAATAAGATATAAATGAAATCTTTCACATGCATTACTTCACTTAGCAAAACCATTCTATTTTAATGATGGCCATATTTATATCTATCTACCTATCTGTTGCTCTAAACTTATCTATTACTTGATCTACATAGCTATACCATAACAGGCATCTATTTTATACTAATTTAGGGAAATGATTTAGGAAAACAAAGCATAGCCCTATTCTTTTTTTTAAATTAATGTAGCATCAACTTTGTGGAAGATAAAGCAGCTCTAAGTTTTATTACTATTTCAGGTCGTGATGAAGTCATTGTGAATGAGTGTTAGTTGCTAGATTTATAATTACAACAGCTAGTTTTCTGAATATAAAATCATGTCCCACAATAAATAGAACATTAAGAACTGTTTTTAAAGCTGAAACATAAATTTTAAATGCAAGAAATATTTTGAATATTGTTATGAAATTTTACTCAATGTTTAAAGTATATTTATTTATGATAATTTTCTTTAGAAAAAAAGTTGCAAAATTGAAAGAATATTCCTGTCATCACTTATTACTTCAGACTTTCCTGCCTCTGATGAAACTGCAAATAGTCAAGGCTGCTTACAATGTATACAAACATTAAGCCAAAATTGACTTTATTTCATTGTCTTGCTAGTATACAAAATTCTTGCCAAATGTTTTCCAACAGATTAATGTTGTTTTAGAGGATGGCATTAGCAATATAAGAGTGACAGATCTCATAGTTTTATATTTTTATTGAATATGTCGACTGTGAACAAAATCTAGTTGACTGCTACAGATATATCATGAGTTTCATTATTAACTTTAGGAAATTGGAAAGTCATTTGCTAAAGCATTAAAAATACCCAATTTGAAAAAAAAAAAAATACCCAATTTGAATCTGGAGAGATCATGCTAATAGCTCAAAGTAGAAAATCTGAGTAAAGTATAGATTATTTCATTCTTCATTTCAAATTTAAAAGTTGACCATAATAATTCTTTAATTCAATTTTTTTATCTGTATAACATAAAAACAGCAACAAATTTTTTAAAAAATCAACCATACGTAATACTAAAGAAGAAAACAAGGATGGCACTAATCTTCTTACAGAAAAGAAATACCAGAACTCAATTGTTTTATCTATAACATATTATTCTCAGTTATTTCACCTGTTGGCACACTTATACTGACACATGTTAATGTAATGAAAGGATTCAGAGAATGTGGTTTTGTGTTCCAGCTTTAAAGACACTACTACATATAAATTACTGGGATTCTTTTCTTTGGCGAGTTTCACAGAAATATTTTCATAGGGCAAAATGATGAATGGATTCTTAGGAAGCTGTCGAATATGGTGGCAGTCCTTTGATATTTGTTTTCTTCTGTGTTATCGGCTCAAAGTACTGGCCTTTCCCTTCATTTCTAGTAATTAGTTGTTATAGACTATCACTTTTTAATATGAGTGAAAATTAGATAATTTGGTTATACATGTGAAACATGCTCCCAAATAAATTCAATTAATGGGCACTTCCCTGATGAGATTTTGTTATCATTCATTTAATTACCTTGTCAAGCTTTTTGTTACAACGATTGTTTTGGCTTTTGAGTCAACAAACTAAGGAAATTTCTCCAACAGCCTTATACCTCTCCTGCACTTGATATAACAGCATACACTTCAAATTTCCATCAGAAGTCTCTAAAGAAATTTCCTACTGATGTGAAACATTTGGTAACAAACTTGATTATTTTTCACAAGCATTCTGATATTATTTTATTCTGGCGCTTTGCTGTATTTGTATGCAGGCCAGAAACCAGTTCCATTCGAAAAGGGTTGTAGCATCTACAGACTGGAATAACCATGTGCAGGGCATAAGTGCCTTTCTTTCTAGGATTTTATTTATGATTATTGTCTTTTTTAAATCTGCAGATCCTAATAATTCAATTTAAAAGTTATAATAGGGTGACCATGTTATAAGTTAACAATAAGAAAATTTTATTTAGAAAGGTCTTTTCTTGCATTTAGTTTGATTTTTGTATGTTATCAAATGGGTCCAAATGACTTCTGGAAAAGAGCAAGGTGAATTTTTGAAAAGCAACAGTTATTTAGGAATTTGATTTAATTGTACGTGTGGAAACTTAAATCTCTAGCAAACTTAAACTTTTTTTGCCAAATAAGTAATTTTAATGTAAAAGAAGTCTGAAGTTGTTAGGGACAATCAAATCAGACAGGTATATAATTTTATCTAGTCAACCATCATATATACCATGTGGTATATATAGCCTATGAACTATATAGTTTGTAGGATATTTATGATGGCCCTTTCAGACTCATATATTTCCAAATGACATTGTATACCTCCCTACATATGTATTAGTGTGATAGAATTTAGTCCTCTATGAAAAGTCAAGCCAAAGTGCTAGCAGTTTTGTGTTGAAATGAATGATGACAATTAGAGCTTTAAAGAAATTTGTAAAAGTACAGTAACAAAAAATCAGCAGATGAAATTAAAGCAGAGGAACTATTTTTGAATGCCGTTTCCAGAATTGATATCTATATTAGATGGTGTGTTTAAAAGGATTTTAGTGTTTTTGATTCATCCTTCTCTGCACTCGTATCATTTAGCAAATTAATGGGACATATGTCATGTTTTTTGTAACAAAAGGCCATTGGGTTGTCATGATTCAGTTTGTGTTTGGACGTCCATGGATTTCATTAAAAACAGGTTTATTATCATGAATAAATATTGCCATGTTTTCCAAGTTGTGTTGACCATTTTTAAACTCAGAAATAATTTCATCTGTTTGACACACACAAAAACATTTCCAAGATAAATGTTCCCTTGCAACTCCTTTCTCTTGCCCACACATGTGCTGACAGTTCTGATTTCATGGAAACAATATTTTAAGGTCTGTTCACCTCTTGGTGAAGGCAGGGAAAGAATTTGGAGAGCAAAAAGTTTGGGAACTTGGATACAGTTGTTACACAGCTTGTCAGAAAAGAGAGAGGAAAGTGGGAGGAGGAAGAGAAAATGAAAAAGGGAAGGAGTGAGGAAACAGGGAGAAAGAAAGGAAGAAAAACTTCTCAATTTTTAATTAATGACTTCTTGCCTCCAAATAGTTTTTTTTTTTTTAAGCAGAGATATATGACAGCTACTTAAAAAGAGCATGAAGGGATTTAAATAAATCCCTTTAAACCATAATCTATTGTCCTTAGAGAACAAGATTCATAATGTTTAGGAAGAGGCACAAAATTTAATCGTTGATACAAGTCTTTGTCAAATTGTGTCACTAGAAACAAAAATAAAATCTAGAGATATGTATTTCTCGTCTTGTACAATCTAATCAATAATGATCTCTGTAGGGAAGACTAAGTGAAGTGTGGACATCTCTCATCTGACTATCATCCAAGATAAGAGTACAGTAAACAATTAGGACATCATAGAATTTCCCCATGCATGGTCTAAAGACCAATATTTTCAAACTGCTAAATAGAACTGTCATGGCCTTGCTGGTCTCTGTGACCACATATAGCCATCAGTACCAAATAAACAAACAGTTCAAAAACACATTCTAAGAGTTTCAGTTTCCACAAAAGGATTTTGATGTTTAGTAGGATTTCATGTTGTTTTATAGGATTACACTTTTTCATTACATTTTTACATTTCCTTACAGGTTACAGAATGTTATTTTTGAGTTCAAAAGAGATGTCCCAAATATATTCTATAAATGTTCATATGAAAGCAATATTTTCTAGTGGAGTGCCATAATTTGAAGTACTTTCTCTACTGCCCCCATCCTGGAGAGTTGCCTTGAATCTCCCCTTAAACATTTCTATTTCTCTCCTGAAAACACTCAGCTTCACTCTCAGAGCTGACTTCCTCTGAACTGCCAGAGATCTCCCCACCAGTTCCTGCAGCTTCCATTCCCATGCCTTCTCCCATTATTATGTACGCCTCCTTCTTCAAGGATGTAGAATTTGTGGGGAAAGTCTTAAGGTGAATTAAATAAATGGTGCTTCGGGCAGGTTGGAAGCTAGTGATCACCAATCAAGCAATGAGAGCAATTAGCCATCCATTCACTCAACAAGTGGTGCCCAACGTGTGCCAGACAATGTACTGAGTGTTAGACACATGAACCAACTCTGTGATTTACCCAATAACAATTATTGCCACACTAGGAATAGTTTTAAACACTTAAACTACTCAGATCACCTTTTGTGCTACCAACTATATCACATCATTATGCAACATCTTGTTTTATCTATTTGATAGGTCTAAAAATAGTAAAGATAAAACAACATTTGTTCAGTTCCCACAATATTATATGAATTCTATTGAGCAAGTCCATCAACAGAGGCAGGTGTATAATAATCCTTCCTAATAATACATATGGCCATATCTGAAGTCACCCTATATTAGGCCAAAACAGATCATGGAATACGAAATACTCAGCTTAAAGCTTACCTGATCCAACCACGTAACTAATTCTTTAATCCTCTACTACAATCCTAACATGTGGTTGTGAACCCTATCATTGCACAATACCATGAATCAGGAATTCTAAAGCAGCTGGCTACGTTTGGGACCATTTGGACTTTCTTCCTTATACTAATCTATTGTTCTTTTTTTTTTTCCCTAAAAGTCATAAAGTCTCCATCATCTGACTTCCTTTTAAATATTTTAAGACAGCTATTATATCTTCCATGAGTCATTCTCTTCTCAAAGGAAGAATTTCTATTTTCAATACACCATTCTGAACACTTTTTTGAATATCCTACCAAACTAAGTTTCTCAGGAAGTATGATCTCAAGAGTTGAACATAACAAATGTTTCAAGTATAGGTTGATCTTTACTTCACAGAACACCACTATAAGTGTCCTCATTGTAGAAAATATTTTTTAAAATAAAATCTATGATAGTATCATCTTCTTTAGTGGCCATAGCACACTAGTAATTCAGGCTGAGACATACTCCTTACTAAGACTCTTTAAAATCTTACACATACAGCCATTAAGGAAATTCTACCTTTACCCTGTCCTTGATAATTTGAGTTTTACCTCATCTTTAGGATACTGAACACTATTAAATGACACTTCATTAGATTCAGCACATTGTTCTAGCCTATGAAGTTCTTTCCATTCAAGAGGAGTGAAATCCATTAAAATGATGAACATCCTTCTATCTTTACCCAGATCATTAACAAAAAATACTGACCAGAGTTAAGTTGAGGACAAAGCTCTGGAGTGATAGGAATAGAAGTAGTATGTATAGTACTGAGAACAGCAATAGATATATTTGCTGAGCACTTGCTATATTCTAGGTTCTGTATTTACACCCCACAACAAACCACCACACACCCTCACAGTACCTATCAATCATTTTCTATGCACCTATTCATTAATTCATTCTTTAAAAGATACTTATTAAAGATCATTTACATACAAGTCACTGACCTATTTGTGATAGAAAAGTGAATAAACTATAGCCTTTTTCACCCATTACTAGCAACCAAATGATTAATTCTTCATCTTGTTTACACACATAGCCTGAGACATTATCAGATAAATTTGAAGAATTGATTTTCTGCCATTTAAAATATTTGAATGACATCATAGTCATCTTTAGTAAGAAAATTGGGGTAATCACCCTAGAACTTCTATTTAAAGATTTCTGAGTGGCTAGAGCTTTGTGGTAAATGGTAGAAGATATCACAAAAAAAGAATGTGGTTTTGCCACTTCAATATTTTCCCCAATTCTTACACTAATCATCTGTCATAATTAAGATGCTGGCTTAGGCAAGACAACCGTACTCTTCAAATGGGATCATTTAATAGAAAAACTACCTCATGAACAAAGTAGAAAAATTGAAATAGTATAACATATTTTACAGTGAAAAGTAAACATGTCTCACTTCAGATCTCAATTCCTTCCCCAGAAACATTGACAGTTACTAGTTTTTATATATATTTCTATGAATATTCCATTCACATATAAACAGGTGCAAATGTGCATTGCCTATGTCTGGACGTGGAGAATATGTATATATTCTTTTTTAACTTATCTGGAAATGCTCCATGGGAGCACAGTAGGTCTGCTTTATGAGATAACTGAAGTAAATAAAAATAAGTTTCAAATTTATCCATGAATCCAAACTACTCTAATCAAAATTACAGCAGAGTATATTTGTTTCTTTCCAGACCTTAGATGGGTAAATGTCAAGAATGACCAAGATCATTTCGAAGCAAAAGAATAAAGAGCAACAACTTCACCTACCATATTTCAAGAGTTACTAATAAGCTGTGGTAATTAAAACAGTGTAGTATCAATTAGGAGAGACAGATGGAGAAAAACAGTGAACTCATAAATAGATCAATGAAAAAGGAGGAATTTGGTGTATGACAGAGCAACATTACAAATCAAGAGGAAAGGAAAAATTCTTCAGCTAAAAGTAGCTACCTACATGACAGAAAATTATCTCTATGTCTTACCACACAAAAATTAATCCCACATAAATTAAAGATATAAATATGAAAAGCAAACTTTAAATGTTTTAGAAGAACACATAAGAAAATATTGTCACATCTTGAAGTAGGGAAGAATTTATTAAACAAGAAATAAAATAGTATAAACTATAAATGAAAGGATAAGAATTGAAATTAAAATCTCAATACCTAAGGTTTTTTTAATGATGACAAGCACACACTGAAAGTAAATATTTACAACATATGTAAGCAATGAAAGATTAATTAATGAGTTGAATAGAAATCTCCTGTAAATAATAGGAAAATAACCCACAAGAAAAATGGGGCTGATGAAATATTGTGGATTGAAAACATGTCTTTGTTTCTTCCCTCTCCCTAATCCTCACAAAAATATGAGAGATGAAAAATACATAAATCCATCAGAACAAGAAGAATAGAAGAAGAGATTACAGATTGGGATTTCTATAAAGCTTTTGGATGATAAAAATTAGATAAATGATATTAAGGAAATAATACGAAGTATAAATAATAACATAAATCAGAATTAGAGAGGTTAAAAAGTGCTTTAATAGAACTCAAGAAATAATTGTAAATAAAAGAAACAATGATTTCAAACGTGAAGATTAAATTGAAAGAAACACAAGAGCAAAGAATGCTTTAAGAAACTTAAAAAATGCCTCAAGACAAATAGAGGTAAAAAGGAGAAAAGGTCCAAAAATAAAAAAGAAAAGAAAGAAGAAAAAGGATTCAAGTATAAATGACAAATAAGGAGGTAGACAAACAAGACTCAACATATGTGTATATGGAATCTTCCAAAAAGAAAACCAAAACAGAGAACAAAATAAATACAATAAAAGTATAATTAAAGAAAATTTTCTCAATGTAATAGAAAAAGATTTGAAATTACATTTTGAAAGGATGTACTGAGTATCTGAGAAAACTGATAAAAAATGACTAACATTAAGACATATTCTATTAAGATTATTGAATATCAAAGAAAAAAATTCTTTGGGCATTCACAGCCACGTAAAAAGATCAAGTCTCTTATGATGGATAGTCTCATAATATAATTAGGTTATCATCAGAGTTTTCAAAAGCAACGCTTTATGCCAGAAGAAAATCGAGTAGCATATGCAAGATGCTCAAGGAAAGAGAATGCGAGCCAATGATTTTTATATTGAGCCATAAACTAACTTTACTTAAGATACAAGTATGAAGGCCATAGACAAATCATTAATGACATTCAAGAGCTTAGGGAATATTGTTTCCATGAACACTTCTTGAGAAATTTAGCAGAAAGTGACCTCAGACAAACAGAAGGATGACACTGATGTAAGGACTTATGATGAACACTAAATATATATTCACTTAAAGAACTATGACTAAATGAGCGTTATAAGGTAGACAGTACATTAGACAATGGCTATATACTTTGACAATGTAGACATAATACATTTATAAAAAATGTGAGAATAGGAAAATCATATGCAAAAATTTGCATTACTTTCAGTAATCATATTGGTGTTGGTAATAGTGCTACTGCTACACTGAAACTGTTACCTGTGAGGAACTGTTACAAGTGAGGAATATTGCGATATGCTAATTCTATCATCCCCACTGTTTTGAGAACCAGCAATAGTTTTTTATGGAATTTTTGAATTTTATTTTATTTTATTTTTTTATAGAGCAGGTTCTTATTAGTTATCCATTTTATACATATTAGTGTATACATGTCAATCCCAATCGCCCAATTCATCACACCACCACCACCCCCGGCCGCTTTCCCCCCTTGGTGTCCATACTTTTGTTCTCTACATCTGTGTCTCAATTTTGCCCTGCAAACAGGTTCATCTGTACAGAACCAGCAATCTTAATGTAGAAGAAAGGATATTCTGATGCAAGATAGGTTAAGTAAAAGCCCTGTGGTTTGGATTTTAAAGTAGAAGTGTCAGAATAAAAACTAAAAAAAAGTTAAGCAAATAATGACCAAGCCAGTAGCAATGAGAATCTCCAGAGCTCACATTGTGGTCTTGAAATAACAGTCACTACTTTAAAAGCAAATCACAGGGAGAGAGAGAAAGAAGGAGAGAGGGAGAAACAGAGAGAGACACCTGGGGAACAAACTGTCCGAGATGAATCTGGAACATCTTGTCAAAGAATTCTATAAATATATCAGAAGGACTCAGGAGCCTCCTTGAAGATCTCACTATCTAAAGATGGGACGATTTGAGTATCAACAAGGATCATTTCAATTGATTGAAACAAATCAAATTGAAATCCATAAGTCAGTAACAGCTAAAAAAAAAAACTCTTCTGTCACTTATGGAGGATAACTGGAATTCAACTCGTTTTGAAAACTGATAAATAAAAGGAAGCATTAAAGAATTTGTCCTATCATTCTTCTATAAACTATGTAATTAGGTAGCCAAATCATAGATGAAAGGAATTTACTCGTTATAGAATTATTTCAGCTAATAAAAGAAGGATCATTGTATTAGAATTTCAGATTTTCTCACTTCCAATAAATTAATGGAGCTAACTATTGAGCATTGGTATCATTATAAAAATAGAAACAACCAGTCATGATGTGCCTCTGGATGGAAATTCATAGCACCAATTCTGAAGAGGTCTTGCACCCAAAAGTGAACCTATATCTGATGAAGTCTCTATGTCCAACTACTAAGAAATACACAGGACAAAGAAGCAGCTTAAAATACACCATGGGGATAAAAACAACAAAATTCATACTATAGGATATTTTATCAATTAAATTTCCTGGCTTCTTCAATGAATAAATTTCAAGAAAAAAATATGGTGAGATATTCTGTAGATTAAAAGAAATTTACAAAAACAAACAAACAAAAAAACTGCTTAGGGAAGTATCCCTGGGTGATAAAATTATAAAGAAAAGCAAGATAGGTAACAAGCACCCAAGATGGTGTTAATTTAAAGGAAAGGAAAGAAGTTGTGATCAGGACGGGGCATGTGGAGGACTTTTGAGGTGGTCTGCAAAGTTTTATTTCTTAATCTGGGTGGTTTTTTCCAGAGTATTTTTCTTACAATGATGTATTATTAAATAAACATTTATTTCATGAGGTTTTGCTGTACCTGTATCATAATTTACAATAAAATAAAAAGAATTATAATAAAAGAGGTAATACATGAAAATGTTTCAGCCTTAAAGGACATGAGTTTATTAAATGAAAGGGCCTACCAACTGTCTAGTATAATGGATGGAAAGAGCACCCCATCAAGGCACACAGTCATGAAATGTCAGGGCATCAGAAGAAAAGTTTCTACAGCTTCCAGAGAGAAAGAGAAGTGGTTCTCAACGTCAGCTCTGGAAACAAATGCCTTCACATTTTTTAGGGGAAATTATGATCTACTTAGAATTTTATATATAAACAAAATATTAGTCCAATGTATCAGTCCAAGAAGACATGGATCCAGGAGACAGAGGGAGGGAAAAGCCAGGACGACTGCTCAGGAGGCCAGAGAACAACCAGTCCCGCTCAGAGTGTGATGCTGGGGACCCCAATAGAGAGGTCTGTAGAATAAAATTGAAACTGATGGAGTATCTGATATGTTTCATCATGTAAAAAGAATGTCATTTGTATGGATTTTATAATTTTTTGCTGAATTTGAGAAGGATGTAGAAAACTAAGCAACAAATAAAATGATCGTTGTTGATACAGAGAAAAACAAAAAGTGCTATAAGAAATGGAATGTAATCCTTGAACATATATTTGTGCACATGAATGGAAGTACACTTAAGGGATAATTCTTACAAGTAGAAAGGTTGGATCAAAGGATATTTTCTCTTTTTTGACTATTTCCTGATTGATTTTCAAAGATGTTATACAAATTTACACTCCCACCAACAGTGTATTAAAGTACCCATTTCCCTCCACTATGGCCAAAAATGTAATTATCACTTTTTTATCTTTTCCATTTTATTATAAGTGGAATGTCATTATTGTATTAATTTGCATTTTTAAATTGAGGTAAAGCATCTTTTCTTATGCTTATAAGCCATTGTATTTCTTTTTATATTAAAAGTCTTTCTTTGTATATTTTTTCTATTTCTTTATTAATTTCTTCATATGGAATTATGAGAGCTCTCTATAGATAAATAAAATCAGTACTTTTTGTCATGCGTGTTGTAAATAATTTTGCTCAATTTTCCTTTGAATTTTATGTTATTTTGTGCTGGGCAGAAATGTTTGTGTTTTGTTATTTAAGTGTGTTGTGTTTCCTTTATATTTTCTGGATTTTGTGTCTTGCTTAGAAATACATTTCGCATTCCAATATTTTTTTTTAATTTGCTCATATTATCTTCTGTATTGACAGTCTCATTCTTTATAGTTCAAGTTTTTGATCCATCTGAAATTTATATTGATGTGACAGGTAAGGAGGAACTTAGGTTTTTGGGGTTTTTTCCCCAGCTAAGTCAAGATTTTAATTCATTTCAGACCTGAGTAAAATGAAAGTTATTGTATTGTGAAACCGAGAACTTTTTAATTTTAGCTACTGAAATCTACAAGACTTTAGAAGAGCAAGATGTTAGCTAAACCACATGTAGGTCGTTACTACCTCTGTCTCCTTCCATGCCTATGACTGAAACCTACCTGTTTCCTTAGTATGTGACATCTTAATCGTCCAACCAGATGGGAAATTCCCAAGGAGTTTATAACTATCTAGCCAGTGAAGGGAAGGTCCTCTGGCTTATGATCCCAGTCTACACATGGGTGCCATCATAGGGCTTTGGGTTATTAAGTATATTTACATCTACAGACCATATTTTCTAACTGCTACTCACTATCAAACTAGCTTAAAAATAACAAATTTGCTGGGCCTATAATCAGAAGAAAATCAGTAGTAAGAAAAGTATTGTGGTGGGTTAGTAGTTTGATCTAGGTTGGAGTCAGGAAAAAGCAACAACAAAAGAATATCTTCACCTGCACCTGGATTTACAGACCTAAACCAAATGCTTAATAAATGTTGCCACAAGATTGCATGGGATGTCTCCCAAGTAGGGTATCTTAAAGACAAGAGTGGTTGTCTTGACATCTTTAAGATACCCTACATGATGGTCTTGAGTTTCTTCCCAAATTGTACAGCAATAGACAGTCCTCTAATCACTTTTTCCCCTGCTACTGAGAAAGATCTTATTTAATTGCTTGCTTAATTTCTTTACCCATTGCCCAAGATGTCTATTGCAACTCTAATTTTCTGGCCATCTTTTTTGAGATTGATTCTTGGGGACCACACTTTGCTAATGCTATATGACTTATAACTATGCTTTTTTACTCTAAGTCCCAAAGAGCTTAAGAACAGCTATTAGCTAATTAAAAAAAAAAAAAAAAAAAAAAAAGAAGAAGTAAAAACTAAAAGGAAGTGATAAAAGAAAGGATCCACATTAGAGTTGGAGAATATCTAATGGAAACTACTTTTGTTCAGATTTCCATGAAGCCTTTTAGCAAAGATGAATGAGCTCATGCCATGAAGCTGTGTATGTTTTAAAAAGTGATAAAAGGTTAACTGGGTACAGTGTGAGCAAGACTGTATATAGAAGGAACCCTTTAGTTGATGATTTAAGTACACTTAATATTCATATATCTTATGTCTACATCAGGTTGCTGTTCTACACAAAGTCTACACAGTGTTTTGGGAGACAAAATAAAAGAGCTTAGCAACGTGTGCACAGTTTATAATAAAACATTTTTGGGGAGTTAGGTGAGGAAGGGAAAGGGGAAAGAACTGGGATGCCCAGCAGATGTGAAAAGATGTGTTAAAGAGACAGAAGTTTAAGTATTTTTCCCCCCGGCAACCAAAAGGTTCTTTGAAGAGTAAGCACATATGTCTGTTTCAAGGGCTCTAAAACTATGGGAAAAGATTGAGGCCCCCCAAAATTAGAGCTGAAGCTGACAAATCATCATTCTTAAGAGGAAGGAAGTAGTCATCAAGACAGTATTCTTTGATAGGATTCAATCTCATCAATTTCCCCTTGAATTTTCCACAGTTCAAATTCTATGTTAAATTACATTTTCTTTCCCTGTCCTAAATCAGAAAGTTCTTTTTACCAAAAACCAAGAAACATAATACTATAGCTCTATATACATTTGACATGGAGGTAACTATGCTAATCTATCAGAAAATATTTTGTCCTTTCTTTGCTATGTGGACCAAAAAAACAGTAAAGTGGAGAGGTGAATTAAGACTCATGAGATTGCTTTTTTCTTGTGAGGATTCAGCCTTAAATATCTTGGTCAAATTGTCAAACCACTCTTCTGTACATTAGAGAAAAAGATCCATCAAGTTGCATTTACGCAGCTAAGGTGACTCCATTGCAAAGGCTACCTTCTACCTACCTTTTTATTTTGGTGGGTTTTTTTTTTTCCTTCTACATAGTTTTGTCTACACTCACCTCTATGCAAATGAACATCTCATTGCAAATCCTGAGTTTCTCCCTCATTTCTCCTGCCCTCCATGGCCCCCAACCTTTCTTTTCCTATTGGTAACTTATTTTGCCCTTTCTCCTCAGATGCACTACTTAGTCTTTCTCACCTCGACTTTACTCCTGAGTGGGTTTTCCTTATTGTTCTCTATAGCAATGCATTTGTAGAGCCCACTTTTAGTGCCCTCCCAGTTAGACAGGTTTCTAAGGAATCTCCTTTCATGTATCTCATATCTATCTCATCTGTAACGTCTTTATTAATCCCCAGTGACATTTTATAGTTTTGACTCTGAATCACTCTAATCTGGAAGTTAAAACAGCCTTCTACATTGTCTCTAAAATCCTATATGATCCAGCTGCTGCTTACCATCAATAAGCTTCTTCATCTTCTTCTCCCAAAAGCCTAGACTTCAACCACAAAGAAATTTTCTGAAGTTCTTCAAATGCATTGTGCTCCTGGTCTCTCTGCTCTGGGTCTTTGCACAGACATCTCCATCTTCCTTCTCTTTGCTTGGCCAACTCAAAGTCATCCCTCAGGACTCAGCTCAGATGGACCACATCCTCTGGGTAGCTCTCTGGTCTTGGTGACTTCTAAACTAGGCAAAAACTGGGCTCTCTGTTTTGTCTCTGCCACAATATAAATCACACTTTACTTGACTGTCTTTCTCTGTACCTTCCTCAAGGCTATAAATTCATCAGTCAGGGACCATCTTCTTTGCAGTTTCACTCCCCACGATTACTGCTCAGTTCAGATTTGGGGAAAGAAAATGACATGTAGGTCCCTGAAAATGACTTGACTATTCTACCTCTGTGATTTTTCACCTGCAGCTCTAGTTGCCTGAACTTCATCCCTACAAATTTACCCTCCCTCCAGCCCTCTGACCATGCCTTCGTCTACTGTAACCCTGCTTATTCTTCCAGGTCAGACTCAGGTGTTCTCTCTCTCATGAGCATTCCCAAATCAGACCCACTAGAATTGATCCGATTTATCTCCTAGCCATGTAACGTGAATCATACATGGCTTTATCATGTACTCAATCTCTTGTTTTTTCTCCCAAAATAGATGGATTAAAAATAGAGACTATGTCTTAAAATATTTGTATTCCCCATATCATCTATCACAGTGTTTTGCAGAGTGCCAGTGCTTAATATGTACTAAATGATTTATTGTAAAATAATTTTCCAAATTTTTCTGTGTTTCCTCTAGAAAATGTTCAGTAATAGTACTTTTCCCCCTTGGGAATTTCTTAATCTTTCCTTTTCTAACAAGGAAGTATGTGAGTTATTTCTATACATTTTCCTTACCAGACTGCAGCAGAAATCCTTCTGAAGATTTGGTGGGAGCAATAGAAATGTGTGAATAATTCTGTTTGGTACAGGTGAAATTGTAATTAGAATTCACATCTGTTCAACTGATGTTTCAAAGACTCAAAGATATCTGGCAGGAACGTTCCTCTCCTCTACTTAAGAGCAATGTGGAGCACATGACTTTTTAACATTTTCTCTCATCGCCAATGTAACCAAAGCCCAACCACCCATCCTTCAATACTCCAGCTCAAATCAGACATTATTTGCAAAGTCTTCCCTGCTTCCTCTAACTTGAAAGTACTCCCTTCCAGCCCTGTATACACACAATATTATATCTATATCTCTCTTATGACAGTCATCTCTTTCTCCCTCATATTTTTGTAAAGATGTATGCCCATGTCTTGTATCCCTTCTGAATTGTGAGCTCTTGGACAGCAGAATTTGTGCCTGATTTGCTATTCCCCTTTGCCCATAGAAAAGTGCCTTGCATTTATGTATTGGTTCTATAGCTTATATTAGCTGTTAAATGGCATGTTGCATATACATGAAGATTATGTGTATAAACATAGTATGTACATACAGTACCCATATTTGTATCTTTGCAGCAGAACTAATATCTATGTTAAGCCAGTCTGATGACCACTGTAAAAGTGAGAGAATCAGATTGATGTTATTAGAGTCTAAATTGCTATACCACACTTATTTTGGTGCCATTATTCTCCCTCCTAAGATGTAACAAAAACCTCAAATCGAATTTTAGTCATGTCTTAGATATCCCTTCATTCCAAAGTCTTCCCTGATTCCCAAAGAAATTCTAGAGTTTTTATTATAATTCCACAGCAGTAATTACAGAATATTGTAGCTGCCCACTCATCTAACTGCTTTGTCTTTCATCTCCTTGAGGGCAGGAACTACATCATCATGTTGACTTTTTTGTTCACACTGCTTAGGAAGATAGCTGTGGTGGATGGAATAATGTTCACCTACCCACCTCTGCCCCCACCAAAGACATCCATGTCCTAATCCCCAGAACCTGTTCACATGTTACCTAATACGGCAAAAGTAACTTTGCAGACGTGACTAAGCTACGGATTTTGAAATGGAGAGATTATCCAGGTGTGACCTCAATGTAATCACAAGTGTCCTTATAAGTGAAAGCCAGAGGCAAGAGAGTCAGAGTCAGAGAAGACGTGTCAACAGAAGCAAAGGCTGGACCAAAGCTACTGATGACCAACATCATCAGTAGCTTTGAAGATGGAAGTGACAAGCCAAGGAATGCAGGCAGCCTCTAGAAGCTGAAAAAGACAAGGAAGTGGAGTCCTCCCTAGAGCCTCCTGAAGGAACACAGTTCTGCCTACACCTTGATTTTAACCTGGTAAGATCCATGTTGGACTTCTAACTTCTGGAAGTGTAAAATAATGTGTTGTTTTAAGCCACCAAATTTGTAGTTAAACGTATACAATAGCCAACACATGGCGGGTGATTCATAAATATTTGTTCACTAAAAGAACCACAGGATATTAGGCCTGAAAAAAATATCTGATAGAGTTAATGGATATGATAGAGGTAATGGATATGGGTAACACAGAGGGTGTGCCTATGAGAGAAGGGCAGGTAAAGGAAAACTTCCCATCGCTCATTGACAGTGAGCTTGTGAGAGAGGTGTAGGTAAAAAAACAAAGCAAAAACAAAACAACCCCCCCAAACTCCCCATTTTATGGCTTAAGCAACTAAATAGATAATAGGAAATATATAAGGAAAGGTTATGATCTTAGTTTGGGACACTTTGGAATTAGGATCACTATGGAACAACCAGATGGAGATATCCAGGAGACAGTGGAAAATATGGTCCAGGAACTCAGAGGAGATCAGATATAACCCAACAGCCTTGGAATATGAGGTTAGAACAGTAAAATAACTGGTGATAAGACTAGAAAAAGGTAGCATGAGGTTTCTTAAATGCCAAGGGAAGCCAAACCCAATTCATCAGAAGGAGGTTGGAATGGCCATCTGGAGGTATTTGGACTTGGAAATGATGACATCAAACTGATGATTTAAGAAGACTCCTGTGGTGGTCTTATGTAAAATAGATTGGTAGAAGGGGAAAATTAAGGCAGAAATACTATTTAGACTTTATAGATCACTTTCAAAGACACTTTCCTATTTGATCCTCACAGCAACCTTGCGAGGCAATTAAGACAACGCATTATCAAAGGCCAACCTTTTTGTTATATCATCAAAAAACACTTGTATTATATTGACAATTATTTCAACTTACTTTTAAAGCTCTGCTTGTAACTTGCAATGTGCTCAGTTTCTTACTACTCTAATCAGTGTATCAGGGTTCTTGGTCAAATTCTTAGTCTCTAATATTCAGGATCTATTTATCAACAGAAAATCAACAGACGTGAATGATTATCATCCATATAAAATATTTCAATCCTTACATAAACCAAGTAGTCCTGAGGGGAAGTGGGGAGAATATTGTATTTTCATTAAAAGATATAATAAAATATTGCTGTCAAACGAGTCGGATCAGGTGTTTTATCACAAATAACTTGTTATGAGAGAGTCATATTAGCCCAACCTTGTGAACTAAGTAAAAGCATTTGGATGAACCAACTGCAAACCTTCTCTATAAAGTCTCTGACATGACACCTTGAGACTTCAATTTTGACTCTAACATCCACCTGACCAGGCTTTAAAATCAAAGAGCTTAAAAATCACATACTGCAATGAAGGAGTCTCTGGGGCTATATTTAGGTGCTGCTAAATCACCAGGAATGATTAGGTCAGAACAAAAGAAAGATAACTGAGAGTGTGCCCAGGTAAATCAGGTTAGGAGCTCAAAATTTCTCACCACTACAATTACCAATTCAATTCTCGCCATTTGATTTATAGAAGGCTGTTCTGAAGCATTCATATGAATAATTCAGCACTTACAGACATGAGAAACAATGTAGGCTTATCTTCACATGGATTAAGACAAGTCCTAAAGCTGATTTCACTATGACTGAAGCTCATCCTGGAGTTTACTTTTGACTCATGTTTTGGTTCTACACCATCATTAATCCAGATAAAACCACTATTTTCAAAATGCAAATATTAGCAATTATTTTAGGGGATCTCAGTGTTTCAGCAACCCAGAAATGGTTAACATGGTCTAGAGCCCTATCGCTCAAAGTACTGTCTGAGGACCAGCAACATCAGCACACATGGGAGCCTGTGAGAGAAGGGAAAACTAGTGACTTCCCAGGACTTACTGAATCAGAGTCTGCATTTTCACAAGATCCCCAGGTAATTCATATCCACCTCACAAATTTGAGAAGCTCTGATCTAAAGCACAGAAATTTCAGAAACTGCTCTGAATTTTATCTCCTAAAATCCTTCCAGCAAACATTTCTATGACATCACAGGAGCTCCAAGCCCATATATATTTCTTATTTCTTTTACTTCTGATCACTTTCCATGAGATCATAAATAGCCAATCATCCAAAGGGTTTCCAGGCTCCTTATACTGGAGCATAGTGGTTGAATGCATGTAAGGGTTTATTTTTTTTCACTAAACACACTTCTCACTTTTTTCCAACTTAAGTTGTACAAATCTTAGTATGGGAAAAAGAGAGAGTGCAGTTGGCAGAAAGAATGTGTTGGGATGAAGTGGAATGCATTACAGGTCAATTTCTATTTCTCCCTAGTTCCACTTCATGGGTAATAATTTCAATTACTGGATGTATGATTTTAACCAATTTATGTTAACTAGATATTCACTCATGAGAAACAGATAAATCTCTGTAATTTAATAAATTACCTACAACTTTATTATTTGTATTTTCTTAATTGGAGATGGCTTGAGTGTGACATTTCCTCATGAGTAGAACAGGTGAGCAGAAGTCTTTCTTGCTGTGTTTCATTTTTGTTTTTCCTAAACAACCAGCAGCTGGTTCTGCATGGGGTGTGGAGCACGTTGGCTGGCGTGGAATCTCCCTGGGGCTACCCTGCCCTGTCTACCTCGATTATCCACTGGTCCTGATCCTGTCTGTTGTCTTCCAGGTCCCCCTCAGTGACTCTCCATCATCAGGCTACTCACTGTAATCATTCATCTCGTCCATATCCTGGATGACCTCATTGCCCTCTGAGTCTTCACTCTCCTCGTCTTAATTACCCTCCTCCTCCTTCTTATCATAGTGTTCTGAGGCTGGCTTGCCAAGAGATACCAAGTTGCTGTCTTTCTGTGTGATGCTCTGGAGCTAGGCTTAGTGCTGCTGTTCCCGCAGCTGCAGCTCTCTCCTCCACCCAGGATCCATTCAGATTCAACCAAAGTGTCTCAGGCACACGAGGCAAGAGCTAGGGCAATAAGGTAGACATGGCTCCTAAATAGTTGTTTGACCTTGGACGAGTCTCTTAACCCCTGAGAACCTCAGATTCATCATCACAGCAGGAAGCAGCAGGCTGCAGTGGTATCTTAGATTATGGCGTTTGCATGGTAGCAGGATGATAGCAAAGGTGAGGAATTTCCAGCTTCCTGCAGGAATGTGCAGTCTCAGCCCAGAGTTAAAGCACAAGGGAAAAGGCATGTGCATACGCTTTGATTCCACTCCCGGTTTTGTTACTGTTTGCAATCCTTTGCCAGCCATGTGGCCTTGGACAATCTTTTAGCCCATCTAAGGCTCTACTTCCTAGGCAGTGTGATGGGGAGAGGTATCTTCACTTATGTTCAGTGTCAGATATGTATCACATGTCTTTATACTCACATGTCACTCTTTCCTCCCAACAATTCTGTAAGACTAATTTTTAGCCTTAATATGAGAAAACTGAGGCTTAGAGGGATTAAAGAATTATCCCAAGATCCCATAGCTTACAGATAGCTGAGAAGGAAGTCAAACTCAGGTCTGACTGACTCTAAGACCATATAAAAGATCTTTTTTTTTTTCTTTACACCAATGCAGCCTACTGATATAGGATGTTGTGATATTCAAATGAATTTTTGTAAATTAAAGAACTCTTTAAAAAAGCAAAACATACAGAAAGATGTGATTGTAATACTTTAACTAACTTCATTTTTATTTTAGTAGGAAAGCAAAAAGTCTCAAGCCTTGTCCCAAAGATGCTGCCAGTCTGGCTGTGACAAAGCCTAATAAAACAGATAATGGATATACTATATCATATACATTTAGTTCATTGACCTAAGTATGTAGTAAGAGTGGCTGGGTTTGATTTTGTAAGAGATACAAAGATGAATAAAATAGGCTCCTTCCCTCAAGGAAAGAATATCATACTATAGTAAAGGTGATATGTAAAGAGCTTGTTGCAGAGCGACGGGTGCGGAGGGCAAAGCGGGGAGATTCCTGCACAGACGATCGGTGCCGACCAGCACTCACCAACCCGAGAGGCTTGTCTGCTCACCCGCCGGGGCGGGCGGGGCTGCAAGCTGAGGCTCGGGTTTTGGTTTTGGACGGAGCTCAGGAGAGGACTGGGGTTGGCGGCTTGAACATAGCCTGAAGGGGTTAGTGCACCACGACTAGCCGGGAGGGAGTTCGGGGAAAAGCCTGCACCGGCCGAAGAGGCAAGAGACTTTTTCTTCCCTCTTTGTTTCCTGGTGCGCGAGGAGAGGGGTTTAAGAGCGCTGCTTAAAGGAACTCCAGAGACGGGCGCGAGCCGCGGCTGAGGGCGCGAGCCCCCGAGACGGGCGCGAGCCGCGGCTGAAAGCGCAAACCCCAGAGACGGGCGCGAGCCGCGGCGGGAAGCGCAAACCCCAGAGACGGGCGGGAGACGCTGGGGCTGCTGCTGCCGCCACCAGGGGGGCTGTGTGCGAGCACAGGTCACTCTCCGCGCCCCTCTTCCGCGGAGCCTGTGCAGCCCGCCACTGCCAGGTTCCCGGGATCCAGGGACAACTTCCCCGGGCGTACGCACGGCGGGTCTCAGGCTGCTGCAACGTCACGCCGGCCTCTGCCGCAGTGTCACGCCGCCTCTGCCGCCGCAGGCCCGCCCCGCACGCAGTGCCCCTCCTTCCCCCATTCCCCAACCCCCGGCCTGAGTGAGCCGGAGGCCCCGAATCAGCGGCTCCTTTAACCCTGTCCTGTCTGAGCAAAAAACAGACGCCCTCCAGCGACCTGCGCGCAGGGGCAGGGCCGGGTACAAAGCTGAGCTCCTGTGAGCTGTGAGAGCAGGGAGGAGAGGGGGAGGTCTCTCCCGGCAGCCGCGGAGGCGGCGGATTGAAGCTCCACAATCAACTTGATGTGTCCTGCATTGTGGAATACCTGAATAGACAAGGAATGATCCCAAATTGAAGAGGGGGAATTTAGGAGCGAGATCTATGATTTTTTTCCCTTTTCCTCTTTTTGTGAAGGTGTACGTGTATGCTTCTGTGTGAGATCTTGTCTGTATACTCTTGCTTTCACCATTTGTCCTAGGGCTCTATCCGTCCATGATTTTTTTTTAAAAATTCTTTTTCTTAATAATTAAGTTTAATTGTAATAACTTTATTATACTTTACCTTCGTTCTTTCTTTCTTTCCTTCCTTCCTTCCCTCCTTTAGACAACGAATCACCCCAAATTGAGGAGGTGGTCTCTGAGAGCAAGATTTATGATTTTTCCCCCAACTCTTTTTGTGAAGGTGTATGTGTATGCTTCTGTGTAAGATTTTCTCTGTAGAGCTTTGCTTCCAACATTTGTCCTAAGGTTCTATCCGTCCCTTTTTTTTTTTCCTAAATATTTTTCAATTCAATAACTATATTATACTTTATTTTATTTTTACTGTATCATCTTTCTTTCTGTCTTTTATCCTTCTTTCCCTCCTTCCTTCCTTCCTCCCTCCCTCCCTCCCTCCTTTCTTTCCTTCTTTGCTTCTTTCTTCCTTCCTTCCTTTCCACCTTTCCTTCTTTCTTTACTCATACTTCTACTAATTCTCTCTACTTTTTCTCCCTTTTATTCTGAGCTGTGTGGATGAAAGGCTCTTGGTGCTCCAACCAGGAGTCAGGGCTCTGCCTCTGAGGTAGGAGAGCCAACTTCAGGACACTGGTCAACAAGAGACCTCCCAGCTCCACATAATATTAAACGGTGGAAATCTCCCAGAGACCTCCATCTTAACACCAGCACCCAGCTTCACTCAACGACCAGCAAGCCACAGTGCTGGACAACCTATGCCAAACAACTAGCAAAACAGGAACACAACCCCACCCATTAGCAGAGAGGCTGCCTAAAATCATAATAAGGCCACAGACACCCCAAAACACACCACCAGACGTGAACCTGCCCACTAGAGAGACAAGATCCAGCCTCATCCAGCACAACACAGGCACTAGTCCCCTCCACCAGGAAGCCTACACAACCCACTGAAACAACCTTAGCCACTGGAGACAGACATCAAAAACAACGGGAACTACGAAAGTGCAGCCTGCAAAAAGGAGACCCCAAACACAGTAAGATAAGCAAAATGAGAAGACAGAAAAACACACAGCAGATGAAGGAGCAAGATAAAAACCCACCAGACCTAACAAATGAAGAGGAAATAGGCAATCTACCTGAAAAAGAATTCAGAATAATGATAGTAAGGATGATCCGAAATCTTGGAAGTAGAATGGACAAAATGCAAGAAACAGTTAACAAGGACCTACAAGAACTAAAGATGAAACAAGCAACGATGAACAACGCAATAAATGGAATTAAAACCACTCTAGATAGGATCAATAGCATAATAACTGAGGCAGAAGAACGGATAAGTGACCTGGAAGATAAAGTAGTGGAAATAACTACTGCAGAGCAGAATAAAGAAAAAAGAATGAAAAGAACTGAGGACAGTCTCAGAGACCTCTGGGACAACATGAAACGCACCAACATTCGAATTATAGGGGTTCCAGAAGAAGAAGAAAGAAAGAAAGGGACTGAGAAAATATTTGAAGAGATTATAGTTGAAAACTTCCCTAATATGGGAAAGGAAATAGTTAATCAAGTCCAGGAAGCACAGAGAGTCCCATACAGGATAAACACAAGGAGAAACACGCCAAGACACATATTAATCAAACTGTCAAAAATTAAATACAAAGAAAGCATATTAAAAGCAGCAAGGGAAAAACAACAAATAACACACAAGGGAATCCCCATAAGGTTAACAGCTGATCTCTCAGCAGAAACCCTACAAGCCAGAAGGGAGTGGCAGGACATACTGAAAGTGATGAAGGAGAAAAGCCTGCAACCAAGACTACTCTACCCAGCAAGGATCTCATTCACATTTGATGGAGAAATTAAAACCTTTACAGACAAGCAAAAGCTGAGAGAGTTCAGCACCACCAAACCAGCTTTACAACAAATGCTAAAGGAACTTCTCTAGACACGAAACACAAGAGAAGGAAACGACCTATAGTAGCGAACCCAAAACAATATAGAAAATGGGAACAGAAACATACATATCGATAATTACCTTAAATGTAAATGGACTAAATGCTCCCACCAAAAGACATAGATTGGCTGAATGGATACAAAAACAAGACCCTTATATATGCTGTCTACAAGAGACCCACTTCAGACCTAGAGACACATACAAACGGAAAGTAAGGGGATGGAAAAAGATATTCCATGCAAATGGAAACCAAAAGAAAGCTGGAGTAGCAATTCTCATATCAGACAAAATAGACTTTAAAATAAGGACTATTAAAAGGGACAAAGAAGGACACTACATAATGATCAAGGGATCGATCCAAGAAGAAGATATAACAATTGTAAATATTTATGCACCCAACATAGGAGCACCTCAATACATAAGGCAAATACTAACAACCATAAAAGGGGAGATCAACAGTAACACATTCATAGTAGGGGACTTTAACACCCCACTTTCACCCATGGACAGATCATCCAAAATGAAAATAAATAAGGAAACACAAGCTTTAAATGATACATTAAACAAGATGGACTTAATTGATATTTATAGGACACTCCATCCAAAAACAACAGAATACACATTTTTCTCAAGTGCTCATGGAACATTCTCCAGGATAGATCATATCTTGGGTCACAAATCAAGCCTTGGTAAATTTAAGAAAACTGAAATTGTATCAAGTATCTTTTCTGACCACAACGCCATGAGACTAGATATCAATTACAGGAAAAGATCTGTAAAAAATACAAACACATGGAGGCTAAACAATACACTACTTAATAATGAAGTGATCACTGAAGAAATCAAAGAGGAAATTAAAAAATACCTAGAAACAAATGACAATAGAGACACAACGACCCAAAACCTATGGGATGCAGCAAAAACAGTTCTAAGGGGGAAGTTTATAGCAATACAAGTCCACCTTAAGAAGCAGGAAACATCTCGAATAAACAACCTAACCTTGCACCTCAAGCAATTAGAGAAAGAAGAACAAAAAAACCCCAAAGCTAGCAGAAGGAAAGAAATCATAAAAATCAGATCCGAAATAAATGAAAAAGAAATGAAGGAGACGATAGCAAAGATCAATAAAACTAAAAGCTGGTTCTTTGAGAAGATAAACAAAATAGATAAACCGCTAGCCAGACTCATCAAGAAAAAAAGGGAGAAGACTCAAATCAATAGAATTAGAAATGAAAAAGGAGAGGTAACAACTGACACTGCAGAAATAAAAAAAATCATGAGAGATTACTACAAGCAACTCTATGCCAATAAAATGGACAATCTGGAAGAAATGGACAAATTCTTAGAAATGCACAACCTGCCAAGACTGAATCAGGAAGAAATAGAAAATATGAACAGGCCAATCACAAGCACTGAAATTGAAACTGTGATTAAAAACCTTCCAACAAACAAAAGCCCAGGACCAGATGGCTTCACAGGTGAATTCTATCAAACGTTTAGAGAAGAGCTAACACCTATCCTTCTCAAACTCTTCCAAAATATAGCAGAGGGAGGAACACTCCCAAATTCCTTCTACGAGGCCACCATCACCTTGATACCAAAACCAGACAAGGATGTCACAAAGAAAGAAAACTGCAGGCCAATATCACTGATGAACATAGATGCAAAAATCCTCAACAAAATACTAGCAAACAGAATCCAACAGCACATTAAAAGGATCATACACCATGATCAAGTGGGGTTTATTCCAGGAATGCAAGGATTCTTCAATATACGCAAATCTATCAATGTGATAAACCATATTAACAAATTGAAGGAGAAAAACCATATGATCATCTCAATAGATGCAGAGAAAGCTTTCGACAAAATTCAACACCCATTTATGATAAAAACCCTCCAGAAAGTAGGCATAGAGGGAACTTTCCTCAACATAATAAAGGCCATATATGACAAGCCCACAGCAAACATCATCCTCAATGGTGAAAAACTGAAAGCATTTCCACTAAGATCAGGAACAAGACAAGGTTGCCCACTCTCACCACTCTCATTCAACATAGTTTTGGAAGTTTTAGCCACAGCAATCAGAGAAGAAAAGGAAATAAAAGGAATCCAAATCGGAAAAGAAGAAGTAAAGCTGTCACTGTTTGCAGATGACATGATACTATACATAGAGAATCCTAAAGATGCTACCAGAAAACTACTAGAGCTAATCAATGAATTTGGTAAAGTAGCAGGATACAAAATTAATGCACAGAAATCTCTGGCATTCCTATATACTAATGATGAAAAATCTGAAAGTGAAATCAAGAAAACACTCCCATTTACCATTGCAACAAAAAGAATAAAATATCTAGGAATAAACCTACCTAAGGAGACGAAAGACCTGTATGCAGAAAATTATAAGACACTGATGAAAGAAATTACAGATGATACAAATAGATGGAGAGATATACCATGTTCTTGGATGGGAAGAATCAACATTGTGAAAATGACTCTACTACCCAAAGCAATCTACAGATTTAATGCAATCCCTATCAAACTACCACTGGCATTTTTCACACAACTAGAACAAAAAATTTCGCAATTTGTATGGAAACACAAAAGACCCCGAATAGCCAAAGCAATCTTGAGAACGAAAACAGGAGCTGGAGGAATCAGGCTCCCTGACTTCAGACTATATTACAAAGCAACAGTAATCAAGACAGTATGGTACTGGCACAAAAACAGAAAGATAGATCAGTGGAACAGGATAGAAAGCCCAGAGATAAACCCACGCACATATGGACACCTTATCTTTGATAAAGGAGGCAGGAATGTACAGTGGAGAAAGGACAGCCTCTTCAATAAATGGTGCTGGGAAAACTGGACAGGTACATGTAAAAGTATGAGATTAGATCACTCCCTAACACCATACACAAAAATAAGCTCAAAATGGATTAAAGACCTAAATGTAAGGCCAGAAACTATCAAACTCTTAGAAGAAAACATAGGAAGAACACTCTATGACATAAATCACAGCAAGATCCTTTCTGACCCACCTCCTAGAGTAATGGAAATAAAAACAAAAATAAACAAATGGGACCTAATGAAACTTCAAAGCTTTTGCACAGCAAAGGAAACCATAACCAAGACCAAAAGACAACCCTCAGAATGGGAGAAAACATTTGCAAATGAAGCAACTGACAAAGGATTAATCTCCAAAATTTACAAGCAGCTCATGCAGCTCAATAACAAAAAAACAAACAACCCCATCCAAAAATGGGCAGAAGACCTAAATAGACATTTCTCCAAAGAAGCTATACAGAATGCCAACAAACACATGAAAGAATGCTCAACATCATTAATCATTAGAGAAATGCAAATCAAAACTACAATGAGATATCATCTCACACCAGTCAGAATGGCCATCATCAAAAAATCTATAAACAATAAATGCTGGAGAGGGTGTGGAGAAAAGGGGACACTCTTGCACTGCTGGTGGGAATGTGAAATGGTTCAGCCACTATGGAGAACAGTATGGAGGTTCCTTAAAAAACTACAAATAGAATTACCATATGACCCAGCAATCCCACTACTGGGCATATACCCTGAGAAAACCCAAATTCAAAAAGAGTCATGTACCAAAATGTTCATTGCAGCTCTATTTACAATAGCCCGGAGATGGAAACAACCTAAGCGCCCATCATCGGATGAATGGATAAAGAAGATGTGGCACATATACACAATGGAATATTACTCAGCCTTAAAAAGAAATGAAATTGAGCTATTTGTAATGAGATGGATAGACCTAGAGTCTGTCATACAGAGTGAAGTAAGTCAGAAAGAAAAAGACAAATACCGTATGCTAACACATATATATGGAATTTAAGGGGAAAAAATGTCATGAAGAACCTAGGGGTAAGACAGGAATAAAGACACAGACCTACTGGAGAACGGACTTGAGGATATGGGGAGGGGGAAGGGTGAGTTTTGACAGGGCGAGAGAGAGTCATGGACATATATACGCTAACAAACGTAGTAAGGTGGATAGCTGGGGGGAAGCAGCCGCAGGGCGCAGGGATATTAGCTCGGTGCTTTGTGACAGCCTGGAGGGGTGGGATGGGGAGGGTGGGAGGGAGGGAGACGCAAGAGGGAAGACATATGGGAACATGTG
Source organism: Phocoena phocoena (assembly GCF_963924675.1). Classification (NCBI taxonomy): domain Eukaryota; kingdom Metazoa; phylum Chordata; class Mammalia; order Artiodactyla; family Phocoenidae; genus Phocoena; species Phocoena phocoena. Next base: position 53,647,569 of record NC_089222.1, read on the forward strand.
TATATGTGTAGCTGATTCACTTTGTTGTAAAGCAGAAACTAACACACCATTGTAGAGCAATTATACCCCAATAAAGATGTTTAAAAAAAAAAAAAACCTAGGTCTGTCTTTCCAAGAGCCCAGCCTCAACCTGTTCCAGTCTAATGATGAGTGAGTTGAATGTTGTGTTTGCATGTTCTGTTTATTGTAGCTGTTGTGAAGTAATCTCAATGTGTACATTTCTCTTGCTGAAGTACAGCTGCCTCTGATTAAAAAAACAAAAAAAAAAAAAAAAAAAAGAGCTTGTTGCAAAACAGGGCAGAATGAAATGAGTACAGAGAAAAAAAACACTGACTGAGCACACCAAGGAAGAGTCTACAGAGCATGTCGCTTTTCAGGGTCTTGAAAGATGGGCAGAGAATGTGAGAACACATTCCAGGCAGAGAAAAAAACGACTCCGAAGGCACAGAAGCATGAAGGCACACATGTGAAAAAGTTGAGTTGATGTAGTTACATCTGGGAAGGAAATGGTCCTGGAGAGGAAAAAATAGAAAGACTTACCACTTTAACTATAACTATTTAGTATTATTTGAGTTCTTTTCAACATGCCTGCTCCCGTGGTTTTTCTTTTTAATTTAAGTGATGTCATATCTGAAGGGAAAAAATTTGTTACATGGTACAATGGAAAAAAGTTGGAATAAAATTTTCTACTGCGTAATGTGCTAACTACAGGTGCCAACAGTAAAACCAAACAGGTTAGAAAAAAGCAGAGGGTTCCCAAAGAAGAAAATTTGTACAAAAGAAGCAGGGTCTGAGGTGGCCTTAAATAATAGGTTAAAGATGACTAGCTAGAGAGGAGGAAGAATTGAAAGAGAACTCGGATGATTTGTCATTTCAGTCATGCTTCCTTGCCTGACCCAGTTTGCCTGACTGGAATTGTGCAAACAATCGTGGAACGTCTCTGCCACCACGAGTACATATCGCTGTGGTTAAGTTTAAAAACCCACGAAATGAAGCATGCTACAATGAAATAGAGTGTTGTTCAGTTTGTCTTTAAAGTTCCTCCTTAGC